>NW_012107252.1:3433267-3452178 GCF_000951045.1 Mandrillus leucophaeus
CACCCCACGCAGGAGCTCCCCCCGCTTCCCTCTCCCTCCCGCTTCAGCTCCTTGGTGACAGCGGTGACACCAAGCCGCGCGCACCTACCCCGACCTTTGCGGCGAGACAGACATCCTGGTGCGTGCACCCACACTCTTACCCACAGATGCCCGCATACATGCGCGATCACACACACACACACACACACACACACACACATGCACACGCTGGTCCTGGGGCTCAGCCCCGCGTCGGCTCAGACCGACGGCAGGACCGACGGAGGCGCCGGCCCCAGCGTTCCCTTCCCCCAGCCCCTTACCATGCTGCAGCCCCCTGCCCAGGCGTGCTGGGTCCGCACCGCGGTGCGCCCAGGTGGCTTTCTTAAAGTGAAAGTTGCATCAGCTTCCCGAGGCTCTGTGCCGCGCCCGCCCCGCCGCGCCGCTCGCAGCTCTTCCACAGCCTGTTGTGTTTTGGTTTCGGGGAGGCGGGGGCTAAGAGTTTGGTGAAAGTTTGAAGAGTGGAGAAGGCTTGGGAGATCTAGCCAAGTCCCTCCCCTACCCGAAGAGCTCCCCTGGCCGTCCTCCCCTCTCCATCCCATCCCCTCCCCCCGTGCAGACTTCTCAGGCTCCTCCTCCCAGGGAATAAAATTACAAGTCTCTCCAGCTTTCAGATGATTGATCCCCACGAACCCCTGGGAGTGGGCTCCACAAAGGAGCCCCCTTCTCCGCCCCTGCCTCGCTGCCCTCCAGCTGGGGCCCTTGAGCAAGCAGATGTGGTCCCCTTCGGGCTAGGGTGGAATAAAGCCAGAAGGCCTGGGGCACTTTGGGGGGCTGAGGCTGGAGTTAGCCCTCCAGGCCCCTGGCCTTCTGCGCCTGCGTTTCCCCTAGAGAGAAGTCAGAGCAAATTCCATTCCCTTTGGAGCAGAGCCGCTAGAGACTGTGGGCACTGCTGGGTAAGGCCTAGGTCCTACTCCTTGGAACTAGAGGGCTCCCTGGAGCCCTTTCTCAAATTTCCCTCCTGGACCACCGACTTGGTCAGCTCTACTTTTGAGGTGGTGTTACAGGGGCTGCAGACACCAACCTGGGATCCCTCCTCCTTCCATGGTGAGACAGACCTGGGTTACAATCTCAGCTAAAAAAAAAGTCTTTGCCAAAAGGAGCATTGTGAGCCTCGGTTTCCTCCTCTGTGAAATGGAGAGAAGGGGCTAAGGAAATGCATGTGTGTGTATGTAAAGCCCGTTGCTCCAGGCTGCCTCTGGGGAGGGGTGCCTGGCATGTGGAATGAGGCTCCCACATTTGCATACCTTGTGAGAGCCACCACCTTTCAGGGAAAGTGGCCAGTTAGTACTGTCAGAGGAACTGGTTTTTGCCCCAACCTGAGTGGGGCATCTGCTCAGGGAAGGGGCCCAACCTACAGAGGCAATTTCTACTTTGGACCCTGAGTCCTCACCATTTTCTGGTCATGAAACAGTTTAATTTTTTTCCTTGGGACTGTCAGCCCCAATACATGCCAAACTCACGTGAAACCAATTGTTGAGTGAGATTGCAGTTTATTAATTTATCAGAGGCACTGAACAAGATAACAGGCATCAAGCCCAGGCATTCCCTACAATGCAAGCTCTTTCAGGCCACACACAGTCCATTCCACAAACCTTTCTCAGAGCCAAAGTACAAAGACAGCTCTCTGTTGTCTCCTATTCACATTGGACTCCTGATCAGATCTGGGAAGACACCTTAGTCTTATCAGCAAGATTATTTTCATTTTCACTTTGTCCCCAAACCTAGTAGATATAGTATGCTTGGGATTTTTATTCTACAAACCAAGTGCAGGTGTTTCTTGTGTGAGTTGTGTGCACACACACCTGGATCTGGGCAACCTGTTGTGTCTGTGCCCCCAGACGCCTGAGCCCCTGATTGTGTATTTGTGTGGGTACATCTGTGGAAGTCTGTGTGCACTGCAGCAGGTCTGTGTAGTTGTGTGTGTGCCCAATTCCTGGGACTGGGCAGATGGGGTCCAAGCCCTCTACATCTCTCCTGCCAGGACTTAACTTCCTCCATAAATTGTTTTTAGGATCTTCCTCCTTGCCTCCTCCCTGGGGCTCATCAAAAGGGATACCACCCCAGGGAAGGTAGATGGAGGATGTTGAAGAGGCCCCCAAGTAGAGGAAGGCGGACAAGGAAGAGTATGAAGGGGAAAAGGCCTCCCTCCTTCTCCCTTCCAGCAGTAGGCTGGGCTGGGGACAGGCCTAGAAGAGGGCACTGAGCGCTAAGAACACAGTGAAGATTCTGAGAGTTTTCATGGCTCAGGGAATCCATATGAAGGGAGGCAGGTGTGGGGTGCTGAGAGCAAGATTCCAGGATGCCCTCAGGCCTAGGGGCTTGGGGCCTGGGCAGTTAGAAGAGAGGGGGATGGGTGCTCAGGGGCCAGCCCTCTGAGGCTCCGTCAGAAAGAAGAAGGCTTGGGGACTAACCTGGGGACAGGGAGGCAGCCTAGCACTTTAGCCCACGCGGTGAAGAAAAGAGAACATTTTCCTTGGAGTGTTTAGGAAGATTGGGGATGGTGGCCAGAGGGCTTTATTAAACTAACACTGGCAGAGCACAAAGTCTATTTGTATACATAGAAACAGATTCATGGATGTGTGTTTTACCCACCTTGACCCAGAAAGAGCTTCAGGAAACCGCACAGTGAGCTGTGTCCTGAGGAGACATTTGTGAGAAAGATTCTGGTTTGAAAAGCCATCTCCTTGAGACAGGGACTAGAGAGGCTGTTTTTTCCAATCAGAATGAGGCCCAAAGGAGGCAGGTTTGGGCCCAGCCCAGGTCAGAGCTGGGATAGCCTCCGTCCCTGGCTGTGAGCCCCTGGCTCTGAGCAGCTGGCCCGCAGAGTGGGAAGGGCATGGCCAGCCTGGGCCACTATGGGGCAAGCAGGGGGATCAGGACTGAGGACAGACTGGGGCAGGGGAGGGGATGGGGGGACTGATGGGGTCAGCCAGTTTGACTGGCCTGCTTCTTCCTGGGGCAGGGCTGCAGTGGGCTGGGGGGCCCACCCACTGCAGGCTGAGATGTGTCTCAGGAGCCTCCAGTTACCGCAGCCAGTGGAGCTATTTCCTGGGAGGGCTGCATCCAGCGTCAGAGCCCCCAGGGCTGGCTGGTTTCCTCCAGTGGTGTCATCAGCCTGCAGGATCAAGGCCTCTGTTTTGGGATGCACGTAAGTCAGTTTAGGTGTGTGTCTAGTAGGAATACGAATAATGCCAGACTTGGGCCACTTCTGGTGGTCACTGCAAGAGCTGGGAGCACTGGGCACCTTGATGGATGGGTGCTGGGGACCTGCTGAGAAGGTGGGGGAAGGTGGACGTTGCCTATAGTTGAAGCCAGGCATGGCTAGGGGTCTCCACCTCCTTAGAACCCCAGCCTCAGTAGCCGGGAAGCATTACTGGGAAGTGCCTGCCTGGGCTCTGCTCTCAGATTCCTCCTTTCTTGAACCTGGAGCCCAGTGGCCAGTGTCTGGCACCTCCCCTGCCCTGTCCCAACGCAGAGAAGCAGGTTAGATTGGTTCCAGATCCGAGAGCTGTCTCTGAGGCTCCAGGTACCCCTTAGGCCATCCTATTGTGGTTTCTTTCCCCCTGAAACCCCGCCACCCCAGCCCCGCCACCCCAGCTCCGGGACAGCATAAGCTAATCATGGGGCTCAGAACAGGGGTTCCAGCCTGGACCTCCGTGGCTCCAGGTAGAATCAGGCATATGGACAGGAAGTACTGACTTTGGCCTTGTCCAAGGGGCAGCCCCAATCTCAGGAGCTTTGAACACCCAGACTCCTAAATAGCTTTGAGCTCCCAAAGTCCCGAATTCCCAATGTCAGGGGTGCCAGAGCACCTAACACTGTAAAGGACCCAAACCCCAGAGCCCCCAGTACCCCATTCCCAGGGGGCCTGGGGTACGCAACATCCAGACCACCCCATGTTCATAACATCCCATTTTCAGAGTGCCAGCGTTCCAGTTCGCTGGACCTAGAGGGAGGGAGTGGGGTCCCTGCATTACCAAGGTCCCTTCAATGACCTATGATCTGAGGAGTGGCCGTGACTGAAGTTGGGGCTGGGGTAGTGCTGGCACCTTCCTCGATGCTCCCATCCTGGGTCTGGAGAGGTCGAGCAGACTTGCAGGTGGGATGGCGTTTCCTCTGGCCTCAGCCCGGTCACAGGCCCTGTGGCATTTAATGTCCATTTATTCACTCACCAAATATTAGTGCGCATCTGCCATGTGCTGGGAATTGAGCTACTCTCTGGGAGTACAACCGTGAGAGAGAAGGGGTTCCTGTTCTCCCAGATGGGACAGGTGATGACATTGTGCCTGTGCTGTTATGTCAGTGTGGCTCAGCTGTCTGTGGTCCATGTGTGGCTGCGGGCATGGCTATGAGAATGAATGGCTGTGTGATGGTGTTGGCGTGAGGCTGTGCCCGCAGCCCACAGCAGCAAGCTAATGTGTGTGACTATAATGGCGGGTCTGGCTATGCCTGTCTGTCCAGCCAGCCTAATAATCCCTCTTTGCCTCACTGCTATTTCAAGGATTGGAAGTAAAGCCCCCCTTCCCCTCAGACCCGAGGTACCGAGGGTCAGGCCTCCCTGTAGGGAGGAACAGACTGGTTCCTGAGCTAGAGACTGACCCTGGAGCCACCCTGCAGCAGGGCTAAAGATTTCTCCCACTGCTCCTGCCCCTGCTGGACCCAGAGCCTCTTTGGATTGGGAAGACAGGAAGAGGGGTGGCTATAAGCCGAGCAGTCGACACCAAAAATAGCCATCTGCCCTGGGGAGGATCCTCTGGCACCACTCCCTCCTCCACTCCAGCCCAACCCGGCCCACTGACCTAGAGCCTCGGTAGGGCTCCTGTCTGACTCCACTTCCCCAACTCCTATCTGAGTAACCCTCTCAGATTCAAAGGAGGGACAGAGCAATGATGTCACTACAAATGATGACATCATAAAGAGCTCTGGCATCGCAAGGAGTGACCCCAGGCCCCGGGCGGGGCTCCATCTCCTGGCAGCTCCCCAGCAGGGATGGCAGGGCTGGATAAGCCCTGTGCGGGGCCCTGCCTTATCTGTCTGCCACACTTATGTGATAAGCCTCTTACCATGGGCTGGCCCAGGGAGCAGGTGGGGAGCAGGCCGGAAGAGGGGAAAGGCCAGCTGGGGCTGGCTGAACTCCAGGGAAGAAAGCCAGGGTCAGGGAGTCCTGGCAGAACCCCAGCAAGGGGAGATGCGGGGTCACTGTTGGGGGCAGTGTGGAGCTGTGGTTAGGGTCATGGATTCTGAAGCCAGGCTGCCTGCATTTGTATTCCAGGTCTCCACTTAATGGCTATGTAAGCAGACCTCAGCTTCCTCAATATTCCTCACCAGGAATACTATTAATATTAGCAGTGACTATCAACCACGGTATTGTTGTGGGGATTAAAGGATTTAATGTGTGTGAAATCGGCACAGAAGAGGGCCTGGCTCATAGAGAGCACTCATCCATCCTCCTTCCTAGATCCGATCTTCGCTGGGAGCTGCCCACCATACCCAACGGCATACTTGGGTGGCCGGGGCCTAGCTGGGGTTTCCAAAAACTGCCCAGCCCCCTACACATCCCACACCTACCCTGTCTGTACTCACCCTGAAACTCCCCAGGAATCCTGGCCTTTTCGGCATATTTTCTTCCAGCAATCTCCCCAGACACATTGTGGCCCTGGTGCCCTCTGGTGACAAAAGCCATACATGGCAGTTACAGCTGCATTCCCCAGGACACATTGGGCCAGACAAGGTGCTGCCCCTTGTCTGATTATTTTATGCCATCACATCAGGTTTTCAAAGTAGGAATTACCTGCGTTTTCTGGAATGAGAGCTCAGGCAGGTTAAATAATTGGCTGCAGGTTACAGAACTAATAGGTGGTAGAACGTGAACTTGAATTCAGGTTGGCCTGTGTCCAAAACCTGAACTTGAATTCAGGTTGGCCTGTGTCCAAAAGCTATTATTTCACCCCATGCACAATACACTTGGGGGGATGTGCTGGCGTGGCCACAGGGCCCAGTAGATGTTTTACATTATGAGCCATTCTGCTAATTTGAGTATACCTATGGTTGAGTGTATGGCCGTTGAGATTCTCCATCTGTGAATATAGAATAGTGTGACCTGGTGTGTTGGCTTTTTTGTGACTTTGGTGTGGCTTTGTGATTGTATTGTGTGAGTGCAGCCATGGTTGGGCTTGTGAGAGATTAGCCGTGGCGTGAGGGGCTGGCCTGACTCTGTGTGTGTGTGTGTGTGTGTGTGTGTGTGTGTGTGTGTGTGTGTGTGTGTTGGTATGACTGTGTTGTGGAGGGATGTATAGCCAGTGGGATTGTGGTAGCGAAAGGTGACGAAGGGCCCTGAGTTCCCAGCGCCACTTGCCTTTTTGGTCCTAGGCCTGCATCTGCTCACCATGACTGCATGATGGATGGCTTCACATGCCGAACACACTCCCAGGGGACTACTCGGTTTCTCCTTTCCCCAGCCCCCCTTTTACTTTTCGAGGAAGTAAAGCAAATAGTACCACAGATGGAGTTGGTCTTCCTTTTTTCCATGGGATATTTGTGAAAGCATTTTACATGCCTTTAAGTGATATCTAAAAAGAAGTGTCATTTTTAAAAAGTCAATGTGACTATTCTAATTAATTTGAACATCAATTCTCAGGGTGTTGATTGCAGATCTCTGGGAATCTTTAAGACTCTTACAGGGGATCCACAAGGCAAAAGCTATTTTCCTAAGAATACTAAGTTGTTATTTGCCACTTTCACTTTATCGATATTTGCACATGACGTAAGAGCAACAGTGGGTGAAACTGTTGGCACCTAAGCGTGAATCAAGGCACGGCACTCAACTGTACCAGTAGTCTTTGTATTCTTCTCCACCGTGGTGCGTGAATAGTAACAATAGGAGGGAAAAAAAGGGCCAGTTTTGCCTTATTTATTTATTTATTTTTATTTTTGTGATGAAGTCTCACTTCATCACCTAGGCTTGAGTGCAGTGGCACAATCTAAGCTCGCTGCAACCTCCACTTCCTGGGTTCACGTGATTCTTCTGCCTCAGCCTCCTGAGTAGCTGAGATTACACGGGCGCACCACCACGCCTGGCTAATTTTTGTATTTTTAGTAGAGACAAGATTTCACCATGTTGGCCAGGCTGGTCTTGAACTCCTGACCTCAAGTGATCCACCCACCTGGAACTCCCAAAGTGCTGGGATTACAGGATTGAGCCACCATGCCCAGCCTCAGTTTCTCTTTAAAAGTCCTTGGTGAAGCAGTAAAATTATTATTATTATTTTATTTTTAAAGGCATCTGTTTTGTTTGTTTTATACTTTAAGTTCTAAGGTACATGTGCACAACGTGCAGGTTTGTTACATACGCATACATGTGCCATGTTTGTTTGCTGCACCTATTAACTCGTCATTTACATTGAGTATTTCTTCTAATGCTATCCTTCCCCCAGATTCCACCTCACAACAGGCCCCAGTGTATGATGTTCCCCTCCCTGTGTCCAAGTGTTCTCATCGTTCAGTTCCCACCTATGAGTGAGAACATGCAATGTTTGGTTTTCTGTCCTTGTGAAGCAGTAAAATCATTGTTTTGTGATTTCATGTATCAGTAGTTACTTTATCTTTATTATGGATTGTTATTTCATTGTATAGACACATAATTTGCTTAAACATTTACATGTTGATGGACATTTAGGCTGTTTTCTGTTTCTTGGTATTATGAATAAAATTGATATGCACATTCACATGCAGATCTCTGTGTGGACGTATATTGTCATATCTCTTGAATTAATACTTTGGAGTGGGATTGTTGGAGCATATGATAGGTACTTTTATAAGAAATTTCCAGTTTCCCAAAGTTGCTGTACTATTTTGCATTCTGATCAGCAATTTTGAGACTTCTAGTTGCTCTACATTCTCACCAACTTATCAACCTTTTAAACTTTAGCAATTGTAATAAGTGTACCGTGGCATCTTATTGTGGTTTTAATATGCAATTTCCTGATGATTAATGATTTGAGCATCTTTTCATGGACTTTTTGCCATTCATATATCTTCCCTAGTGAAGTATTCATTCAAATCTTTTGACTTTTTTTTTAATTGAAATTATTTTTGAGACAGGGTCTCACTCTGTCCTTCAGGATGGAGTGCAGTGGCACAAGGCTCACTGCAGCCTCGACCTCCTGGGTTCAAGCCATCCTCCCACCTTAGCCTCCTGAGTAGTTGGGACTACAGGCCTACACCACCATGCCTGGCTAATTTGTTTATTTTTTATAGAGACAAGGCCTTACTATGTCATCCAGGCAGGCCTTGAACTCCTGGGCTCAAGTGATCCTCCCACCTCCCAAAGTGCTGGGATTATAGGCATGAACCACCATGCCTGGCCTTTTTGACCATTTAAAAAATGAGTTTGCATTATTATCACTGAGTTGTAAGAGCCCAATTATTTTTCACAGTCTGTTTCTTATCTTTTCATTTTCTTAACAGTGCCTTTCAAAGAACAGAAGCTTTTCATTTTGATAAAAATAAATTATTTTTTTCTTTTATAGTTTGTACATTTTGAGTCCTATCTAAGAAAATATTTACCTAACTCAGGACCCTCAAAGATTTCCCCTTATGTTTTGGTCTAGAAGTTTTATAACGGTAGCTATTACTTTAGTTCTATGATCCATTTTGCTTTATTAAACTATGCAAGGGAAGGAGTTGAGCTTTGTTTGTCTTTGTTCTTGTTTTGATTACGGATTTCCAATTGTTCCAGCACTGTTTGTTGAAAATACTGTCCTTTTTCTATTGAATTAACTTGTGATCTTTGTCAAAAGTCAATGGATCGTGAAGATGGAGGTGGTGGCTCATGCCTGTAATCCCCACGCTATGAGAGGCTGAGGCAGGCGGATCACTTGGGGCTAGTAGTTTGAGACCAGCTTGGGCAACATGGCAAGACCCCATCTCTACAAAAAATAAAAAAAGAAATCAGTGGACCATATATGTACATATCTATTTTGGATTCACGCCTGTAAGATACTGAGCATCATCTGGGCGCAATGGCTCATGCCTGTAATCCCAGCACTTTGGGAGGCTGAGGCGGGCAGATCACCTGAGCTCGGGAGTTTGAGACCAGCCTGACCAACATGGAGAAACCCCGTCTTTACTAAAAGTACAAAATAGCTGGGCATGGAGGCGTATGCCTGTAATCCCAGCTACTCAGGAGGCTGAGGCAGGAGAATCACTTGAATCCGGCAGGTGGAGGTTGCAGTGAGCTGAGATTGAGCCATTGCACTCCAGCCTGGGCAACAAGAGTGAAACTCCGTCTCAAAAAAAATAAAATAAATAAAAGATACTGAACATTTTTTGATCTGTATGTCTTTATGTCGGTACCACACTGTACTGATTATTTTATATTGTCTAGAAGAAGCAGTAACATTATTAACTTTACTAAGTCTTAAGCCTTGATTATATGTCTTTGAAATATTTTGTGTGACAAAATGGGAAGTATGCTTATCTCAAGGAAAAGCACTTACGCAATTGAATTGTGAACTGAATGCACCAAACAACAGTTTTACTTAAAAGAACAAATGACAAACTATAGTTATCAGACTTGGGTCTTTGGCATACTTTTTCTCAAAAGTGAATCAAGTGAGCCTATCAATGCAAGGAGAAGAAAATTAGTCTTTGTTGCCAATGACAAAATTAGCGTCTTCAAGTGAAAATTAGGATTTGGAAAACTGATTATCTACTTACATTGAGTTTGAAAGCTTTCAATTCTAATGAGACCAGTGATAGCATTGATGAGTGTGCTTTTTAAAAAATATTGTATAATGAAATATGTCAACATTCGGGAGATCTGCATAACTCGGTGAACCAATATTTTCCAAATGACCAATAAGTAATGTTACAAAACCATGCATGAGTAAAAGATCTATTCAAAGTGCAAGGCAAACCAGTGGAGTGTAACGTTAACAGAGTATGAAATGTCCACGTACTAACTAACCTTTAAGAAACTACCACCTCGAGTTTTGGTATGGAAGAAAGAACAATAGCCACAATTCACTGAAAAGGCTATTAAAATACTCCTCTCTTTCCCAACTACATACATCATGAAGCTGAGTTTTCATCACATATTTTAACCAAAGCAACCCATTGCAACAGATTGAATGCAGAAGCAGCTGAGAATCTAGCTGTCTTCTACAAGCCAGACAGTAAAGAGATTTGCAAAAGTGTAAAACGGTGCCACTGTTCTCACTAACATTTTGGTTTTAGAAAATATACAGCTATCTGGCTGGCCGCAGTGTCTTATGTCTGTAATCCCAGCACTTTGGGAGGTAGAGACGGATGGATCACCTGAGGTCAGGAGTTCTAGACCAGCCTGGCCAACATGGTGAAACCCCGTCTCTACTAAAAATGCAAAAATTAGCCAGGCATTGGTGGCAGGTGCCTATAATCCCTGCTACTCAGGAGGCTGAGACAGGAGAACCGCTTGAACCCAGGACGTGGAAGCTGTCGTAGTGAGCTGAGATTGCACCATTGCACTCCAGCCTGGGTGACAAGAGCGAAACTGGGTCTAAAAAACAAAAGCAAAAACGCAACAGAGAAAAGAAAATATATGGCTATCTTTCATAGGTATATTTTCAGTTAAAATATAATAAAAATATAGTTATTTTGAATTAATATATATTTTAACTTTCAGTTTTAATTTTGAATCCATTTGAAGATCATGAGATAAAACCACTTAAAATTCTTTGGGTTCTTAATTTTTTTTTTTTTTTTTGAGATGGAGTCTTGCCCTGTCACCCAGGCTGGAGTGCAATGGTGTGATCTCGGCTCACTGCAACCTCCTCCTCCCGGGTTCAAGAGATTCTCCTGCCTTAGCCTCCTGAGTAGCTGGGATTACAGGCACCTGCCAGCACGCTCAGCTAATTTTTTGTATTTTTAGTAGAGACAGGGGTTTCACCATGTTGGCCAGGCTGGTCTTGAACTCCTGACCTCAGGTGATCCGCCCACCTCAGCCTCCCAAAGTGCTGAGATTACAGGCATGAGCCACCGCACTCGGCTTGGGTCCTTAATTATTTTTAAAAGTGTGAAGAGGTCCTGAGACCACAAAGTTTGAAAACCACTAAATTAGAGTTTTGCTTTAAAAAGAAAACTTGCCAGGTGCAGTGGCTCACGCCAGTAATCCCAGCAGTTTGGGAGGCTGAGGCGGGCAGATCATGAGGTCAGGAGATCGAGACCATCCTGGCTAACACGGTGAAACCTCATCTCTACTAAAAATACAAAAAATTAACTGGGTGTGGTGGCAGGCACCTGTAGTCCCAGCTACTCGGGAGACTGAGGCAGGAGAATGGTATGAATCCGGGAGGCGGAGCTTGCAGTGAGCGAAGACTGTGCCACTACACTCCAGCCTGGGCGACAGAGTGAGACTCTGTCTCAAACAAAACAAAACAAAACAAAACAAAAACAACTTGATTTTTTTTGCCCTAAACCTTTGTTCATATTAATGTACTATTAAAGAATAAGTTTATTTTGCCACTACATTACAGTGCATATGAGCTACTGGTTTTTAGCATGTTCCCAGCGTGGTTGGCAGCATCTCCGTCCCTTGTGGAAGGTGCATGTTGTCACCTGCTCCCCACACAGCCCCTGGTTTTCTCCCTTGGTGAGGGAGAAAAATGGATCTCTTCATAGTTACTGCCTCCAGGACATGTGACACCAGCTGGCCCGCCGTGGGTTTGAAGCAGTTTCTGGTGATCTTGGTTAATTCTCTCTCTTTCATTTCCAAGCACACTATTTATTTATTTATTTATTTATTTATTTATAGATGATCTTGCTCTGTCACCCAGGCTGGAGTGCAGTGGTGTGATCACAGCTCACTGCTGCCTCAACTACTCAGACTCAAGTGATCCTCCCACCTCAGCCTTCCGAGTAGCATGTGCGACCATGACTGGCAGGTGCTAAAAACTCATTGTTTTTTGTTTTATTTTGGAGAGGCAGGGGTCTCACTGTGTTGCCCAGGCTGGTTTCAAACTCCAGGACTCAAGTGATCCCCCCACCTTGGCCTCCCAAAGTGCTGGGATTACAGGTGTGAGCCACTGTGCCTGGCCCTCTAAGCACATTTGTAAAAAAGCTATTATTTTTGTGCACTTTCTGTGTTAAGAACTTTACGTTCATTTTCTCATTTAATCCTCACAATGACTCTGTGAGCTAGGTACTGTTATTATTCCCATTTTATAGATAAGAAAACCCAACCTCAGAGAGATGAGGAGAAATCTGTTGGTATGTAACTGACCTTAAATCCTCTCTAATGCATAGATAAAAATTAAAGGTGACCTTAAATCCCTTTCAATGTATACATTTAAAAAGGTGTTCATCTAAAGTTTAGTGCTTTAACGATTGCTCTTAGTAACAAATTACCACTAAAGGGTTAGTAAAAAATTACCACACCAGCACAGATCGCACACCCTTAAAACTGAGCCCCAGCTGAGCCCTCACATTGGGCCCTTACCCCTGAGTCCTCTGAAGCCCCGTACAGTGTTCAGGACATGTGTGCCCCAAACCTGAACCCTTATACTGCTGTCTTGCCTAATTTTTTTTCCAGAACCTTAATACTGGGTCTTCATACCCATTTTCCTCCCTGGAACCTCCCTGAGCCCTTACTTGAGGCAACATTCGTGAACTCTTCACCTGAGTCTACACATCTGACCTGCTGGTCAGCCCTGACACCAGAACCCTGCGCTTGAACCACTTAACTAGCAGCAGAGTCAGACTCTGAGACCATCCCTTTAGAGGGAGCAGCAGGGGAAGTGGGAGCTGGAGGGGAAGGGAGGGGAAGGGAGTGGTGGAGACAGGGGTGTGAGCTGGGGGGAGCAGGCATGGGGGAGAACCCTGGGCTGTCAGCCCCTAGCTATGGTCGGGAATGTTCCCAGACAGCACTGACCTTTCACCCCTACCCGCCTCGATGGGAGGATTGACTGTCTCTGCCATCCTCGCTTCCGGGACCAGAAGCCACCTCTGGAGCAACTGGGGCATCCCCATGGCAACCATGCCAGGCCAGCTTGGGAGAGGCGTGGGGCTCCTTCACAGCCTTTTATTGCCCTAAAACATAGGTTGACTCTCTCATCCTGGCAACCCTCGGGGCCCTGCAGATCACCGTGTCCAGAGGGAAGGGGCCGTTGCTCCTAGCAGGTCTCCTGATTCAGGAAAAAGCGTTTCTCTGGTCTCAGCCAGATCCTTCCTGGGCCAATCTATTGGGAAGCCCAAGCTCTCTGTCCTGGGCCCCTAGCCCCTGTCAACACCCTTTGCATGCACTCTGGCCGGAGAGCAAGAGGGAGGGAGTCTGAACTCTTTCCTCTGCCCGCCTGGGTGTGGGCTTGGTGAGACACTGAGGGCGGGGCGTCGTTACCTGAGTCCGTGGAGGGAGGGGTAACTACGGTGTGGTGGGGGCAAGGCCACTCAGGGCTTTGTGACCTAGACAGAGGCTTTATGTGGGTGATTAGCTGTCACGTTGGGTCTAAGCTCCTTACCCGCAGAACCTAGCTTTCCTGCCTGCCCCCAGGGCTAATCCAGAGGTGGGGGAGGGGCTAAAGACACTGGGCTCTGCCAGGGGCCTTGGTAGGTGCCAGTGACCTATTCTGTGTAACCAGCTGTGGCCTGTTCTCTGTGTATTTCTGCTTTTGTGGGTTTCTCTGGCTCTCCCTGCCTTTGAATATGTGCACCTGTGTTTCCTTCTGTCCCTCTCTCCATGTATGCCTTCTGTCCTGTGAACAGCTCTGTGACCCTGATTCTGGGAAGCTGTGGTTGTTGGCAGAAGGCAGGGACACCACTGGGTAATGAGTCACACAAGTCTGAATGACTGAACTGTGGTTGACAGAAAGTCTTGGGGACACCGATTTGTAGCTGGCGTGGGGTTTTAGATAACACAAGGTCCGGGTGGCAATGCATTTGGGATGACTCAGGGTTCAAGGGACATGGGGTTATTTGTAGTTGACACACAGATTAGGTGAGCCTGAGCTGTGGCGAATACGGAGTCATCAAGGTGACTCAGTGACAGCAATTAAAAAAGAACCGGAAGGTGGCAGAACAGTAGCCGTGGCTCTCCACCCACCCTGGAATGCATGGCTGTGTCTGGAGGCATTTTTGGTTGTAACACCTGAAGACGGGGGTGCTACTAGCATCTAGGGGGGCAGAGGCCAGGGATGCTGTTCACTATCCTACAGTGCACTGGAAACTCCCCAACAACAAAGAACCATCTGGCCTAATGGACTGTAGACTCTGAAGCCAACTACCCAGGGTGAAATCCCAGCTCTTGCACTCTGCGGCCATGGGCAAATCTCCTCATCTCTAACATGGGGTACCTGGGTAATACCCATCTAAGGTTGTTGGGATTACTGAGCTGATGCTTGTAAAGTGTTCAAAATGCCAGTGCTGTTTATTGGTTCAGAGCTGGAGAAAACAAGAGTAGACCTGGATGGAGGAACACATCCAGGTTCCCCTTTCTCATTTTGGCTTCTACTTCACACAGGTTTTTTCCATTGCCAAAAGCCACTTCAGTCTGACGTCATGTCAGTTTAATGGCATCAGAGGAAAAGAGAGAAGTGTTTCCCCGTTTCGGTATAGTATTGCACTTATAAATTCCGAAGAACGGCTCTGCTTGGCTGAGCTTGGCCATGATCACCCATAGTTTCTCGAGGTGCCATGGTTGAGATCGGAGTCACCTGCCTGGAGGAAGGACAGGCTGTTTTCCGCAGGGGCGGGATGTTCTTACCAGAAGGACAGAAGGCAGTCGAGTGACCAGGATGACAGATGGTTATGCAAAGGTTGTCGGTGCACCTGGGTTGGCACAGCGTCTGATCCAGGAGGATTACAGGTGACCTCGTGTTGCGGGACTGCCCTGTGAGTTAATCTACCAACCTCTCAGAAACATTCAACTTTCTCGACACTTCCTCCTCCACCCGAAACCCTCTTCCCTAGCTTTTTGGACAGCACACTCCACCGACTGTCCTCCTTCTCCTCTGGCAGCACCTTCTGTCTCCTTTGCTGACTTCTCTTCTTGCCAAGCCTGGAAATGTCTGAGGCTCAATTCCGGACTCTCTTCTCCTTTTTCTCTGAACCTTCCTAGGATGCTCATCATGACATCATGTTGGGGACTTGACATCACCATGATGGGACTATTTACACCCTGGAATTTGGAAATGCTGCAAATCAGTGTCTTATTTTTCTTGAAGAGACAATAGTTAAACGGTGGCCAGCACCCACTGTCCAACACCACTGTCACAAAAACTTTATTTTATCCAGGCCTGGTCTTACCCGCAACACTATTTCACTCAAATTCTTTCTCAACATACTTTCACACACAATCCAGTGTTATCCCCAAACTATTTGACCCCAGTTTAGCCCTGAGCCCATTTTCATCCAGAATGTGTCCCTCCCACAGTCATTTGCATCCAATGTTCTCTAGACATCGCCATCAGCAACACAGACTCACACATAACTAAGCTGCATATAACCCAATGTCATCACTAGGTGATGTGTCAGATCTGTGCCCTCCAGACCCTCCTAACACCATCATTGTCACCCAGTCTTGGTGTATGTAGACATTTTCTTAATATTCTATTTAGGATGATCTTATCATGGAACATAAGAAAAATAAAACAGGTGTCAGCCTATGTATGAAGAATTCATCCACAAGATTTGGTAAAGGACAATAACAATAATAATAATAATAGCTAACATACATTAATTGGGTACTTGCTAGTACCAGGCCAGTTCTATGCACTTTTTTTTTTTTTTTTGAGACAGAGTCTCACTCTGTCCCCCAGGCTGGAGTCTGGTGGGGGCAATCATGGCTCACTGCAGTCTTGACCTACTGGACTCAAGTGATTCTCCTGCCTCAGCCTTGCAAGTAGCTGGGACTACAGGTGTATTCCACTATACCTGGCTAATTTTTTAAAATTTTATTTGCAGAGATGGGGTCTGCTGAAGTTGCCTAAGCTAGTCACGAACTGCTGGGCTCAAGCAATCCTCTTCCTCAGCCTCTCAAAGTGCTGCGATTACAGGCATGGTCTACCATGCGCAGCCTAAACACTATGTATATATATACACACACACATATATGTGTATGGGTACATATATATATATATATGTATATATGTGCACACTCATCTAATCTTCAGAACAATCCTATGAAGTACATACTGTATGTTCTTCATTGTAACAGCTCAGGAAATGGATGTGCAGAGGTTAAGTAACTGATTCAAGTTCATGTGGCTAGTAAATAGCAAATCTAGAATCTGATCTAGGCAGTGTGGCTTAAAAATATGCATTCTTAGCTGGGCACAGTGACTCACGCCTGTAATCCCAGCATTTTGGGAGGCCAAGAGGCAGGTGCATCACTTGAGGTCAGGAGTTCGAGACCAGCCTGGTCAATATGGTGAAACCTGGTCTCTACTGAAAATACAAAAATTAGCTAGGTGTGGTGGCGTGCACCTGTAATCCCAGCTACTTAGGAGGCTGAGGCAGGATAATTGCTTGAACCCGGGAGGTGGAGGTTGCAGTGAGCCGAGCAAGATCGTGCCACTGCACTCCAGCCTAGACGATAGAGCAAGACTCAGTCTCAAAAAGAAAAAAAAAAAAAGCCTTCTCCGTACTAGTCCTAGGCTACAGACATGTCCTTGAAAGTATTTATGCTTTCTTTTGTTGTTGTTGTTGCCTCCTGCGATTAGAAAATATTATGTTTAGATATGCTTGTTTTTATTTTAAAATATACAAGAAGAAGTAATGTTGTATTAGTCAGTAAGCCTCGGTCATAGAAATGTTTTCTTTGTAAAGGGTTGCCCATTTTTGTTTTTCTAAGATGAAGCAATTTTGCTCATAGCATTGAGCCACCCATTCCTCCAAGTGGGCTAATGAGAGATTGGCTGTTAATTTTGATATGACGACCTTGAGGAGACAGAACCATAAGCACTGGTCCTGGGGTGAAGGGTGGTGGGGTATGGAGGGAGGAGAAGGACAGATGGTGGGAAGCAGAAGAACCAGGTCCAGACAGGCTCCAGCCTAGTCATGAGATGGGGCTGCCACGGTTGATAAATCCTTGAGGTTTGGTTGATGATCTGAGGCCCAGCTCAACTCTTGGCTTCCCCTGGAGCATTGCTGGGGAACCAGCACAGTGACATCAACGTCACTAATAGCCCATCTGCCATCAGTCACATCCATCTTCAGGGAAAGAATGCCTAGATCGTGAGAGCATCCTGCCCTGGGACCAAGGATTTGAGAATAAGAGCACGAGTCGGGGTGCTACTTCCTTCCTTGTTTATATCACCTATTTCCTTCTTAGATGCCTGGTACAAGGAATAATTAGATAGGAACACATGGGTAGCTTAGATAGGGAAGAGGAAGATTCCCTTGGGAGTCTACAGACGCCATACTGCAACACTTTGGTATTAGCAGTAGAATTGTAGTGTCCTCTAGTGGACACTTTGTGAATTTACATAGTATTATTTACTGGATGTGGCCGATAAAGGTGGGCTGAATCCAAAAAAGGGAAGATTGACATCCAGAGTGTTTGGAAAGTGGGACCATAAGAGAACAGTGTGTGTGTGTGTGTGTGTGTGTGTGCATACGTGTGTGTTGGAGGCTGTGTGGCTTCTCCTAACTTTACCATGCAGAAGTCAAGGAAACGGTTACAGAGGCAAAATGTGGGAGTAGCTAATGGCAATGGCCCAGAGAGATGAAAAAATGTGGGAAAACCAAAACTTGGAGGTAGGAACTTTCCGCTTCTTTTGGAGTAGACAAAGGTGACTTAAGTAGGAAAAGAACGCATAGCCAGTAACTGTCCCAACAGAATTGGACTGGTGCCTGGGGTGATTCAGGATGTCCAGTTAAGCTGAGAAATACTGATTCCACGGATCCCCTTCATTCACTCAGAGCAGACAGAAGACCATGAGACTTCCTACCCACAGTGAGCTAAAAGGACGCTTTTGTCAGAGTGGGGAAATGAAAGGGCTTTATGGGAAAGAAGATAAGAACAGATGAGTCAGAGGTTTCTGCTTAATGGTGAGTATTTTTGTCTTAAAATGTGTGTTTTTCTTCTTTGGAGAAGGTGCTGCACTCTTTTTGTGTTTTGAGCTGGAGGCTTTCTTTGATATGATTGGATTTGAAGCTGGTTGGTTACAAATGAATATTTGGGGCTTTAGGAAATATTCTTTATGTTTGGATGGCTTCTCCTAAGTACATAAATACATTGTTTTATTATTAACCTAAGTTTCTCTTGATGAAATTTTCTGTGTATTTGGCCACAGTATAATTTGTTTAATTTTTGAACACAGTAACATTTACCTACAAGTCAGAGGTGTTGCAAAGTTGATTTATTCTGATAATGACTCATTTTCTTTGTTTTTGTGTGTGCATGCAGTGCATTGGGTTTAATAAGCTTTTTATTGAAATAAATCATTCACACAGAAAAATTCATTAATCATAAGCATATAGCTTAATGTGTCATCACAACTTGAACACATCTATGTAAACATAACTGTCTCAGTCTGCTGGGGCTGCTATAGCAAAATGGGACAGACTGGGTGGCTTCAACAACAGACATTTATTTCTCACAATTCTGGAGGCTGGAAAGTCCAAGATCAAGGTGCTGGCGGAGTTGGGTTCTAGTGAGGGCTCTCTTCCTGGCTTGTAGATGACTGCCTTCTCACTGTGTCTTCACAGTGTAGAGAGAGCATGAGCAAGCTCTGGTCTCTTCTTCTTCTTCTTTTTTTTTTTTTTTGACAGATTCTAGCTCTGTTGCCCAGGCTGGAGTTCAGTGGCATGATCTCGGCTCAGCGCAAGCTCCGCCTCCCAGGTTCATGCCATTCTCCTGCCTCAGCCTCCCGAGTAGCTGGGACTACAGGTGACCGCCA
>NW_012107252.1:3452423-3484214 GCF_000951045.1 Mandrillus leucophaeus
CCAGCAAAGATGCCTCTCTTGTGCTACCTCCCAATCCCAGTCCTCTGCCCCCACCAAGGTGACCACTAGCTTAACTTCTAACCACATAGAGGAGTTTTGCCTGTTTTTGAACTTCATATAATTAGAATTACACAGTATATATTCTTTTCTTTTTGAGACAAGGTCTCACTCTGCCACCCAGGCTGGAGTGCAGTAGCACGGTCTCAGCTCACTGCAACCTCTGCTTCCCAGGGTCAGGCAATCCTCTGACCTCAGCCTCCTGAATAGCTGGGACTACAGGCATGTGCCACCATGCCTGGCTAATTTTTGTATTGTTTGTAGGGATGGGGTTTCACCATGTTGTCCAGGCTGGTCTTTAACTCCTGGACTCAAGCAATCCACCTGCCTTGGCCTCCTAAAGTGTTGGAATTACAAGTGTGAACCACCGCACTCAGCCTATATATTGTTTTCAATCCATAAGGTTTATCTGTGTTGTTATGTGTAGTAGCAGCTTGTTCATTTCCATTGTGGTATACTATTCCATTGCATGAATATATAATAATTTATCCATTCTAGCTTTTCAGTTTCAAATAATGTGTATCTTTTGGAGTAGACTAAGGTGACTTAAGTAGGAAAAGAACGCATAGCCAGTAACTCTCCCAACAGAATTGGATTCGTGCCTGGGGTGATTCAGGATGTCCAGTTAAGCCGAGAAATACTGTGCATCTTGGAGTACGGTTACTGTCTCCTGGCATGTGCACATCTTATCTACACCTTTAGTAGATAGCATCACATGGTTTTACACATGGTTGTGTCAATTTATGCTGCCACCAGCAATGTGTGAGTTCAGCAATGATAAAAGTTATTTACACCACAAAAATTGGCAACTTTTACAAATCAGAGTTTCTTTCTTAGCCAGTTGTAAAATAATTACCAGCACACCACTGTCAATGAGGCAGGAGGCAGGACTTGGACTCTGGACCAGATTGAGACTAGCTGAAAGGCAAAAACACTAGCAAGAGGCAAAAGCACCTCTCCATAAGACATGCCGACCAGTGCCATGTCAGTTTACCATTGCCTTGGCAACAACTGGACACCACCCCTTTCTATGGCAATGACCCGACAACCCAGAAGTTACCACCCTTGTTCTAGACATTTCTGCATAATCCACCCCTAATTTGAATGTAATTAAAAGTGGCCGTAAATATGACTGGCAAGCTGCCCTGAGCTGCTACTGTCTACACACTGCCTATGGGGTAGGCCTATTCTACAGAAGCAGTCACAGAACCCTAACACTACACTGCCTCCTCAATAAAGCTGTTTTCTTGGCCGGCTGCAGTGGCTCACGCCTATAATCCCACCACTTTGGGAAGCCAAGGTGGACAAATCACTTGAGGTCAGGAGTTTGAGACCAGCCTGGCCAACATGGTGAAACTGTTTACTAAAAATACAAAAATTAGCCGGGCGTGGTGGCATGTGTCTGTTATCCCAGCTACTCAGCAGGCTGAGGCATGAGAATTGCTTGAACCCAGGAGGCGGAGCTTGCAGTAAGCCAAGATCGCACCATTGCACTCCAGCCTGGGTGACAGAGCAAGACTCTGTCTTAAAAAAAAAAAAAAAGCTGTTTTCTTCTACCGTCGGCTCACTCTTCAGTTCTTTCCCGAGCAAAACCAAGAATCTTCTTGGGCAAAGCCCTAAGGTTCACCTGCCTTGCAGCAACATGGCACCAAACATGGGGCGGAAGAGAGAAGACGACAGCATGAGAGACAGAGAAAAAAATGGCAGTTGGCAAGGTGGTAATGAGAGATGGCAGTTGGCAAGACAGTGAGAGACAGCGAGAGATGGCAAGCGACAGTGATTGGCAAGATGACAAGTGGAGAGATGGCAAGAAATAGAGAAGCAGTCAGTGATGGAGGCTGCAAGAGTTGTAACACTAACCAAAGGCTCCTTTTAGAGCCATCATTTTCCCTGGCAGGTGGTAGAGCCAAGCAGACAGGCTAGTGGCCATATTGCTGCTGCCTCATGTGGGAACCAGCAGGCTGGAGGGTTATCAGTCCTCACGTGGGACCCTCCCACCATGGCAGCTGAGCCCACCTAAGCTGGGGGATCCTGAAGAGACCTTCACCTGGGTGCCACGTGGAAGATTGGTCCCCACCATTTTGGCTGCTGTGGATGGGTGAGTGTCTTGCCTGCCCCCACCCCATAACATCAGGTAAGCTAAGGAATTGAAAAGCCTTTGGCTAAGAGGTCAGTTAAAAGTCTCTCATCATTTGGATACCCTGAAGCACTTCCTTGTCCTTGTCACCCTTTTCCCTGATTGTTTCCCTTCTGACTCCATTTTATTGCTCCACCAGTTGCTTTATTTTGAGTCCTAAGATGTATGTTTTGTTGGCAGTCTTAGTTTTCACTTTGATTTTCTGTTGACTATATTTGGGAAATGATGTAAGGCAGGACACTTGGCTGTGCAAGGCCTCCTGTTGTGTTGTTCTGTGACCTCCAACTTGGCCTGAGGTTTGCTGTTGGCCACCCCCCGGTGCCCTGGGCTCTTCAGCATTTGGTGAAGGGACCCTCGTTGGTTGAAACTCAGGCACTCCAGGTTTTTCAGCATTGATATTGCTGAAAATGCTCTGGGGTTTTCGGTGTTGACATTCCCTCTTTCATTGAGTGGATGAGGTTTTCCCCACAGGAACAGAAAAAAGCGTTAGAAGGGTCCAGATTCTCACTTAAAGACATCATTGCAAGATTTGGGTTACCTAGAAGTCTGCTCAGTGATAACAGACCCTCCTTCACAGCTAAAGTGACCCAGCAGGTTTCCTAAGCCTTAGGCATTACCTGTCATCTTTACTCTTGGAGACCTCAATCCTCAGGTAAGGTAGAAAAAACTAATTCTCCCCTGGGGAAATCTTGGTCTCGCCTTTTTCTGCTCTGAAGTTAGAAGTTATTATTTTCCTAATAGCCAGTTGCAGACCTCTTCCTGTGTGCTGTCTTGTAACTGCGTAACTGCCTTGCTGGAGCCCTCTTAGTTGAAGGGGACTGAGAGTTCCCAGACCCCTGACCTGGTGGACAGCCACCAACAGCAGTAGAAAGGTGGCCACCTCAACACTGTTTTTGGTCTCTGCTACTAGGTAGGTTCTCTGGCAGTCAGGGCCCCTGAGGTCTCCCCTTGGGCAATGCTACTTACCCCCGCCCTTCCTCCCTTCCACTGCCACCATTTGTTTAGCCTCTTTCTGCCTAAACTCTCTGTGGAATTTAGGCCAACATTCTACTGCCCATTTGTAGCTTATAATCCACTTTTGTTACACCTTGCTGTCTATATTTACACCCTCTTTGTAGAAAGTGGGAATTTAAAAGGGAAAAGTAACTAGGCATTCGCTAAGCTTAGGTCGCTAAAACCCCCGTAGAGAGCCTTACTAGACATGGGGCAGCAGTGAGCATCCTGAAGGGCTTGACGTGAGGGTGTCTTTTAGGCAATTGGAGTAAATTCAAATTAGACAGATTGAAAAAGAAAAAATTTATTTTCTGTTGCAACTATGTTTGGGTTCAATACAAATTGGCAAACCTACAGATGTGGCCTAGGCAGGATTCTTTTATTTATTTATTTTTTTTAGATAGAGTCTCACTCTCTTGCCCAGGCTGGAGTGCAGTGGCAAGATCTCGACTTGCCACAACCTCTGCCTCCTGGTTCAAGCAATTCTCCTGCCTCAGCTTCCCAAGTAGCTGGGATTACAGGTGCAGGCTACCATGACCGACTAATTTTTTGTATTTTTAGTAGAGATGGAGTTTCACCATGTTAGCCAGGCTGGTCTCGAACTCCTGACCTCAGGTGATTTGGCCACCTTGGCCTCCCAAAGTGCTGGGATTACAGGCGTGAGCCACTGCACCTGGCCTCACGATTCTTTATGTTATAATGATATTGTACAATTAGAATTTGTTTTGTAAAAAGGAAGGAAAACAGGAAGAAGTTCCTTACGTGCAGGCGTTTCTGGCCATCTACCAGGATCCTAACTTAAGGGCTAGCTGTAGAATGTGTCTGGCTCATGGTACTCCCAGCCACCCAGAAGCACACCGTATTGTAGATGACCCTGTCTTAGCTGTTCCCCTATGAGGCCTGTGTCCCCACTTGAAGCCTCTCCAGTCCCCTAGTTCTGAGTGGGGGGGCCACCACTTCTCTAGTGCAGAATTCCACCTCAAAGTCAGCAGGCATCCCTGCCCTTTATCCAGCGGGCTCTGGCCCATATCCCCCGCTGCCAGAGGAAGTAAACCCAACCGGTACTACCAGGAGTTGGGCCCCATATCGGCTGCCAAAATTGGACCTGTGTCCATTGTGAGAAGTATGTCCATTGTGACAGGCATGGAGGAGCAACCACAAGATACGTGCCTTTTTCCATGTTTGATTTGGCTTTATGCAAGGAAAAATTTGGTTGTGTTTTAGAGGATCCAGGGAAGTTTGTAGAGGAGTTTATTAAGTTGACCGTATTCTTTGATTTAACTTGGCATGACATGCAGATATTGCTATGTACTTGTTGTACTGTAGAGGAAAAACAAAGAATTCTAGCTACTGCCCGTGAACATGCAGATGGAGTAGCCAATCATGACGCAGGCCATGCCATATCATGTGTGAGGAGATGCAGTTCCAGATCTAGGCTCTCAATTGGATTACTAGACAAGTTTCAAGATCTTAAATGCAGAAATCATAGGCTAATTTGTTTAACATGAAAAAGTGTGTGCTTAAGCCAGTCAATTATGACAAGGTGAGAGAAATAACTCAGGACAAAGATGAAAATCCTGCTCTATTTCAGGACCGTTTGCTTGGGGCACTCAGGAAATATGCTAATGCAGACCCAGACTCCCCAGAAATGTGAGTTCTCCTGTGTGTGCGTTTTATCACTCAATCTGCGCGACATCAGGAGGAAGCTACAAAAGGTAGCAATGGGGCCTCAAACCCCCGTGAGTCAACCCTTAAACATTGCTTTTAGGGTTTACAACAATAGGGACAAGGCAGGCGAAGAAGCAAAAGCCAAAAAGTTGGCCAAAAAAGTATAATTGTTAGTGGCTGCTTTAGACCCTCAGCTGTTTCAAGGTTACCCACCCTAGGAAAATGTGGGAAGATCAGTGTCTGGGATGCTCAGATGAGAGTCCCACTGCTTTCTGGACTCTAGGCCAAAATCAGTGTGCCTGGTTTTTTTTTTTTTGTTTTTTTTTTTTTTTGAGACGGAGTCCTGCCCTGTCGCCCAGGCTGGAGTGCAGTGGCGTGATCTCAGCTCACTGCAAGCTCCACCTCCGGGGTTCATGCCATTGTCCTGCCTCAGCCTCCCAAGTAGCTGGGACTACAGGCACCCACCACCACGCCTGGCTAATTTTTTTGTATTTTTAGTAGAGACGGGGTTTCACCATGTTAGACAGGATGGTCTCTGTCTCCGGACCTCATGATCCGCCCGCCTCGGCCTCCCAGAGTATTGGGATTACAGGCGTGAGCCACTGTGCCCGGCTTTTTTTTTGAGATGGAGTCTCGCTCTGTCACCCAGGCTGGAATACAGTGGCCCAGTCTCGGTTCACTGCAACCTCTGCCTCCTGGGTTCAAGCGATTCTCCTCCCTCAGCCTCCCGATTAGCTGGGACTACAGGCGCCCACCACCACGCCAGGCTAATTTTTTGTATTTTTAGTAGAGACTGGGATTTCATCATGTTAGCCGGGATGATCTTGATCTCCTGACCTCATGATCCACCCACCTCAGGCTCCCAAAGTGCTGGAATTACAGGCTTGAACCATTGTGCCCAGCCCAGTGTGCCTTTTGTAAACAAGAAGGCTACTTGAAGAAGGACTGTCACAGGCTTAAAGGGGAGTCTGAGACACCCAGATCCATAATGACCAAGAAAGCAGAGGACTGATGGGGCCTGCGGTCCTCTACGACTCCTACTGGACACCTTAACATCTCCATAGAGGAGTCGTGGGTAAACCTGGACACAGTAGGCAAAAATATTGGGTTCTTAATGGACATGCGAGCAGCCTACTCAGTTGTAACCCATTTCTCAGGGCCACTGTCTTCCTGCTCTTGTACAGTAATGGGGATTGATGGCCAGCCAAAAATTAGGAGATTTACCCACTCCCTTGGTTGCACCCTGGAGGACTATACATTTTCCCACAGGTTTTTACTTATGCCTGAGTGTCCTATGCCTCTACTGGGGAGAGAATTACTTTCCCAATTATAGCCCACAGTTCAACTTCTAGTGCCTCATAAGAAGGCAACAGGCTGGGAACAGACACTTCTAGCTCTAAGTGCTTACCTCAACACGGATAAGGAGATGCTCTTCCCACCACATATTGCTTCTCAAGTAGACCCCTCTGTTTGGGTCATGGAAGTTCCTGCTAGAGCTGTTGATGTACCCCCATTCCAGGTTATTTTAAAACCCAGTGTTAATTACATGTGGAAGACACAATATCCTTTGAGACCCAAGTCTCAGAATAACATCCAGCCCCTACTAACGAAGTTCCTAAAGTTTGGATTCCTACAATCCTGTGCCAGTCCCCATGTAACACCCTCATTTTACCTGTAAAGAAACCAAATGGGGAATATAAATTTGTTCAGGACCAGAGAGCAGTTAATGGGACAGCAGTCCCAGTCCACCCAATAGTTCCCAATCCTTGCACAATATTTACCCATGTCTCTGAAGATGCTCACTGGTTCATGGTAAGGATGCTTTCTTTTGTATAACTTTATACCCAGACTCCCAGTACATTTTTACTTTTAAATGGACTAATCCAGACACTGATGCCACATCTCAGCTTAGCTGGACAGTCCTTCCCTCAAGGTTTTAGGGACCACCTCCATCTCTTCTGCAATGCATTGGCCAAAGAGTTAAGGGAACTACAGTTAACTAATGGATCCCTCTTGCAATATGTAGATGATCTATTATTCTCCAGCCTCACTAGGGAAGACTGACAGGAACACAATTCAGCTCCTTAATTTTCTGGGAAAGTGAGGATAGTGAGTTTCCCCCAACAAGGCCCAGATCTCTATGCAAAAGGCTAAATATTGGGGGTATGTGCTCACTCCGGAGACAAGGACTTTTGTTCAGAAGCAAAAAGAGACCGTCCTGGCACTCCAGCCCCTTCAGACTAAGAAGCAAGTAATAGTCTTTTTGGGAATCCTGATCTGGATTCCCGGGTTTGAGCTTAGAGCAAAGGCATTCTGTGAAGCTCTAACGGGGAGTGATCATGAGCCTTTGAATTGGGATGGAACCTGCTAACAGGCATTCTTAACACTAAAAGAAAAGCTGGGAACAGCTCCTGCTTTGGGACACCCTAACTTAGAAAAACCTTTCACTTTATGGCTTTATGTGGCTGAAAAACAAGGGACAGCTTTGGGTGTCCTAACTCAAAGGCTTGGGAATAGTCCCAGACCAGTGGCTTATTTTTCTAACAGCTAGACCAGGTGGCAGCTGCATGGCCAGGATGCTTGCAAGCTGTGGCCACCACTGCTCTATTGGTAGAAGAGGCCAGTTTTAAGTTTACCTTGGGACAACAATTAGATGTCATGACCCACCACCAAGTATAGGGAACCTAAGAGACAAAAGGACACCAATGGCTAACAGGAGGTCACTTACTTAAATATCAAGCCCTTCTGCTTGACACCCAGCTATTACTTTTGAAGTAGGTAAAGTTTTAAACCCTGCGACTCTGTTGATGGGCTTCATGTCCCAACAAACAGATCCCCAACTCATTCACTCCTGTGTGGAAACCGTAGAACAGACCTACTGTAGCAGGCCTGATCTCAAAGACGAGCCCCTGCCTAACCCCAGTGTTGGGTGGTTTATAGATGGGAGTGGCTTTATGCATGAGGGGTGAGGAAGACAGGTTATGAAGTGGTTAGCCAACAAGAGATCATTGAGACAAAAGCTTTGCCTCCCTAGACTTCCATTCAAAAAGTGGAATTAATTGCTTTAATCAGAGCCCTGCAATTGGGAAAAGACTTAACGGTCAATATACTCACTGATTCCAAATATGGGTTCCTGGTGCTCCATGCTCATGCTGCCATATGAAAAGAAAGGAGAACATTAGCAGCTAAGGGATCCCCCATACAACATCACTCAGAGATCCTGGAACTTTTAGATGCTGTCCTTTTCCTTTGGGAAAAGGAGGTAGCAGTTAGTCACTGCCGGGGATACCAAAAGGGAGACACCTCGCTTATTTGAGGAAATGCTCCGGCAGACAGAGCAACTAAAGCCACAGCTAAGGAGACACCAGTATTCCCATGCACTGCATTAATGCCAGGTACTCCGCCCATGTCAGCAGCACCACACTATACCTCTGAGGAAATTAAATGGACATAATAGAAAAGCTTACAGAAGGATCCCTCAGGATGATTGCTAGAAAACAACAAACTCTTTCTCCCTGAGGCTGAGCAATGGAAAATAATTAAGTATTCCCATGACTCCTTACATTTGGGACAGGGCTCCCTATTCAAATTAGTTTCTTAAATCTTCTTGGGAAAGAAATTATTCCAGGCTGTGAAGTGGGTCACCAGGGCCTGTGGACTTTATGCCGGTAATGACCCAGGAAGCTGCCCATACCCTTATCCCTACTCACTCCTGTACAACATCAAGGAACATACCATGGGGAAGATTGGCAAATAGATTTTACTCAGATGCCACCATACAGGGGACTGAAATATTTGCTAGTGTTTACAGACACTTTCACCGAGTGGCTAGAGGCTTTCCCCATAAGAACAGAAAAGGCATTAGAAGTGTCAGTTCCTACTTAAAGAGATCATCCCAAGGTTTTGATTACCTAAAAGTCTGCAGAGTGATAATGGACCCAGCAGGTGTCCTGAGCCTTAGGCATTACCTATCATCTTCACTCCTCCTGGAGACCCCATTCTTGGGGAAGGTAGAAAAAAACTAACCGTATTTTTAAAAGGACATTAGCAGAGCTCTGTTAGGAGACCTCAGAGGCCTAGGTTTCTCTCCTACTCATCACCTTTTTTTTTCTTTCTTTTTTTTTTTTTTTTTTTGAGACAGAGTCTTGCTCTGTTGCCCAGGCCGGAGTGCAGTGGTGTGATCTCAGCTCACTGCAACCTCCGCCTCCCAGGTTCAAGGGATTCTTCTGCCTCAGGCTCCTGAGTAGCTGGCACTACAGGCAGGCACCACCATGCCCAGATAATTTTTGTATTTTTAGTAGAGACGGGGTTTCACCATGTTGGTCAGGCTGGTCTCGAACTCCTGACCTCGTGATCCACCCACCTCAGCCTCCCAAAGTGCTGGGATTACAGGCGTGAGCCACCACACCCTGCCTCCCATCACCCTTTTATATGTAAGGATGACTCCAAAGGGAACACTAAAACAGTCCATTTGAAATGACTTATGGGAGGCCCTTTTTTTTTTTTTTTTGAGACAGAGTCTTGCTCTGTCGCAGACTGAGTGGCGCTGTCTCGGCTCACTGCAAGCTCTGGGGAGGCCCTTTTTAACTTCAGACCTCCTGTTTGATGAAGAGACACATAGAATGCTCACCCATATTATCAACTTAGGCTGGGTTCAAAAGGCCCTCCAAGTCCTATGGAGACAAAATATTGCTCCCTTCAACAAAGGAAATAGTTAACCCCCACAATCAACCAGGAGACTTAGTCTTAGTAAAAACTTGGAAAGAAGAATCCTCCAACGATCAATTACACATTGATCAGGGCTGTATCAGGTGCTATTGAGTATACCTGCTGCTATTAAACTTCAGAGTATAACTAGTTTGGTACACCTGTCCAGGTTAAACCTGTTTCTTATGAGTTGCAGCACAAAAGGAAGCCCCCATGACCCACATCTGTGAGCCTTTGGAGGACCTCTGCTGCCTGTTTAAAAGAATCTACCCTCAGCCAGAGGTGGTAACGTGATGCTGTGGGTGGGAATAGGAGTAATAATTTTTATCTTCTTCCTGATCGTAATCCTTCTTTTCTGTTGCTTTAGCCAACCTCCCGGGAAACATCTCATTTGTCCTTGTTGGGTGTAGAGGCCACTCTAAGGCCGAACTGGACACCATGTTGTCACTATTAATCCTGTTTGATTTCCTAATTACCCTGATCCGGTGCAGGTGGGAACATAATCCTATAGTAAATATTTCAAAAATTATAGCCTCAGGGAATCATCTTCATGGTTGCTGGATTTGTCATCCATATTCCCAGGGTAGAGAGTTCTACCTTCTGGCCTACCCAGAACATTTCATGGCCATCTCTGCAGATCTCCTAACTAGCCACAGTGATCCCCAAATACCCAAATCCCTACTTGTTAAGTGAAACTCTCCTCCTGATTCCCCTCCAATTCCACCTGAATATCACCCCCCAACTCCTGCCACTATTACCTTGACCTGGGAAGTTGGGTATTCATATCTCCAATGCACTAATGATTCTAGCTTTTGCACCCACTGCTGTGTTAGTGACACAAAAGCAGACGTTTCCCTGCGATACTCTGATCCAAATCTAGTTGCCAAGTTCCCCAGGCTGCAGTGAGGTAAATGGGATTCCACTTGTCAGTGAGGAGACCATATATGGTGCCTTCTCCTGGATCAGAACATACAAGGGAAAAACAACTGCCCAATCTGGGAAGGTGGGAGTACTGTTCCTTCTGGAAAACAAAGATTGTTTGACCACTCCCATTAGAACAGGGGGAAAATATCTCCTCTAGAGACCCAACTTGGCAGCAGAGGATAAACATCACACCCCGTAGGGCCTCTGTTTGTATCCCCCCAGGCTCATTTTGTTAGTGGCCATGAGTGGGAAGAATTCACACGCCATAACCACTCCTGAATCCCCAGGAAGCCACCTGTTCTTTTAGAAGTAGCTTTCTGTATATAAAAAGCTTGGAATAGGCTGGGTGTGGTGGCTCACACTTGTCATCCGAACACTTTACGAGGCCAAGGCAGATGGACCATTTGAGGTCAGGAGTTAGAGACTAGACTGGCCAACATGGTGAAACCCCATCTACTAAAAATACAAAAATTACCCGGGCTTGCTGCAAGTACCTGTAATCCCAGCTACTTGGGAGGCTGAGGCAGGTGAATCGCTTGAACCTGGGAGGCGGAGGTTGCAGTGAGCCGAGATCACAGCATTGCACTCCAGCCTGGGCAACAGAGTAAGACTCTGCCTCAGAAAGAGAATGAAACTTGGAACAGAGATGAACGTATGTTGGCCACCCTTGCCCCTCCAGGGGTCATGGTCTTTAACCTCATAAGACCCAGGAACGCCAGAAGTAAGTGAGCAATTGGATTAATTCAGTTGTAAGGAATGTGGACAGCAATAGGACTAGCAGCACCCCAGCGTGGCTTTGCTTATCTACTCACCCCTAGTCAACCCTAAAGAACGTGAACCTTAAAGAACCCTAAAGAACTTGACTCCAACCCTAGAATCTTTAGCCACCAATAGAGGTCAGTCATTAAAGGGGATTCAAGAGTCCCTAGACTCTTTGGCAAATGTAGTTCTCAATAACAGACTAGCACTGGATTATTTACTAGCTGAACAAGGTAGAGTCTGTGCAGTTACTACTGAAACCTGTTGCACATACATCAACAACTCTGGAGAGTTGAAGTTAACATTCAAAAGATCTGTGAGCAAGCTACCTGGTTACATAGCTATAACCGGGGCATTAATCCCAACTATATCTGGCCAACTATCAAAAGTGCCTTGCCAAGTTTCACCTGGCTTTTACCTCTCCTAGGACCTTTGATAGCTGTCTTGTTATTACTAATCTTTGGCCCTTGCTTGTTTAACCTCTTAGTAAAGTTTGTTTTCTATTACAACAGTTCCAGGTAAAGACAATCCTGGCACAAGGCTTCCAACTCGACCTGCCTACTCACCTGGAGAATGAAAGTGTCCTGCCTCTGGGCCCCTTAGATCAGGTATCCAGAGATTTCTACTTCTCCAGGGCTAGACAGGGCCTGCATCCATAAACTCAGCATGAAACGGTTACAGGAGGTAGACCTCCAACCTTCTGTAGTCCCTTTAAGATTAAAGAGGAGTATCTAATCTCTGAGGGGGGAATGAGATAGGAGGCAGGACTCACTTCTGGAGGTGAGACTCAGACTCTGGACTAGATTGAGGACTAGCTAAAACAAAGAGGCAAAATCACCTCTCCCTAAGACATACCCACCAGTGCCATGTCAGTTTACCATTGCTAGGGAAACACACTGTAGTTACCACCTCTTTCCTTGGCAATGACCTGACAACCTGAAAGTTATCACCTTTTTTCTAGAAATTTCTGTATAATCTGCCCCTTAATTTGCATGTAATTAAAAATGGGTATAGGCTGGGTGCAGTGGCTCATGCCTGTAATTCCAGCACTTTGGGAGGTCCAGGTGGGTGGATCACCTGAGGTCAGGAGTTTGAGACCAGCCTGGCCAACATGGTGAAATCCCATCTCTACCCAAAATACAAAAATTAGCCAGGTGTTGTGGTGTGTGCCTGTAATCCCAGCTACTTTGGAGGCTGAGGCAGGGGAATCAGTTGAACCTGGGAGGCAGAGGTTGCAGTGAGCTGAGATCACACCACAGTACTCTAGCCTGGGTGACACAGCAAGACTGTCTCAAAAAAAAAAAAAAAAAAAAGGGGGGTATAAATGTAACTGCAGAACTTCCCTGAGCTGCTACTCTGTATACACTGCTCTGCAGGAGCTGTCATAGAGGTGTACCGCCACACTGTCACCTCAATAAAGCTGTTTTCTTCTACCACTGACTTGCTCTTGAATTCTTTCCTGAGTGAAGCCAAGAATCTTCCTGGGCTAAGCCCCAGTTTGGGGTTTGCCCGCACTGTGTCACCAACACCCATTGTCTCAAGAAGTTCCACGTGCTTTCCAAGCAGTTGATGCTGTCAGTCGTTCTTCCCCCAAGAGAAATGATCAAAATTGTAATTGAATGTATTTTTTACTCTAAAACTGAATTTAGATAACTTATTTTTATTTTATTAAGATCAAATATACAAGTAGTCAGGCAGCTCTTATTTTATATTATGCCTATATCTATATCTATCTACACAAACCCCTCAATTTTAAAAATCAGAGCATTATTTCTCAGTCCTTTAAAAATCATATTGCTGAGTGCCATGGCTCATGCTGTAGTTCCAACACTTTGGGAGGCCAAGGAGGGACGATGGTTTGAAGCCAGGAGTTCCAGATCAGCCTGGGGAACAAAACAAGACCCTATCTTTATTTAAAAAAAAAAAAAAGATAAATTTAAAAAGAAGCCGTGTGTAGTGTTGCATGCCTATAGTCCCAGCTACTCAGGAGGCTGAGGTGATACGAGGACGCCAGGAGTTTGAGGCTGCAGTGATCCCTGATCACACCACTGTACTCCAGCCTGAGTGACACAGCAAAAACCTATCTCAAAAAAAAAAAAAAAAAATCATATATCTCCATGTCAAGGACGGGAAAAAATGAGGACCCTCCTACATTGCTGGTGAGAATGTGAACTGATACAGCTACTTTGGAAAACTTTGGCAATGTTTACTAAAGCTAAACATGCGTACACTCTATGTCCTGGCTATATACTCGACAGAAATGAGTGCTTCTGTCTACCAGAAGACAAGTACAAGTACGAGAATGTTCATAGTAGCTTTATTCATGATCGCTTACACTGGAAAAACCCAACGTCCATCAACAGAAGAATGGGTGGGTACATTGTGTTGTACTCATCCAGTGGAATATTACGTGGCAATAAGAAAGAACAAAGTACTGATAATAAAACAACATGGGTGAACCCTGCATAATTTTGATTGAAAGAAAAAAAAGAAGTCTGATACAAAAGAATACACACGGTATGACTGCAATTTTATGAAGTTTGAAAACTGGTGCAACTAACCTATAGTGGTAAGAGGCCAGACCGGGTTACCCAAGGGAGTGGTATTGACTTGCAGGGGACAGGAGAGTCCTCAGAAGTGCTGGAATTGCTCTACTCTTGATCTGGGTTGTGAGTACATGGGAGGATATGTATTTAAAGTTGATTTGTACGTATTACTGTATCTGAATTATACCCCAGTAAAATGGAAAAAAAAAATAGATGCCAATCATTAAGTGTTGTTACTAAGTCAGATCTTTATGTCAGATGCAGCCTAAGTTTCTCCTATATTTGACATTTCTCATAGGCATATTGTAAGAAAGGAAAGAACCAAGCTGTTTCTTCTATGATATTGGGAGTACTCTTCAGCTGGGCTGCTCCAGAAATCATTAATCATTAGATTTGGGCAGCTGCCATCTGATTTCTTTTTTTAAAATAATCAGTTGGATATATTCTGACTCTGCTTATGGGATTTAGACACAGCTTGAGAATAATAACACTCTGCTTTTTATGGGCAATTTTATTTTCTTCAACCACAGATTCAGAAAGAATGAGTTTGTATAGTATGTCAAAATCTATCAGCAAAAAGACCGTGAGAGCCATACCTGTAGTTAATAAAAGTTAGGTTTATCTGGCTTACTGCAGCGGGAAGAATGCATGAATCTTGGGACCATCTTAGTAAGGGAGACTTGAGTTTGTGCTTGTGTTGGATGCCTCCGAGAAGGGATTAGGGAAGCCGGAGCCAACTCTGTATTGAATGCTGTTAGGAAGCAGGGAGGATTGATGCAATTCACAAGGTTAGCAGGGCCACAGGGCAGCAGGGCAGTGCTGGGCCACAGCAGAGTGGAAAGTGGACCAAAAGAGGCACATGGAGAATACCTAGCACAACTGCCTATGTACCCTCCCTAAACTAACTGCGAGAGGAAACACTTCAGCCAAATGAAAAAATGAATGAGATAAGTTAGCTGGAAGACAAGGAAGGCATAATATGTTAAACATGGCAACAAGCGAAAAACCAGTAAAATTTATTGTTATGTATTTGTAATTATTGATATTGTTACTGTGGAAAGATTCTTGACTAAATTCTCATAAAAAGATATATGCTTATTATAATAATTAATACAGAAAGTACTGAAAAAGCTTTTTCAACTGCCCCAAACGCCACTACCCCCTAACAATTATCTTCAACATTTGTCGGTTATCATTCTAGACACTTTCTATGCAAATCCATAGAGAAGCCTAGATATAAATAATTTTATGATGTAGACTGCGAAGAATTTCATATTAGGGATGCACTAAAGCTTAGTTGTGGACTTAGTATTTGGCTCACATCTGCTATTCAACTATGACTTTGGCTCTAGCCCTTACAAGGTTAAATAGCCAAATACCTTCTTCAGTATCACTTGTGACATCCCTGAACCTGTGTGTGATCCATGATCATGACTGTGTTGATTTCTGTCATATCTTATCAACATAACAATATCAGTAAATGAACCACACCATGTTATGTGAATTTATTGTTAATATCTGAATATTCACTTTCACATAGAGGTAACCATTCAAGATACAGAATAATGAAAATGTCCTTGGCTTTATATGCCAAAATTCTATTAGTCATTTGAGGTATACATGTATATTTAATATTTCATGAGTAAAGTGCTATAATAATTAATGATTATTTGAAAGCTGCTAATTGTGTACACAAAAACAATGACTAAGAACTTTCAAAAAATACGGAAATAGATTGAAAGTTAATGCAATTTTAATGAGAAAGTGTGCTAACTAGGTATCTTTAGAAGAACTTTATATATTGTTTTAAGGTCAAGAGATGCTTATAGGCCAGGTACGGTGACTCACGCCTGTAATCCCAGCACTTTGGGAGGCTGAGGCAGGTGGATCACGAGGTCAGGAGTTCGAGACCAGCTTGGCCAACATGATGAAACTCCATCTCCACTAAAAATACAAAAAATTAGTGTGTGGTGGCGTGCACCTGTAGTTCCAGCTACTTGGGAAGCTGAGGCAGGAGAATCACTTGAACCTGGGAGGCAGAGGTTGCCGTGAGCCAAGATCTCGCCACTGCACTCCAGCCTGGGCGACAGAGCGAGACTCTGTATAAAAAAAAAAAAAGAGAGATGTTTATAACAACTTAAGTAACACAAGCCAGAATACTAGTGATTATATTATATCATAAAATTGTTGGCATGGTAGTATTCATAATATGAATAAAAATAATCTTTTTTTTTTTTTTTTCAGGCAGAGTCTCTGTCTGTCACCCAGGCTGAAGTGCAGTGGTGCGACGTAGGCTTATTGCAACCTCCACCTCCGCCTCCCAGGTTCAAGCGATTCTCATGCCTCAGCCTCCCAAGTAGCCGGGATTGCAGTTGAGCACCACCACGCCAGGCTGATTTTTGTATTTTTAGTACAGACAGGGTTTCACCATGTTGCCCAGGCTGGTCTCAAACTTGTGGCCTCAAGTGATCCCCTGCCTTGGCCTCCCAAAGTGCTGTGATTACAGTCATGAGCCACTGTGCCCAGCCTAAAATAATCCTTAATAGCTCTATTACTTCTGTTTATTTATTATACATTAGAAGAAATAAAAATACATGCCACAAGCAAAGAAGATATTTATAACATGTGTATAATCAACAACTGTATCTAGTATGTGCAGATAACGCCTATAAAATAGTAAGAAATATAGAAGTAATTCAATAGAAAAATTTGCAAGTTTCCTTCAGAAAAGGAAACATGAATGGGCAGTAAATGGATGGAAAATACTCAACTTTATTAATAATCAGGGAAACTTAAGTCTAGAATAAGATACCATTTACATCCATTCAATTGGCAAAAACTAAGAAGTATGGGCTGGGCACTGTGGCTCACACCTATAATCCCAGCACTTTGGGAGGCCAAGGTGGGAAAATTACTTGAACTCAGGAGTTCCAGGCCAGCCTGGGCAATACAGTAAGAGCCCTGTCTCTACAAAAAAAAATTTTTTAATAGCTAGGCATAGTGGCATGCACCTGTGTTCTCAGCTACTTGGGAAGCTGAGGTGGGAGGATTGCTTGATCTGGGAGGTCAAGGCTGCAGTGAGCCAAGATCGCACCACTGTACACCAGCCTGGACAACAGAGTGAGACCTTTCTCCAAACAAACAAACAAACAAACAAATACCCTCCCCCGCAAAAAACGAAAAATTAAGGGGTATGATAATACTTTTTTTTTTAAGAGATGGGGTCTTGATATGTTGCCCAGGCTGGTCTTGAACTCCTGGGCTCAAGCAATCCTCCCACCTCAGCCTCCCAGAGTACTGGGATTTCAGGCAAGAGCCATCATGCCTGGCCAACTTTCTAAAGAGAATATTGGTCAGTGATATCTCTTATACATTAATGGTTGGTGTCTATCTGGAAAAACAATTTGTCATTGTCTTGTGTTATTGAACATACCCAGATATTCGACTCTTGGACATATACCCAGGAGAAATTCTTGCACAGGTATATCAGAAGACATCTGACAGGAGTGTAGCCGGTAGCACTATATGTAAGAGCACAAATAAAAGAACCATTCAAATGCCTGTCGACTACAGACTGGATAGACTGTGGTGTGCTCACACATGGAATGTGACACAGCAGTAAAAATGAATGATATTCCTTTCCATGCCACAACATGGATAATCTTAGTAACATAATTTTGAGCAATAAAGCAAATCTTGAAGATCACTCTTCTTATAAAGATCAAAAACAAGCAAAACAAAACCATATTTCATGTAGGCATCTACACAGATGACATTCTCAAATAGTGGTTACCTCTTGGGGAGGCATGGATAGAACTAAGTGATCGATAACATTTAACTCTTGGGATGAGTGTTGAGCTCATTTTTTATTATATTATTTTTTAAAACAAACAATATATAATGTCTAATCCTCTAATGCTATTACAATCTTCATTGCCTTCAAACTCAGCCGGGTCGAGAAGTCCCCTTCTAGGTCAGACTCCCACTCCCTTGAGTGATGGTTGCTGCAACCATTTCTGGTGTGAATCATTTTACTGGTCAAGGTTCTTGGTTGCAGACAGCAGAACCTGCAATACTCTGTTTAAACAGAAAGGGATGTATCACAAGGTATTAGTTACTAGATAGAGCTGAATTTTGAGACAATGTATTGTGGTTGATGTGGCATCTTGGGCGATACTGGTTATGAGTAATATAAGGAAGGCTCTTAGGTCAGGTTCCCGAGAACAGAGTCTAATATGAATATTCTTGTTTCAGTGATTTATGAGAGCAGTCCTATCAGAAGAAGAGGTGGGAGAGAAGCAGGATGGAACAGAGGAAGAAAACTAAGCAAGTGTGTGGATACTGTCTTCAGCTTGGACCCACAGGGAGCATTGGAGCATAAATTATACCACAGAATTTGTTTCCGTTTGAGGCTGGTGGGATGGCCCTTTGTACCCCAGAGAGGGTGCAGAACTTCCTGAAGGAGTTGACTCCATTTGGTTGAGAACATGTAATTATTTAGAGAAGGAGCGGCTAACTCTCACAGCGACTGAGGCAGGGTGCACTGACCAGGGCAGAGCACCAACGGTGAACCAATGCCACCCAGACCTCATGGGGGAAGGGTGGGGATAACCTGGGGCCAGATCAGAATTGGGTGGAGGTGGGACACAGCAGGACAGGAGAAGCAGAACCGAGAGGGTCTGTGTTTCCTGTGTACCCTGGAAGCACAAGTCTGGGTTCTCTGAGCCTCAGGCAGCACTGACCTTTCTTCCCCATCTGGACATGAGAAGGACAGGCCAAGCCCTTTCCTCAGCACTTTTTTTTTTTCTTTTTGAGTTGGAGTCTTGCTCTGTCACCCAGGCTGGAGTGCAGTGGTGTGATCTCGGCTTGCTGCAACCTCTGCCCCCTGGGTTCAAGCGATTCTTCTGCCTCAGCCTTCTGAGAAGCTAGGTTTACAGGTGCATGTCGCCACACCGGGGTAATCTTTGTATTTTTGGCAGAGATGGGGTCTCACCATGTTGTTTAGGCTGTCTCAAACTCAAGTGATCCTCCTTCTGTGGCCTCCCAAAGTGCTGGGATTATAGGCATGAGCCACTGCGCCCAGCCCCTTTCTTCAGTGTCTCATTCCAGGTTCTGAGTCCTGAGCACCTCACCTTGAGGTGCTCTTTACGGGAAAAATCTCACTGCAGTGAGGACGTTCCAGCCAGGAGTAGGGTGAGTGGGGGAGCTCCTGAGGCAGGGCCCTCCAGTTACTATGTAGCCCCTGCCACCTCCCTGTTCCTGGGGCAAAGAGAACCAAACTTCTCTGTCAGCAGCCTCCTCCCTTCCCCTCCCCTTCGGCCTTGGCCTTGACCTCAAGCTAACGTGGTATCTGATTCATTAGGTGGTGGGCAGTTTTTCCCAAGCTGCCTGCCTCAGTCTGGACTGGAACATTCTGGCCTCACAGGCGGGCTGGCCCCTGCCCTCACAGGAAGCTTTAACCCTTGTTCTGCCAGCATGATTCTCCAGGGCCACAATCTGGGGTTATGTTTTCTCCAGAGTGGCACCGAACGGGAGCTTGTGGAGAGTTTAGACACTCAACACCCTTCCTCATTCTCCCCCAAGCCAGGCAGAAAATGCCTAATCCGAGTAAAAATAATTTGTCCCCTGGCCCATCCCCTGTTGTAACACAATTGCGACCCTGTGCCCTTTTACATAGACTTTCTGGGGTCACCACTGGTGACATCACTAGCCAGGTGGCCTTAGAATCCTTACCTCTGCTTTCTGCCTTTATTCCCCTCCCACAGCCACATGCCTCCCCTCAGGGGTCAGGGCTTGTCTCCCCCTCCCCTCACAGAAATGTGTATTTTAATGCACATTTGCAGGCAAGTAAAAGTCTGCAAACTGAGGCAGGTCTGGGTGGGAGACATTTCAGGACAGGGTCTTCCAGTCCTCACATCCTATCAGGAGATGGATAGGGGACCTCCTGGCGGGATGGGGGTGGGGGATCAGCATGGGAGAAGGGCTTTCCTGGGCAGGAGGCCTTGGCCAGAGGGGTCCACCCCAGTCTAGCTGGCTTTCCTTCTCTCCTTACGTGTTAGTCTGTTCTCGCTTTGCTATGAAGAAATACCTGAGGCTGGGTAACTAATAAAGAAAAGAGGTTTATTTTGGCTCATGGTTCTGCAGGCTGTACAGGAAGCATCTGCCTCGGGGGAGGCCTCAGGGAGCTTACAATCACTCATTGTTACAAGGACAGCACGAAGCCATTCATGAGGGATCCACCCCCGAGATCCAAACACCTCCCACGAGGCCCCACCTCCTACACTGGGGATCGCATTTCAACATGAGATTTGGAGGGGACAAACATCCACACCATATCACCCTAGTCCTCACCTTGGGGGATGCTGAGGGAAAGACGGAGTCTATTTTTTACCCCTTGCTGCTTTGGTGGGAAAGCACCCTGTGACCTGGGTCAGGATGCCATGTTCCAGTCCAAAAGGTGCCAACTTCCTCTTTCTCCTTTCCCTGCTCTTGTTCAGCCTTAGCATCCGCTCCTGCCCCAGCCTCGGCAATGCCTGTCTCTATGGCTGCTGTGCTCAGTGGGTGTCTTTTGCCTCCAGTAGCCCATGGGTAGGGGAGGGCAGAATCTGGACGCCACATCCTCAGCCCATCCCTTCTGTGCTCTGCAAAGTGGGGTGGGGGGGCACCTTTGACCCTCTGGTTTTATTGATTCATCCTTCTTTCTTGCATTTTAGTCTCTAAGTCAATTAGTTCTTGTCTGTAGCCTATAAACATGATAAAGCCTCCATTATTTTAAAAACTCCCCATATCTCCCTCTACCAAACTTCCTTTTTAATTTTTTAAGTGATTTTTTATTTGTATGCATTTATGGGGCGCAAGTGCAATTTTGTTACGTTGATATTTGGTATAGTGGTGAAGTCAGGGCTTGTGGTGGATCCGTCACTGGAGTAACATACATTGAACCCATTCAGTGATTTCTCGTCATCCATCCCCCTCCACCCTCTCGCTCTTCCGAATTTCCACTGTCATTCCACACTCTACTTCCATGTGTACACATTATTTAGCTCCCACTGGTAAGAGAGAACACATGGTATTTGTTTTTCTGTGTCTGAGGTGTTTCACTTAGGATAATGGCCTCCAGTTCCACCCATGTGGGAGTAAAAGACATGATTTCCTTCTTTTTTATGGCTGAAAAACCATCCTACCCCATTTTCTCACCTCTCCCTTTTCCCTCGACTTTTTTTTTTTTTTTTTTTTTTTAATGTTTTTTTTGAGACAGAGTCTTGCTCTGTTGCCCAGGCTGGAGTCCAGGGGCATGATCACAGCTTTCTGCAGCTTTGAACTCCTGGGCTCCAGCGAGCCTCCTACCTCTCTTGTCTTTATCAGAGCCAAACACTACAGGATTACCAAGTAGACAAACAAAGCACATGCTTGAGGCACCAGCAAAGAAGGACAACACAGCAAATAAGCATTATTGAACAGGGGAAGGACAGTTATTTTCAATACAAGTGTGCAAGTAAGTTAACTGCAATTAAAATAATTTAGAAAGTGTATTTTAATTTTAACATTTATGTATTTTTATGTTATTTTGAAAATAAAAAACTCATTTTGTATTACTTGTAGGAGGATGGGAACCATAATCTTTTAAAGGTGTTAATTCAGCCCTGCGGTCAAACCTCTTCCTCACCTCTTACTCCTCCACCCCCTGCAGCTTCAGACACCATCATGTCCTAACTGCTCCCCCCAAGGTCACCAATGAGTGTCACTGTGATAAATCCAATGGGCGTGTTTCATGCTCAGCTGTGACCCTCTCAGCAGAAGTCAACTATATTCTCAAACAGCTCTCCTGGTTCCCTTCCACTTCTTACTCCCCTCCCTTCCTGACTTCCTCAAGGTTCTTCTTCCTAGAAACGTTCGTGTTGTTGGAGCTCTGAGCTGGGTCTTTTTTCTCCCTCTCCACAGTTCACTCCTCCCATGGTTTCAGTCACTGTCTACACTTAGGTTTCAGTCACTGTCTACACTTAGGTTTCAGTCACTGTCTACACTTAGGTTTCAGTCACTGTCTACACTTAGGTTACATCTAAATATCTTCCCAGCTCACCGTTGGCTCCTTAGCTCTAGGCCTTTATATCCAACCATGAACTCTTTCAGGTACTTAAATTCACTAAGTCCGAAATTGATGCCTTATCTCTCCCATGAACCCTTCCTTCTCCAGCCTTCCCTGTGTCAGTGAGAAGCATTTTCATCCACTCAGGCCCCAAGCTCAAGCCTTTCTGTCCTATGACCTCACCCACAACCAACAGTTCTGTTGGCTCTACTTCCTCAAAAGCTTGCATTTGCTCACTTCCCTCCATTTTCATGGCCACCTCCCTTGTCCTAGTCACCGTTACAATTGGCAGGTCACAACTACCTCCTATTGGGCTTCCCCATCTCTACTTCCTCAACCCATTTTCCATGCTGAAGCCAATGTGGTGAAGTTTCTATGGGTCCTCATTGGCTCAGCATAAATCCAAGCTCCTAGGGTGACATTCCAGACTTCCCACATTCTGGTTCCTGACACCACCTCAGCATAGCTCTCCTCACTCTTGGCTACCTGCTCTCCGCTCCAGTAGTATTTAACTACCCGGAGTTTCCCCTCCACCCCCATCACACTGTTGCTCCCCTCTGCCACCTGGGCTGCCCTTTCCCTCCTCTTCCTCCTACTGTTTTTTTTGGGGGGGGTGAGGGGGACAATCATGACTGGGTAAGTGATGATGGTGACTTGGACTTGGGTGGTAATGATGGAGGTGGTGAGAATTGGTAAGATTCTAAACATATTTTGAAGGCAGATACAACAGGACTTGTTGATGGATTTGGATGTGTGGGGAGAGAAAAAAGAAAGGAAACCAGGTTTTTTTTTGTATTTTCTGAGCAACTGGAAGGAAGGAGTTGCACTGAGATGGGAAGATAGTGAGAAGAGTGGGTTTGGGTGGGAAGATAAGAAGGACAGTTTTAGATGTGTTAATGGAAATGCCCCTTAGAAATCCAGTCAGGTATTAGAGTCTGGATTCAGGGGACTGATCTGAGCTGGAGCTGCACATTTGTGAGTCATCAGTGTGTGGGTGGTATTTAAAACCACAAGAGTGGGCCAGCTGCAGTGGCTCATGCCTATAATCCCAGAGCTTTGGGAGGGGTGAGAGGACCCCTTGAGGCCAGGAGTTTGAGACCAGCCTGGGCAACATAGCAAGATCCTATCTCTACAAAAAGTAAATAAATAAATTGGCCAGCATGATGGCACATGCCTGTAGTCCTAGCCACTGGGGAGGCTGAGGCAAGAGGATGCCCGGGAATTCAAGGCTGCAGAGAGCTATGATCACACCACTGCACTCCAGTATGGGTGACAGAGCAAGATCTTGTCTCTAAAATAATAATCTTAACAATAATAAATATAAATAAAACCACAAGAGTAGATGCAGGCACTAAGGATATAAATGTGAATAGAAAATAGAAGAGAGCCAGGACCCCCAGAGTCTCTGATATTAAAAGGCTGGAGAGAAGAGCCGGAGAAAGAAGCAGTAGTCATGTAGGAGGAAAATCGGAAAATGTAGCATTCCGGAAGCCTATAGAGAAATAGGGGTTTGAAGGAGGAGGAAGTGATTAGTTGTGTCAAAGATCGAGTAAGCAGAGGTCTGAGAATTGAGTGAATAAGATTTAATAAGAGGAAGGTCATTAATGATGGTGACAAGAGCAGTGTCAGGAAATGGTGTGAGCAAAAGCTTACTGGAGCATGTTCAAGAGAGAAAGGACAGAGAGGGATTGGAGTTAGTTGTGTAGACAATTCGGTTTGCTGTAAAAAGGTACAGTAAGATGGGTGTGAGCTGGAGGGAAAGTTAGGATCATGAAAGGTTTCTTTTTTTTTTGAGACAGAGTCTCTCTGTCGCCCAGGCTGGAGTGCAGTGGCGTGATCTCAGCTCACTGCAACCTCTGCCTCCTGGGTTCAAGCGATTCTCCTGCCTCAGCCTCACAAGTAGCTGGGACTTCAGGTGCCTGCCATCACACCCAGCTAATCTTTGTATTTTTAATAGACACGGGGTTTCACCATGTTGGCCAGGCTGGTCTCGAACTCCTGACTTCAGGTGATCTGCCCTCCTTGGCCTCCCAAAATACTGGGATTACAGGCCTAAGTCACTGCGCCTGGCCTATGAGAGTATTTTTTTTAAAGGATATGGTAAATAACAGCAGATTATTTCTGTGGATTTCTGAGATCGATCTAGTAGAGAGGGAAAAGAGAGGCAAGAGAAGAGAAACACTTGAGGAACTGAAGCCTTGTGTTGAGAGAGGAGGAGATCCATTCCCCAAGCAGAGAGGCTAGCCCTGGCTAGGAGGGGCCTGAGCACCACTGCACTCCCCTGGGGAGCCCTTCCTAAGGCACCTGCCCGGCTTCCCGTCTCACTTTCCTCCGCTCCAGTGTCTGCTCTTTGTAAAAGTCTTTTCTGGCCACCCTTCTAGAATGATGTTCTCCATCACTCTCTTTTGCTTTACTTTTTTTTCCCCTTTACTTTCATTTGTAGCACTTCTCATTATGATATAGCAAATTTGTTTTCTGTGTTCCTTACTACCACAAAAGTTTCATTAGGGAAGAGACTTAGTCTTACTTGCCACTGTATCCCCAGCTCTTAGAATAGTTCCTGGAGCGCAGTAGCTGCCCCCCCACATATTTGAGAAAGAAGGAATAAATGAGTCTTTTCTCCATGCCCATTGCAACATGCTCAGTTCTCATTCTACCCTTATTTTTATTCCATTCATCTATAACTCACATCTCTTCCCATTCTCCTTCCCCATCCATCCAAGCAAACATTCAGGCCTATCTCCTCTGTCATCCTCATCATGCCCATACCATCGTCCCCCATACCATCTTCACCCCATGTGTACCCATCTTCATCTCGTTTATGTTTTATCTCCTCCTCCCCTCCCCTAATTCCCCTTCTGACTCCTGTCTCCTCTCTGATCTCTGTCCCCACCAACATCCCCTTTCCTCATCCCTATTGCCTTTTGATGCCACCATTGTGGCTAGCCTCGTTCTGTTGCCATTGCCAATGCCGTGTCTGTTCCATCTCTCTCCCCTTCCATTCCTTTGTCATCGATAAGAGGTCTCCATCTCTGCCACCATCCCTTCCCCATTCCCCTCTGCCCACCCAGGGGAAGACAGACAGCTTGCACTGTGTGTCTAGAAGCTGCCAGGGACATAGTTAATATAAGCAACTGCGGGAAGAAAGACAGAGGGAACTGCTTCTTCTCAGTGACTTCAGTAAATATTAACAACCATATTTCACGAACCAGCACTATTTCCTGCAACAGACATAATAAATGACTTTCTGAAATTTTCTAAAGTATGCTTTTACAAATATTGGCATTATCACAAGCCTTGGGAGTAGGGTTCCAAGCCTGAGAGATTAAAATAGTATTTGTGCTAAAAAACAATCTGACTTCTCAGAAGGCCCTTTTCTTCTTTATTTATAATGTCAGGAAATCTGGAACAGTGTCTATAAGTTATGAAAAACAGAGCAATTCAAATGGAATCTCACTGGGACCCCAGTCACTGCTCCAGACTGACCAGTCAGTGGACAAGGCTTCTCGCATTGCTCACCAGGTTATAACTATTCTGTATTCTTTTTACCTTCAAGGTGGAGTGTGGTAGCTCATGCCTGTAATCCCAGTGCTTTGAGAGGCTGAGTCAGGCAGATGACTTGAGGTCAGGAGTTCAAGACCAGCCTGGCTAACATGGTGAAATCCCGTCTCTACTAAAAATACAAAAAATTAGCCCGGTGTTGTGGTTTGTACCTGTAGTCCCAGCTACTTGGGAGGCTAAGGCGGGAGAATCACTTGAACCTGGGAGGGAGAGGTTGCAGTGAGCCGAAATCACACTACTGCACTCCAGCCTGGGCGACAGAGTGAGACTCTGTCCCTCCAACCCCCCAAAAAAGAGGAGTTATCAGCCCTGCACCTGAATAAAGTATTTTCAGATTCTTGGGAATTTTGTCCTGTCTTATTTATTTGTTTAAACTGACACATAACAATTATACGAATTTATGGGGCACAATGGGATGTTTTGATACATACACTTATTGTATAATGATCAAATTAGGGTAATTAGCATATCCATCACTTCATACATTTATCATTTCTTGGGTGAGAACATTAAGCATTTTGTCCTTTCTCTGTAAGTTTTTTTCCTTCTATACCAATTTTGTACACACATAGTACACATACACACACACACACACACACACACACACATATTCTTGTTCAGCCTTGCCCAGAATGGTCACAAATTGGCATAGAGGGGAAAAGAACTTTAGAGAGAGGACAAAATGCACACACACAAATACACACACACACATATACACATTGGTTATTGTCACCTACACACAAAGCTATTATTCCCAGTATAATTATGATTCCTCATGTAACTTTGTTTCTAGTTATCTTAGTAAGCTACCAATACAAGAGCACAGGTCTCAGTTCTCAATGTGGTGTTTGGTACTTTGTCTTTGGCATTTTCTGGAGTGTATAGTAGTGTTCTTTACTAAGGAGGGCACACAGTTTTTTCACGGCTAGAATAAAATCACAATACTTGTGATTTTGTAAAAATTACAGTTGAATTTGCTACCGTTCCTGTTGTTTGTAAATTTGACTTATAAGAAAAAATACTTATCTAAACCAGGGTCTAATAAGTGTTCCTAACACAGGGATAAATTGTCATTAAGGCCAGTCAAGTAGAGTCCTTGAACTCCGTCATTTTCTCTTCTAGACAATGTTTGGATTTACCCTGCCAATTTAACAATCTTCTGAGGATCCTATTCTGTTCAAAGCCCATATTAACCAAGCTCCTTCAGATTGACATCTTTTCTCCTATTTTCTGTAAATTATGAAACATTTTTTCCCTCTGGTTCATGTGTTTGGTGAGAACAAACAACAGTTTATTTGCTCATTCTCCCTTTGATGGGCACCGGAATTACCTCTAGTTTTTGTCAAAACACGCTGGTATGAACATTTGTGTTTATGTGATCTGGTTCTGTAAATTTCTACACAAATTTCTAAAAGTCATGAACCTAGAAGCAGAGCTGCTGGGTTGTAGGGTATTACCTTTTCAACTTTACCAGGTACTGCCAAACCTTTCCCCAAAGTGGTTGCACCAGTTCAGTATGCCATCAGCAGTGTATGAGAATCTTATGATGACGCAAACCTCGTGTGCCTTCTCAGATTCCTCTAACTGCCTTCTTTTCTCTTTCTAAGCACCTGGTCACCTGTCTACATTCAGATTTGGTTGAAACCCACAGCATGGAGGTGACCAGAAGCCCATGGGAGATGTCTGGATGCGCAGGGGAATAGCTCCATGTGATGCAAACCTTGACTAATGGGAACAGGAGAAGGGAGGAAGCCAGGAAAATAAATTTCCCCTCCCTTCTCATTGCTCCTTGCAACCCTTCACACTTCAAGCATGACCACATTTAATGAACAACCTGCTGTGTCTCTTGGAAGCTTGCTGCAAAGCGGCAATCAGCACAATAACATTGTATTGTATCTTCCTCCGCTTCACTTCTCTTCCTCCCTCACCCTCACTGCCCTGAGTTGGCACATCCCAAAGAAAGCATTACCACATTAATCCTTGTCTCAGACTCTGCTTTCAAGAGGATCCAGGTGAAGGAAATTCCTGTTACTCCACCTCTTCATCAACTCTTGAAATGTCAGACTTTAAAACATGTGTCATTTTGTTGACTGTATCTCATTGTGGTTTTAATTTGCATTTTCCTAATTATGAATGGGGTCGGCTAACTTTTCCTATGTTTGTTGGATTTCTTCATTTGTGAAGTGTTTGTTTAAGTTTTTTACTAATTTTTCTATTGGGTTATCTCTCTCTCTTTTTTTTCTATCTTTCTTTTTTTTTTTTTTTTTAAATTTGAGATGGAGTCTCGCTCTGTCGCCCAGGCTGGAGTGCAATGATGCGATCTTGGCTCACTGCAACCTCCGCCTCCCGGGTTCATGCCATTCTCTCCTGCCTCAGCCTCCCCGGTAGCTGGGACTACAGGCGCCTGCCGCCTCGCCCTGCTAGTTTTTTTTTTTTTTTTTTTTTTTAAGTAGAGATGGAGTTTCACCGTGTTAGCCAGGATGGTCTCGATCTCCTGACCTTGTGATCCGCCCGTCTCGGCCTCTCAAAGTGCTGGGATTGAGCCACCGCACCCGGCCTCTTTCTTTTTAAGACAGAATCTTGCTCTGTTGCTCTGGCTAGAGTGCAGTGACGTAATCATAGCTCACTGAAGCCTCGAATTCCTGGGCTCAAGCAATTATCACATCTCAGCCTCCCAAGTAGCTGGAACTACAAGTGTGCAGCACCACCACCACCATGCCTGGCCTTTTTTTCCCCCCCCATAGAGACAGGTCTCATTATGTTGCTCAGGCTGGTCTTGAACTCCTGGCATCAACTGATCCTCCTACCTCAGTCTCCCAAAGTGCTGGGATTACAGGTGTGAGCCACTGTGCCTGGCCTTTTTTTCCCCCCCCATAGAGACAGGTCTCATTATGTTGCTCAGGCTGGTCTTGAACTCCTGGCATCAACTGATCCTCCTACCTCAGTCTCCCAAAGTGCTGGGATTACAGATGTGAGCCACTGCACCCAGCCTTTTTCTTTCTTTTTTTTTTTTAGAAAAGAAAAAGTGGCTCAATCCTGTAATCCCAGCACTTTGGAAGGCCAAGGTGGGCAGATCAGTTGAGGTCAGGAGTTCAAGACCAGCCTGGCCAACATGGTGAAACCCTGCCTCCACTAAAAATACAAAAATTAGCCAGGTTTGGTGGTGTGTGCCTGTAATTCCACCTACTTGGGAGGCTGAAGCAGGAGAATTGCTTGAACCTGGGAGGCAGAGGTTGCAGTGAGCCAATATTGTGCCATTGCACTCCAGCCTAGGTGACAGAGCAAGACTCCATCTCAAAAAAATAAAGGAAAAAGAAAAAAGAAAAAAATTGATTTGTAAGATGTTCCAGTTAACTACTGCTATATAACAAATTACTCCAAAACTCGGCGGCATAAACCAATTATTTTACTAAGCTTGTGAATCCCATGGTTCATGAATTTAGACGGGAACACAGTAGGTATGGCTTGTGTCTGCTCTGTGATGTCTGGGGATTCAGCTGGTAAGACTCAAAGTCTGGAAGTGACTCAGTGGCTGAGGGTTAAAATTATCTGGAGGTATTTCACTAACATGTCTGGTTGATGCTGACTATTGTTTGGGGCCTCAGCTGGGGCAACTGGCTAGAAAACCTTCATGGAGTTTCTCTGTGTGATCTGTGCTTCTTCAAGCACAGGCCTCGACACAGTCAGAATTCTTACATGTCAGCTCAGGGCTTCAAAGGCGAATGTCCCAGGTAAACCAGGGAGCAGCTGTATGGCCTTGAACGTTACTTCTGTTGCATTCTGTTGGTTATAAGTGAATCTCTAAAGGTGAGCAGATATAGGTCTTTCGTCTCAGCGGAGGGAATGTCAAGGTCACATTGTACAGAAGTGCGTGGAATTGGAGTTATTGTTGTAGCTGTCTTTGGAAAATACATCTGCCACATCCTGCTCTTTATATTTTCTGGATACTAGTCCTTTATTGATTATATATGCTCCAAATATCTTCTCCCGCTCTGAGGATTAGTTTTTTTGCTGCCTTAATGATGACTTTTGTTGAACAGAAGTTTACTTTATTTGGCAAAATGATCAATCAGTTCCTTTATGGTTGGTGCTGTAGATATCTTAATAACACTGAAACCATGAAGCAAGCTATTCTTTTATAATGTCTTCCGAAAGCTTTATGATTTTGCCTTTCACATTTAGGTAGTTACACAGTTACTATGCAATTTATTGCTGCTCGACTCCAAATCCAATCTTTTTTGCCCTGCTTTGTAATACTGGAACCAGACCTTGTAAACATTTCTCCTTTGTCAACTGATGCAATGGTAGGTCTTGCCAGAAGAGATTGCTGGAGGGACATTGCCAGAGGAAGGGACTCCTCTTCCTGATTCTGGTGCTTTTCCCTCTTTTTTTTTTTTTTTTTTGAGACAAATCCTTGTCCTGTTGCCAGGTTGGAGTGCAGTGGCGCGATCTTGGCTCACTGCAACCTCTGCTTCCCAGGTTCAAACAATTCCCCTGCCTCAGCCTCCTGAGTAGCTGGGACTACAGGTGCGTGCCACCATGCCCAACTAATTTTTTGTATTTTAATAGAGACAGGGTTTCACCATGTTGGCCAGGATGGTCTCAATCTCCTGACCTCATGATCTGCCCACCTCAGCCTCCCAAAGTGCTGGGATTACAGACATGAGCCACCGTGCCCGGCCACTTTTCTTTCTTGTTCCACTGGTGTGGATGCCAGCAGGCAGTTTCCCAGCTAGGCACCCCCACAACAGGTGGTTTCCTAGCAAGTTTCACCAGGGCTCCAGTGCAGTTTCCTTCTTGCCACCCTGGGCTGTGGTACCTTCTCTCCCATCCAGTGGAGCACAGTGACACCTTCTACAGGGAGGTCTGAATCTCAGCCTCAGCCTCCCAAAGTGCTGGAATTACAGGGGTGAGACACTGTGCCTGGCCCCTCCATGTCTTAATTATCACATTTTACAATAAGTCTTGAGAGCTGATAAACCATGTTCTTCCTCCATTTTAATTTTCTTTAACAGTATGTTGAATTTTTATCAGATCCTTTTTTCTGCCTTTAATTAGATGAACTCATATTTTCTTCTTTAATTCATGGGCAGTTCTATTCCAAGCTTACGCCTTTCCTTGGTACTCTGCCTTCACCATAGAGAGGGTGTCTGCTCCCTACATCTGCTATGGCTGTATTATTTGGAGTTCTCTGCACATTTAAGTAGTTAACCTCTTGTGGCTAGTTAATCATTCTTTTCTTTTTCTTCTTCTTTTTTTTTGACAGTCTTTCTCTGTTGCCCGGGTTGGAGTGTGTTGGCGCAAATCATAGTTCAGCCTTGACCTCCTGGGCTTGAGCAATTCTCCCACCTCAGCCTGCCAAGTAGCTGGGACTATAGGCACATACCACCACCATGCTCAGCTACATTTTTTGCTACTTTTCATAGAGGCAGGGTCTCACTATGTTGGCCAGGCTGGTCTCAAACTCCTGGGCTCAAGCGATCTTCCCACCTCAGTCTCTCAAAGTGCTAGCATTACAGACGTAAGCCACCATGCCTGGCCTAGTAATTCTTTATATTAAAATTTCCCTGTTCAAGTTACTGGTATGGTTTCTTTTTCCTGACTGGAACCTCACTGACAAATCAGTCAGATTTAATCCTCCTGGAAAATATTTCGTATATGGTATGATATCAGAGTTCAACTTCATTTTTTCCATCCAGATAGCCAATTGTCTGAGCGCCATGTTTTGGAAAGAACATCTTTCCCCTATTGTTCTTTGGTGATGGCTCTGTCATATATCAGGAATCCACATATGCTTGTGTCCATTTCTAGCCTGTCTGTTTTACCCATTTTTCTATTTGTGCCTGCACTAATCCCTCCATGTCTTTTTTTTTTTCTTTTTTTGACACAGAGTCTCACTGTGTCACCCAGGCTGGAGTGCAGTGTCATGATCTCGGCTCACTGCAACCTCTGCCTCCTGGGTTCAAGCAACTCTCCTGCCTCAGCCTCCTAAGTAGCTGGGATTACAGGTGCATGCCACCATGCCCAGCTAATTTTTGTATTTTTAGTAGAGATGGGATTTCACTTTGTTGGCCAGGCTGGTATCAAACTCCTGACCTCGTGATCCACCCGACTTAGCCTCCCAAAGTGCTAGGATTACAGGCATGAGCCACCGTGCCTGGCCCCTCTGTGTCTTACTTATCATATTTTACAATAAGCCTTGGTAACTGATAAAGCATGTCCTTCCACCATTTTAATTTTCTTTAAAAGTGTGTTGAATTTTTATCAAATCCTTTTTATCTGCCTTTAATTAGATGAACTCATATTTTCTTCTTTAATTCATGGTGAATTTTATATATATATATATATATATA
>NW_012107252.1:3484949-3487817 GCF_000951045.1 Mandrillus leucophaeus
CTCAAGTGATCCACCTGCCTCAGACTCCCAAGGTGCTGGGATTACAGGCATGAGCCCCTGCACCTGGCCTCCCCATGGTAGTCTTGTTTCCATATGGGAACATCACCTATTTCAGCTCTTTGTGTCTGTTTCAGGCTTCTAGAGATTTTCCTTAGTTACTTGTAGTCCTAACTAAGTGTATAAATATCTATTTGTTGAAATGTATCCACTATCAATATATTGTAAAGAAGAGCTTTTCAAAATATCTAGTGTGCCACACCGCTAGTGGCAGAAGTCTTTTTGTTGTTACACCATCTAGAATGTTATTATATGTGACATTACCAACTTGTTCTAAAATGTTAAATAATTTTTCTTAATGGACCTGGCAACACCATATATTGGGAAAGTTAATGTCCAGAGCCTTTCCATTTCAGTTATTTCTCTGAGATTCCATAATTTTGCTTAGGGGAGAGACTAGAAGTGGTGCATAACCAGAATAATATCCCCATAATCACATAAGCCAGACCAATTCCTTAGGAACCAAAAGTAAGCTCATGTACCACAGATGAAATAAGTCCCAGTAAATGATCACCAACAGTCTAATTGGGTAATTGAGCAACTGAATAGCGGAAGATTAAGATACAGTGATGTATTGAACTCAGGGAAATATCATAAGGATTAATACAACATTCATTATAATTACATTGGCTATTGGCCACAGGAACTAATCCATTTTGAATGAAACATTAAAACCCTTTAATGGCAGTGGCTATTTGTGGAAAGAGTGTGGAAGTATTGGAAATTACGCTGGGGACTGTGTGCATTCGGAGGGTTTTATTGGTCCTAGACCAGCAGCAGTCAGAAACAATTTTTGTGTGTGTGTGTGTCCCCAGGCTTCAAAAGTCTCCCTAGATGAGGGACATTGGTATCACGGGGGTCCCCTGAGAACAGATTCAACACTCAGAGATATGAAGTTTCTTTATGAACAGAAGGGATAGTTTAAAGAAAGTGTAATATTTTTATCCCTGGATTTTTGACACACAAAAGCCATACACCAGTATTCAGACAAAGGTCCAGCAGTCATTTTGAAACTTTTCTTGATCTTTTGGGTAATTCTATTCTTTCTGGAGGGGAAGATCCTTATTACCTTGGTATGGCAAGTTGTCTGTATCTTAGAAATGAGACCCAAAGCCAAACTGATACATTCAGAAGGGACAATGTGACCAGCACTGTGATAACTGCTTGGTAAAGCTAACCTCATCGTTTGGTCCTCATTCATAGAGCAGAGGGGGCCGGCACACTCACTGTGTCTTTAAACTTTTGTTTTTGTTTGTTTGTGAGACAGGGTCTCACTCCATTGCCCAGGCTGGAGTGCAGTGGTGCCATCATAGGCCACTACACCTTCAAACTCGTAAGCTCAAACAATCCTCTCACCTCAGCCTCCTGAGTAGCTAGGACTATGGGGCATGCCACCACACCCAGCTAATTAAATTTTTTTTTTTTTTTTTTTTTTTTTTAGATGGGGCCTTGCTATGTTACCCAGGCTGGGCTCAAACTCCTGGGCTCAAGCAAGCCTCCTGTCTCTGCTTCCCAAAGTGCTAGGATTACAGACATGAGCCACCGCACTTAGCGACCTTTAAACTTTTGAGGTAAGAATTGAGTAGAGGCTTTTTTTTTTTTTTTTTTGGTCAAATGAGAGAAAATTGCTAACTGCTTAAGTTTTTTTCTTGCAGAATAGAGGTTGGTAACAGAATTATTCTCTTTAAAGTTGGAACCTCTTACCTTGCTCACAAACTAGCCCGCTCCCAGCCTCCTGCTCAGTTGGCATCCAGGGAGCAAATAATAGGCCAACAGAAAATATCCACCAAGTTGTTCTTAAGGCTAAAAGTTCGTGAAATAGGCACAAGAGCTGGGCGCGGTGGCTCACGCCTGTAATCCCAGCACTTTGAGGGGCTGAGGGGGGTGGATCACAAAGTCAGGAGTTGAAGACCAGCCTGGCCAACATGGTGAAACCCTGTCTCCGCTAAAAATACAAAAATTAGCTGGGCGTGGTGGCAGGAGCCTGTCATCCCAGCTACTTGGGAGGCTGAGGAAGGAGAATCCCTTGAAGCCAGGAGTTGGAGGTTATAGTGAGCCAAGATTGCGCTACTGCATTCCAGCTTGGGCAACACAGCGAGACTCTGTCTAACAATAAAAAAAAAAAGGCACAAGAAGCTGCCATGCCCCTGAGGCAGACATCTTCTCAAGTTGAGAAACCTGGTCCAGGGTGCATGCGTGGTGAGGACAAGCCGGATCGTCCTCTCTAGGAAAGTTCGAGTGACGCTTCTTTCCTCTGATTAATCGTCATGTGTATTCAGCCTCCAGCTCAGTTTCACCAGGGTGATTGTTTAGACTCTTGTTTCTGTGCATGGAAAGTTTGGACACACTTCAGTAATGCTTTGTGAAAATCTAGCAAAATCCCATTTTATACCTAAATGTTTTCCAAGTGGATGGTCACTGGAACTGTAGAAGGAAGTTGCATGTGCCTGTACATAATTCTTGAGAATTATGGGCAAGACATCTGGCCGTTTTGGTTGATACATTTTAACCAATTTCTTTTTCGAAATCCCATTTTGGCTTTCTACTATCCCCCAGCTAGTTGTAGGTGGTATGAGCAGCGATGGGATTAGTGTGTCAGTAAGACATTACACATTTCCCTATCATTTGACCTGAAAACTAAGGGTTATGATCACTGTTGAAGGTTAAAGTTGCCTAATCCTGAAAGCGAAGCTCTTAAAAAGTTTTTGCCAGGTACAGTTACTTACATCTATAATCCCAGCACTTTGGGAAGCCAAGGTGGGAGGATTGCTTGAGCTCAGGAGTTTGAGGCCAGCCTGGCCAACATAGTGA
>NW_012107252.1:3488012-3505291 GCF_000951045.1 Mandrillus leucophaeus
GCTGAGGTGGGAGGATGACTTAGGCCTAGGAGGTCAAGATTGCAGCTTGCTTTGATTGCACCACTGCACTCCAGCCTGGGCAACAGAGCAAGATCTGGTCTCAAAAAAAAAAAAAAAGTTTTTGACTTGTGGTGACTGTGTAAGCCTTTGCTGATTGCTGAGTTTCTCAGGAGTTCAAGATCATCCTGGGCAACATAGTGAGACCCTATCTCTACAAAAAAATAAAAATTAAAAAAAATGAATTGCCAAGCCATAATCTGGATAGAAACAACCTAAATATTTACAAATATCCTTTGTGGTAAAAGACGAGGTACTTGTATTTACGGGCAATAAACATTACTGTTCGTTCATTCAGTGAATGTTTATTGAGTGCCTGCTCTCTCTCTCTCTCTCTATACACACACACACACACACACACACACACACACACATATATCTATACACACACACACACATATATATATACACACACACATATATACACACACACACACACACACACACATATATATATACACACAAGACGCTGTTGTGGTTGCTGGGGATAAAGTGACTAAAGCGGGCAAAAACGCTGTCCCTCATGGAGCTCATGTTCTAAAGAGGAAGACAGAAAACAAACAAGGTACAGAAGTAAATTATATATTATGTTAGGTCATACCCACAGAGAAAAATAAAGGAAGGAAAGCAGATAGGCAGTATGTACATGGTAGAGGGAAAAGGATTGCAATTTTCAGCTGGGTAGTCAGGACAAAGCTTCACTGAGAAGCGGACCTTTGAAGAAAGCTGGAAGGAAGTAACGGTGAGCCATGTGGCTCTCTGAGGGAAGAGCATTCCGAGGCCATGAGTAATAAATTTTGCCTAAATTCCATTAAGAAAGAGAAGCTGGACACGGTGGTTCATGCCTATAATCCTAGCACTTTGGGAGACCAAGGTGGGAGGATCATTTGGGCCCAGGAGTTCGAGACAAGCCTGGGCAACATAGCAAAACCCCATCTCTACAAAAAATAAAAATAAAAAATAGAAAGTTAGCTGGGCATGGTAGTGTGTGCTTGTAGTCCCGGCTCTTCAGGAGGCTGAGGTGGGAGGATCACTTGAGCCCACGAGTTCGAGGATGCAGTGAGTTATGATCATGCCATTGTGCTTCAGTCTGGGTGATAGAATTGAGACTCTGTCTCAAAAAAAAAAAAAAAAAAAAAAAAAGGAGAGAGAGAGAGAGCAATGGCCTGGTACATTCCTGTTATTACTGGAGGTCTGGGAGATGTGGAGGAACCAGTAAAGCTTTTCACTGAGGTAGACTGAGGTAGACAATAAGCAGGAGATGATGCTGTTCTGGAAACCAAGTCAAGAAAAGGTGTCCAAGGAGGAGAGAGTGACCAACTCTGTCAAATGCTACTGGTCTTCCAGTAAGACGGGAAGCAAGAGCAGACTAGCCCTGGAGGAGCACGGGGTGAAAACCTTACGAGGGGGCACTGGAGAGACCAGATGGAGGGAAAGTGGAGAGACACTGAGTATAGACACTTGTGTTGAGGGATTGTGCTTTAAAAGAGAACAGAGACAGCAGGGCGTGGTGACTCACACCTGTAATCCCAGCACTTTGGGAGGCTGAGGTGGGCAGATCACCTGAGGTCGGGAGTTTGAGACCAGCCTAAGCAACATAGAGAAACCCCATCTCTACTAAAAATAGACAATTAGCCAGGCGTGGTGGCGCATGCTTGTAATCCCAGCTACTTGGGAGGCTGAGGCAGGAGAATTGCTTGAATTTGGGAAGCGGAGGTTGCGGTGAGCCGATATCGCACCATTGCACTCCAGCTTGGGCAACAAGAGCGAAACTTCATCTCAAAAATAAATAAATAAATAAATAATAAAAGCAGAGAAACAGTACAATAACTGGAAGGGGAAATAAGAAAAAACTTAGCCTTTGCCTTTTTGTTTCCTGGGTTTTGGGAGAGTTCGGAAGCTCGTACAGCATCTTTGCATCCTGATGGTGATTATCCACTGGAGAGTGAATAGCAATGGTACAGGAGAGTTAGGGAAATTGCAGGAGCAAAGAGAGGGCACAGCCAGCCTGGAGAGAAGGCAGAGTATGTGTAACGATGCTGTTGGCTTGGCGGAGTTGATGGCTTGGGAGTTCTCTCCTGGTGGCCTCTATTAGTGAAATAGGAAACAAGGTCATCAGCAGAGAGTTAGGATGGAACATGTATAAAGAGGGAGGAAAAGCTGTGAAATAATTAACTCAGAGAGGAGGAGAGTTAATGGACTAGAAAAATGTAGAATAATTGCCAGGAAGTTAAGTGCCCACTTGAGGCAAGTGGTCATGAATTTAAAGTAGTCCAGTCAACACAGTTGCTTTTCTTCAGCCATATTCGGCAGCATCGATGTAGATGTAGAAGAATTGGATATCACAAGGGTTTGAGTTTTGCCAAGCAAGTAATACAAATTCAGGGTTGATAATACAGTTAAGGGTAATTGCAATGGCTGATTATGACTGAGCATGGAATTTAAACTGGTTGAGGAGGCATATTGGTCGGTTCAGGCTGCCGTAACAAGATACCACAGAATGGGTGACTTCAACGACAGACATTTATTTTGTCATCATTTTTTTGTTTGTTTGTTTATTTTGAGATAAGGTCTTGCTCTGTCTCCCAGGGTGTATTGCAGTGGTGTGATCATGGCTCACTACAGCCTCCACCTCCCTGGGCTCAGGTGATCCTCTCACCACAGCCTCCCAAGTAGCTAGGACTACATGTGTGCACCACCACACCCAGCTAATTAAAACAAAAAAAATTTTTTTTTAAAGACAGGGTCTCCCTATGTTGCCCAGGCTGGTCTCAAACTCTTGACCTCAAATGATCCTCCCACATCAGCCTCCCAAAGTGCTGGGATTATAGGTGCGAGCCACCACACCTGACTATTTTCTCCTAATTTTAGAAGCTGGACATCCAGGATGGAGGTACAAGCACGGTAAGGTAGGTTGCTAGTGAGGCCCTTCTTCCTGGCTTGTAACCATCTGCCTTCTGGCTGTCCTCACATGACCTTTCCTCTGTGACTGTGCAGAGAGACCTCTGGTGCCTCTTCATATATGTATATGTGTGTGTGTGTGTGTATGTGTGTGTATATGTGTGTGTGTGTGTATATATATGTATATATGTGTGTGTCTATATATGTGTGTATGTGTATATATGTGTGTGTGTGTATGTGTGTGTACATATATATATAGAGAGAGAGAGAGAGAGAGAGAAATGTGTGTTTAATGGCAAACCTTGGCACATTCCAACACCAGGAATGGCATGAGGTCACAGAAGCAGGTATGGGTAGGTGATCTCCATGGAGCTTCACATGATGAAGAGGATGAGGAAGGCCACCATCAGACAGAAGAGTCCCATGGACTCAGACAGGACAAAACTGACAATGGCACAGGAGAAGAGCTGCTGCTTGAGAGATGGGTTCCTAGCATAGCCTGATCAAGCTGCCAAGCACTCTTATTTTTATTTATTTATTTATTTATTTTTGAGGCAGGGTCTTGCTCTGTCACCCAGGCTGAAGTGCAGTGACACAATCACAGCTCACAGCAGCCTTGACCTCCCAGGCTCTAGCGATCTTCCCACCTCAGCCCCCCAAGTAGCTGGGACTACAGGCGCCAGCCACTATGCCTGGCTAATTTTTGTACTTTTTTAGTAGAGATGGGGTTTTGCCATGTTGGCCAGGCTAGTCTTGAACTCCTGACCTCAGGTGATCTGCCCACCTCGGCCTCCCAAAATGTTGGGATTACAGGTGTGAGCCACTGCGCCCAGTGTGCTTAGGCTATTTAGATGAATTCTCTGGCCTGTTCAGGAAGGAGGCAGACCCAGGCTGGATCAGAACTGGAAAAAGAAGTGCATCTTTTCAGTCTGCACTCCCGCTGCCCTGTAGCCCTTTCTCAGCCTTGCCCAAGGTGATTTCTTCCTGTTCTTATAGGGACACTAGTCCTAGGCGATAGGGTCACTCTTACAACTTCATTTAACCTTAATTACCTCTTTACAGGCCCTATTTCCAAATACAGTCACATTGGGGGTTAGGGTTTCAATAAATGAATTTTGGTGGGGGACACAATTAGTCTGTAACAGGAAGGAAGGAGATAGATGAGAGCACAGTGAGAAGGTGGTAAGATGAATGCATTGTAGGTAGTGATCACTGGAGCTGGAGTGTTAGGTGTGAGCTGAAAATAGGAGGAGCTGATTGGAGAATGGGGTGTGTGAAACTGGGAGTAAAGAAGGGTTGCAATAATTTGTCGTAACAAAATCAAGGGTATGACTACGGCGATGAGTGGCTGACTTGGTGGATAAAAAGACCACAGGAGGAGCGTATGCTAAGGAACTGAGAGGCCAAAGCATTAAAAGCATCATCTCTACTGAAATCAGTGGCAATTATCACAGGAATGGTGCTGAAGAGAGTCACAGTGAGCCAGGTGTTAACTCTTCAAGGAAGGAGGGAGAATAACCTAACGTAAAATAAGGGCAATGAGGCAGGGGTACACTGTGTTGGGGGAAAAATGAGCATAACCAAACACAAGTCACAGAGGAAAATATCTGCAATGCATATAACTACCAGGAGGGTCATAGATTGGATTCTCCAGATGCAGATGCTGAGATGGAATCTGAGGTGCAAGAAGCTTAGTAGGGATCAACTCTTGTGAAAGGAAGGAGAAGGAAGCAGGATTAGGCAGAGGAAGAACTTGAACTGAGAAGCAGGCCCCACAAAGCCTCAACCAACCCAGCAGGGAGCTCTGGAGCAAACACTGTACATCAAAGTGTTCTAAGTTAGGCCAAAATAGCTGGGCCTTTCTACCAGCTACGAATTGCTGGGAAGCGTATGACCTTGGGTGAAGCAGCTCTCTGCAGATGAGGCAGATCCTGAAATAGCTGACAGTTGGAGGCTGTCTGCCTAATGCACTCCCTGCAGCTGGGCAACAAGTTCTTCCTTGAAGGGGGATCTGGGCAGTGCGTCTCTGTGTCTGCCACAAAGAGAGTTGTATTTTATTTTGCAAGCATAAAGAACCCGTACAAATCACTATGAACTTCTGAGTTGCCAAAGATAATAGTGGCTGTCTAAATCGGAATCGCTTCACATCCCAAATGACCATATAGAACAAAGGTCAGCAAATAACGTCCTGTGGGCTAGGCACCTGTTTTTGTCAACACATCAATTAGTTCATGCATTGTATGGGTGCTTCATGTTACAAAGGCAGGTTGAGTAGTGTGATAGAGATAGCATGGGATGGGCGTGTGGCTCATGCCTGTAATACCAGCACTTTGGGAGGCCAAGGCACACGGATCACTTGAGTCTAGGAATTCGAGACCAGCCTGGCCAACATAGTGAAAACCCGTCCCTACTAAAAATACAAAAAGTTAGCCAGGCATTGTGGTGCAAGCCTGTAGTCCCAGCTACTCGGGGAGCTGACGCAGGAGGATCCCTTGAGCCTGGGAGATGAAGGCTACAGTGAGCTCTGACCATGACACTGCCTGGGTGATAAAGTGAGACTCTGTCTCAAAAAAAAAAAAAAAAAAAAAGAGAGAGAGAGACAGTATAGCTTGCAAGCCTCAATTATTTACTATATGGCCCTTTAAGAAAAAGTTTACTGGCCAGGTGCTGCCACACCTGTAATCCCAGGCAGGAGGATCTCTTGAGGAGTTCTAGAACAGCCTGGGCAACACAGTGAGATCTTGTCTCTACCAAAAAAAAAAAAAAAAAAAAAAAAAAAGAAAAGATTTGTTGACTACTAATTCCTGATATAGAAAAAAAAAAAGTAACAAAAACTAAATTCTCAGCATAACTAGATGACAGAGAATTCCTAAACCTTAAATTACCTGTAAGTAGAAAAAATAAACACCAAATTCCAGTGAGATGGCTTTCACGATTCTACTGCAAATCTTTGTGGAGAGCGAGGGCAGTCCTGGAAAAACTGTGGAAGAGAAGAGGGGGCAGGTAACAGCAGGCCAAAGATTGATCTGAAATCATTGTGTTAAAGGGAAAGTCCGCCCTAAGAGAAACAACACGGAAAATGAATCCTGTAGATCAGAGCACTGACCACGGGGAGGGACTTAAAAGGGCAGCGTAGCCTCAAGGAGACAACCTCAGAAAAGTCGCGCTTCTGGGGGAATAGAATGCAAGAAAGGAAAGGATAGGCACCCTTTGAAGATTAGGTGGTGAAGAGGAAAAGAATCAAAAGGTGCTATAACCAGTGAGTACCAAGGGAAAAAAAAAAGAATCAAAAGAGGAAAATGTAGGGCATGTAACACAAAACAGAACCCAAAACTTGCAGGAGATACAATTCCCACCACACACACATGCACACACACATACACACATGCACACACACACACACACACACACAGAGCCATCCATTAAAGCAGCAGTTCTCAGACTTTTTTGGTTTCAGGACTTTGTTACACTCTTGAAATGAGTACCCTAAAGAGCTTTTGTATTTGTAGGTTATATCTATCAACATTGACTGTATTAAATATTAAAACTGAGAACTTAAAAAGTATTTTAGGAATTAATTTAAAAGAATAATAAACTGATTACATATTAGCATAATTAATTTTTAAATGAAAAATAACTATATATTCCAAAACAAAAAATTTCATGAGAAGAGTGGCATTATTTTACATTTTTGCAAACCTCTTCATATCTGGCTAAACGGAAGACAGCTGGTCTTATACCTGCATGTCTAAATTCAATCTGATGCAATATCACTTGTCCTGTAGCTCCTAGAAAAGTCCATACTTGTGGGCCAAGCACTGTGACTCACGCCTGTAATCCCAGCACTTTGAGAGGCCGATGCAGGTGGATCATTTGAGGTCAGGAGTTTGAGACCAGCTTGGCCAACATGATGAGATCCCATTTCTACTAAAAACATGAAAATTAGCCAGGCATGGTGGCACGCACCTGTAATCCCAGCTACTTGGGAGGCTGAGGTAGGAGAATCGCTTGAACCTGAGAGGCAGAGGTTGCAGTGAGCCGAGATCATGCCACTGCATGAGACTCCATCTCAAAAAAAAAAAAAAAAAAAAAAAAAAGAAGAAGAACAAGAAAAGAAAAAGAAAGCTCCATACCTTAAGAAATGTTAAGAAAATATGTTAAGAAAATGAAGGTGAGAAAGACAAAAACGTATTAGTATATTATTAAAGTAGTTTTGACTTTGCAGCTACCTGAAAGGTTTTGGGGACCTGAATCACACTTTAAGAACTGCTGTATTCATTGCTTGAGCCTAGGAGTTCGAGGCTGCAGTAGGCTAGGATGGCATCACTGCACCCCAGCCTGGGTGAAGGAGAAAAACTCTGTCTCGAAAAAAAAAAAACCTAACAACATACACACACACACACTGCCCACTTCCTTCTGCCAAATTTAAAAAGAACTACTGCATTAAAGAAAAAAAAACTTGTACTTCGGGCCGGGCGCAGTGGCTCACGCCTGTAATCCCTGCACTCTGGGAGGCCGAGGCGGGCGGATCACCTGAGGTCGGGAGTTCGAGACCAGCCTGACCAACGTGGAGAAACCCCGTCTCTACTAAAAATACAAAATTAGCCGGGCATGGTGGCACATGCCTGTAATCCCAGCTATTCGGGAGGCTGAGGCAGGAGAATCGCTTGAATCCGGGAGGTGGAGGTTGCGGTGAGCCGAGATCATGCCATTTCACTCCAGCCTGGGCAACAAGACCAAAACTTCTCAAAAAAAACAAACAAACAAACAAAAAAACTTCTACTTCACTACACTGACAGAAGGGGATGCCATTCAACTAAGAATCTTGGAGACCACTCTAATTCCAAAAATTAAATAGCCAAAAACAGATTAAAAGTTTCTGTAAGAAAATAGAAAATGAGAACCAAAATAGCTCAAGTGATGAACATTTCTACATTTCCCTCCAAAAGAAAAATTACCATAAAGCAGAAGAAAAATGCTGTAACACAACACACCAAACTGAATGAATTGTCGTCTTCAGGCAAACATTTGAGGATATGACAAATCACCCTTTAGTTTTTTTTTTTTTTTTTCCTTTGAGACAGAGTCTCATCATGCTGCCCAAGCTGGACTTGAACTCTCAGGCTCAAGCAATCCTCTCACCTCAGCCTTTCGAGTATCTGAGTACCCTTTACTTAAGGAGTATAATGTATATTACTTGAGTGGTAGACCCCCTAAAAGCCCTGACTTGACCACTATGTAATCTATGCATGTAACAAAATTATACTTGTACCTCATAAATTTATCAAAAAAAAAAAAAAGAAAAGCCATCTTGAAACAAAAATTCAAAAATTAAAAGCAAATGGACATCCCCCTGCTCTGAAGGAATAAATTAAGAGTTCATTGAACTCAGGAAAGAAGAAACAGACAAAATGATTTCAGAAATAAAGCCTACATTACAAGGCACTCAAAGGAGAATAAATTCAAGTGGAAATGTAATAAGGGGCATTGAAGAAAGACAGTTTTGCTTGATGTGATCCTATTTGTCCATGTTTGCTTTGGAAAAACCGAGAGGATGAAAATGAAATCAAGAGAAAAGTGTTCGGAAGAAAGACTTCTCCTTCACCAACCTAAGTCCAGCTGGTTGGGGGCCTGTGAATTAAATGGCAATAGAGCAACAGGGGAAAAATAGACATGTGGGTGCACCCTTGTAGAGAGAGCAGCTCCCTGAACAGCTGGAGGTAAAAGTTTATATATCAACCTATATACCACCCTAGTGGGGCTTTAGGACTTCAAAGAATGGAAGCTTCTTATGAGTCTTGTTCGTACAATTTTTTTTTTTTTTTTTTTTGAGGCGGAGTTTCACTCTCGTTCCCTAGGCTGGAGTGCAGTGGTGCGATGTCAGCTCACCGCAACCTCTGCCTCCTGGGTTCAAGTGATTCTCCTGCCTCAGCCTCCGGAGTAGCTGGGATTACAGACATTTGTCACCACACCCAGCTAATTTTTGTATTTTTAGTAGAGACAGGATTTCACCATGTTGGCCAGGCTGGTCTCAAACTCCTGGCTTCAAGTGATCCACTTGCCTCTGCCTCCCAAAATGCTGGGATTACAGGTGTGAGCCTCCACGCCCAGCTTTATGCAATTTTTTAAAAAGTGTCTTGATGTCCAAGGTCAGTGCTTCTGTAACCGGAGACCTCTGAGGATTTGTGGCAGCTATGTCTCCTAAGGCTCTGTGTTAGTCAGATAAGGGAAGTTTCAGATAAGATTTCTCTCTGCATCTGTTGTAGCTCAGATATTTTTAATTGGAAGTTATCTCTTTACCAAGTTGGTGGACTGTTTTCTTCAGAAGTAAAAAGAGTCAGAGAGAAAGTGGTTGAAATGGAAGACAGGCAGAGAAGAAACAGTACAGTTAAATCTTGGACAATCTGAGTCTGAACTACATGAGTCCACTTAGATGCGGATTTTTTTTGATCAAACAATATTTGCCAGATGCAAAACCCATGTATATGGAGGGGTGACTTTGCATACCACGATTTTGCAGGCTGACTCCAGGACTGTTGGCCATTAGTATGTTTTCTTTTGAGAAATACATATTCAGATATTTTGCCCATTTTAGAATTAGGTTTTGTTTTGTTTTTTTCTCCTATTGAGTTGCTTGCGCTCCTTATGTATTCTGATTATTAATCCTTTGTCAGATGGGTAGTTTTCTCCCAGCAAAGAAAAGGGTTGTCCCTTTTCTTTGTTAATTGTTTCCTCTGCTGTGCAGACGCTTTTTAGCTTGATGTGATCCTATTTGTCCATTTTTCTTTGGTTGCCTTGTGCTTTTGTGGTCTTAGTCAAGAAATCTTTACCAGACCAGTGTCCTAGAGAGTTTCCCCAATGTTTTCTTTTAGTGGTTTCATAGTTCCAGGTCTTAGGTTTAAGTTTTTAATCCATTTTGATTTGATTTTTGTGTATGATGAGGGATAGCCTATGGCTATCCATTTTCCCAGCACCATTTATTGATGACACTATCCTCTCCCCCAATGTATGTTTTTAGCACCTTTGTCAAAAATGAGTTGACTGTAAATGCATTAATTTTACTTCTGGGTTTTCTATTCTGTTCCATTGCGCAATGTGTCTGTTTTTCTTGCCAGTACCATGCTGTTTTGGTTACTATAATTCTGTAGTATAATTTGAAGTCAGGTAAAGTGATGCCTCCAGCTTTGTTATTTTTGCTCCGGATGGCTTTGACTGTTCTGTGTCTTTTGTTGTTCCATACACATTTTAGAATTTTTTTTTCTAGTTTTGTGAAAAACGTCATTTTATTTTTTTGTGTATATCTTTTTTTTCCCCCTGAGGCAGAGTTTCACTCTTATTGCCCAGGCTGGAGTGCAATGGCGTGATCTCAGCTCATCACAACCTCCAGCTGCTGAGTTCAAGTGATTCTCCTGCCTCAGCCTCCCGAGTAGCTAGGATTACAGGCATGAGCCACCACGCCCAGCTAATTTTGTATTTTTAGTAGGAATGAAGTTTCTCCATGTTGGTCAGGCTGGTCTTGAACTCCCGACCTCAGGTGACCTGCCTGTCTCGGCCTCCCAAAGTGCTGGGATTACAGACATGAGCCTTTTATATCTTTTTTTTAATCCCTCAAATATTCTTCTATCCAGATTGTTGGTATTTTGATGGGGATTGCATTTAATCTGTAGATTGTTTTGGGTAGTATAAACATTTTACCAATATTGATTCTCCAATCCATGAACATGGAATATCTTTCCATTTTTTGGTATCCTTTTCAATTTATTTCATCAATGTTTTACAGTTTTCATTGTAGAAATCTTTCACTCCTTTGGTTAAGTTCATTTCTATCTATTTTTTTTATAGCTATTGTAAATGAGATTACTTTCTTGTTTTTTTTTTTCATATTGTTCATTTCTATATGCCAATATAGAATGTTTGTATGCTGATTTTATAAGACCACAAAAACAAAGTTTGTATGCTGATTTTATATCCTGCAACTTTACTGAATTTGTTTATCAGTTCTAAGAGGTTTTGGTGGAGTTTTTTTGTTTTGTTTTGTTTTGTTTTTTTGAGACAGAGTCTTGCCCTGTTGTCCAGGCTGGAGTGCAGTGGCCCAGTCTTGGCTCATTGCAACCTCTGCCTCCCAGGTCCCAGTGATTCTCCTGCCTCAGCCTCCCGAGTAGCTGGGACTACAGGTGTGTGTCACCACACTCAGCTAACATTTGTATTTTTTGTAGAGATAGGGTTTCACCATGTTGCCCAGGCTGGTGCCAAACTCCTGGCCTCAAGTGATCCACCCACCTTGGCCTCACAAAGTGCTGGGATTACAGGTGTGAGCCACTGTGCCTGGCCTTGGTGGTCTTTAGGTTCTTCTAAATCTAAGATTATATTGTCTGTAAACAAGGATAATTTTACTTCTTCAAATTTGGATGCCCTTTACTTCTTTCTCTTGTGTAAAAGTAATTTTCTCTGGTAGTATGTTTTAGTTTCTTGCTTTTTATTTTTTGTGTTCTATTATTTTTTTTTTGTGTGTGTGTGTGTGTGTGTGTGGTTACCATGAGGCTTACAAATAACATCTTACAGTCAATTATATCAGAAATTTTTTGAGACAGGTCTTGCTCTTTTGCCCAAGTTAGACTCAAACTTGTGATCCTACCACTTCAGCTTCCTGAGTAGTTGGGATACAAGCACACACCACTGCACCTGGCTAACCAATTATTTTAAACTGATAACAACTTAACTATGATTACAAAGAAGAGAAAAAAAACGAGCAAAGAGAAAAGTAAAATACTCTACATTTTAACTCCAACCCCCTAACTTTTTACTTTTTGTTGTCTCTAGATCTTTTTATATTGTCTATCTCTTAAAAATTGTTGTGGTTATTATTGTTGATAGACTGTCTTTTAGTCTTCCTACTAAAGATATGAGTGGTTTATACACCAAAATTACAGGGATAGAGTATTCTGTATTTGTCTGTGTACTTACTATTACCAGTGAGTTTTATATCCTCAGATGATTTATTATTGCTCATTAATGTCCCTCTCTTTTAGATTGAAGAATTTCCATGAGCATTTCTTGTAAGACAGGGCTGGTATTGATGAAATCCCTCAGCTTTTGTTTGTCTGGGAAAGAATTTCTCCTTCATGTTTGAAGGATAATTTTGCTGGATATGATATTCTAGGTTGAAAATTTTTTTCTTCAGCACTTTGAATATGTAATTTCACTCCTCTTGGCCTGTAAGGATTTTGCTGAGAAGGCCACTGCCAGATATATTGGAGCTTTATTGTATGTTATTTGCTTCTTTTCTGTTGTCACTTTTAGGATCCTTTCTTTATCCTTGACCTTTGAGAGTTTGGATCAGGTACAGTGGCTCGTGCCTGTAATCCAGCACTTTGGGAGGCTGAGCAGGGAGGATCGCTGGAGCCCAGGAGTTCGAGATCAGCCTGGGCAACATAGTGACACTCCATCTCTACAAAAAATTTAAAAAATTAGCTGGCATGGTGGTGCTTGTAGTCCTGGCTCCTTGGGAGGCTAAGGCAGGAGGATTGCTTAAGCCTGGGAAGTTGAGGCTGCAGTAAGCCATGATTGTACCACAGCACTCCAGCCTGGGCAACAGAGTGAGATAATGTCTCAAATTAAAAAAAAAAAGAAAAAAAAAGAAAAGGGAGCAAGAGAGAGAGTTTGATTATTACATGCCTCAAGGTTGTCTTTTTTGGGTTGTATCTACTTGGTGTTCTTTGACCTTCCTATACCTGGATATTCACATCTTTCTCTAGGTTTAGAAAGTTTTCTGTTATTATTTATTTGAATAAACTTTCTGGCTCAATCTCTTTCTCTACATCCTCTTTAAGGCAAATAGCTCTTAGATTTGCCCTTTTGATGCTATTTTCTAGATCTTGTGGGCATGCTTCATTTGTTTTCTAATTCATTTTTTCCTTCTCTTTTGACTGTATATTTTCATGTAGCTTGTCTTTGAGCTCACTAGTTCTTTCTTCTGCTACTGAGAGACTCTGATGCATTTTTTTTTTCTTTTCTTTTTTTTTTTTTTTTGCGATGGAGTCTTGCTCTGTCACCCAGGCTGGAGTGCTGTGGCACAATCTCGGCTCACTGCAACCTCCGCCTCCCGGGTTCAAGCAATTCTCTGCCTCAGCCTCCTGAATAGCTGGGATTACAAGTGCCCACCACCATGCCCAGCTAGTTTTTGTATTTTTAGTAGAGTTGGAGTTTCACCATCTTGGCCAGGCTGGTCTTGAACTCCTGACCTCGTGATCCACCTGCCTCGGCCTCCCAAAGTGCTGGGATTACAGGCATGAGCCACTGTGCCCAGTCACATTTTTCAGTTTGTTAATTGAATTTTTCAGTTCCAGAATTTCTGCTCTTTAAAAAATTATTTCAGTCTCTTTGTTAAATTTCTCTGATAGGATTCTGAATTTCTTCTCTGTGTTATCTAGAAGTTTGTTGAACTTCCTTAAGACAGCTATTTTTAATTCCCTATCTAAAAGCTACATACCTCTGTCACTCCAGGATCAGTCACTGGTGTCTTATTCAGTGTGTTTAGTGAAGTCAAGAATATTCCTAAATGTTCTTGATGCTTGTAGACGTTTAAAAAATTAAATTATCTATCTATCTATCTATCTATCTATCTATCTATCTATCTGTCTGTCTGTCTGTCTGTCTATATCTATCTATCTATCTATCTATCTATCTATCTATCTATCTTTTTTTTTTTTTTGAGACAGAGTCTCACTCTGTTGCCCAGGCTGGAGTGCAGTGGCGCAATCTCGGCTCACTGCAAGCTCTGCCTCCCAGGTTCATGCCATTCTCCTGCCTCAGCCTCCCGAGTAGCTGGGACAACAGGCACCTGCCACCATGCCTGGCTAATTTTTTGTATTTTTTGTAGAGACGACGTTTCACCGTGTTAGCCAGGATGGTCTCGATCTCCTGACCTCGTGATCTGCCCGCCTCAGCCTCCCAAAGTGCTGGGATTACAGGCATGAGCCACCGTGCCCAGCTCTACCTATCTATCTATCTATCTATCTATCTATCTATCTATCTATCTATCTATCTATCTATCTTATATATAATTTTTTTTCTCCTGTCTCAGCCACAGTGCCCAGCCAGTGGATATTTGTTGATGTCTGGGCATTGAGGAGTTAGGTACTTATTCTAATCTTTGCAATCGGGGCTTGTTTGTACCTATTCTTTTTGAGAGGGCTTTCCATGAATTGGAAGGGGATTGAATATTGTGACTTACATCTGCAGTCACTGCAGGCATTTTAGCACTAGGGGATGTCCTAAGCCCAGGAATGCTGTGACTCTTGAAGCTTCCTAGATATACAACCTTGTTGAACTTGGGTAAGATAAGGGAGAATTCCTAGGTTGCCAGGCAAAGTCTCTTGCTCTTCCTCTTCCCTCTCTTCCCCTCATCAGAAGGAGACTCTCCAGGTGCTAGGCTGCTTGGAGTTGGGGGAGGGGTGACATGGGCACTCCAGTGGCCACTACAGCTGGCACTGTGCAGAGTTGCACTTGTCGCCTTGCAGACCGGCACAGTACTGGGGCTCACCCAAGGTCTGCTTTGCTGGTTAATTCCATCATCTCTGCCATTTCTGGATTTATTTCTACTGACTCATTTTTCTTTTTGTTATGGGTCACATTTCTCTGCTTCTTCATATGCCTAAATTTGATTAGTAAAGAATTTTACATTGTTGAATAACTGGATTTTTAATATTATTTTAAAGAGTTTTGGGTTTTATTCAGGCTGGTAGAAAAATTAAGTGGATCACCATAATCCTTCTGAGGTACATTTTAAGCTATTTTAGGATGGGTTTACAGTAGAATTTATTCTAGGGCATTCATTCTCAACAAAATAATATCTCCCCCAAAGGGGCAAAAATCGGTTTGGGAGGGTGAAAAAATTTTACTTGCTTAATGTATAAAGCACAGACATAGATATGGTACATAACAGATATACAGCATACCTGTGGTATTAAAATTTCGTGGAGGGACAATTAGGAAAAAATGTCTGAAAAGGTTCTTTCAGTGGGAGGGATGATAATGAGAAAAAAAAATTATGGCCAGGTGCGGGGGCCCATGCCTGTAGTCCTAGCACTTTGGGAGGCCAAGACAGGCAGACAGATTGCTTGAGCACAGGCATTCAAGACGAGCCTGGACAACATGGTGAAACCCATCTCTACAAAGAATACCAAAATTAGCCAGGCATGGTGGCATGCACCTGTAGTCACAGCTACTCAGGAGGCTCAAGTGGGAGCATCACCTAAGCCCAGAGGTTGAGGCTGTGGTGAGCCATAATTGTGCTACTGTACTCCAGCCTGGGTAACAGTGAACTTCTGTCTAAAAAAAAAAAAAAAAAAAAAAAAAAATGTGTGATAAGTACTGTTCTAGACACTTCCTCCTCTCTAGTACTTTGTCTTACAAATTTCATTTACCTCACTCTTTTTATCCTTCTTAACCATCAAGTTCTTCTTTGGTTTGCCTTCCTTGCCGTTAGAAAGTAGAAACCATCAAAGTGCTTGCCAAGTTTGTTTCCTTTCTCATAGGGATCACAGTCTCATGCTGCCTATTTTCAATGACTGAAAACAATTGCAAAAGAGATTTTGTCCAGTTTTCTAGTTGTTTATGGAAGAAGGTCATATCTGGTTGTTACCAGATGGAAAGTCTTGACTGTGAGTTGTCCACGTTCTTGGTGCGTTGAACAAATAATTGAACAAAATGCACAAACAAAGCAACAAAAGAATGAAACAAGGAAAGAAGCAATGAAAGCACAGATTTATTGACGTGTAAGTACACTCCACAGAGTGGGAGCAGGCTCAAGCAAGTGGCTCAAGAGCCCCAGTTACAATGTTATTTAGGGTTTTTATTAAGCTAAAAGAATTTGGTAACACCCCTAGGTACCCTTTAGAGGCCTCCAATTGGTTACACCCTGTGAAGGACTGGCCCATGACCAATCAGAGGCCGAAGTGGAGGCTTCTGTCCTGTTATCAAGGGAGTGAGGATGTGGCCTGTATATTGCCTAATCTTGCCTAGAATTGGCTGCACCTGCTGTTCTTTTACTTATATCTTAACACTTGGTTACCCTAATTCCCTATTCTCCTCCCTCATAGTCACAGTTATTCCATTAAAGCCAGAAGTAGAAATTCTGATGGATACTTCTTAATAAGATAAATTGTATCTACCTTAATTCTTAAGCCAGTATTTTAATGGAGAAACATCAAAGACATTTCCACTAAGTTCAGGAACAAGGCAAGGTTGCTCACTAACTCCATTACTATTAACATAGGCTAATACTATTTTAGCCTATGCAATTAGACAAGAGAAATCAATTGTAGGCATAAGAATTAGAAGTAAAACTACTTCTATTTGCATTTGATATAATTCTATTCCTGGAAAACCTTAGAAAATTAATAATAAAACTAACTTATTCAGTAAAAGAACTCAATAAGATATGAATACAAAATTATACCAGGCAGAAACAAACAACCTTCAGGTATATAAACAATAATCTGTTAGTGAATATAATGGTAGAGGAAAAATACACTTATAATAATAGTAAAGAAGATAAAACACTTAGGAACAAACTTAACAAGAAATGTGCAAATTCTATATGAGGAATATTTGAATACTTCCTGAAAAATACAAACGTAGACACAAGCTAATGGAAAGATATCCCTTTTAAAAAAATTTTTTTTTTTCTTTTGAGACAGAGTCTTGCTCTGTCACCGAGACTGGAGTGCAGCGGCAAAATCTCAGCTCACTGTAACTTCTGCCTCCCAGATTCAAGCAATTCTTGTGCCTCAGTCTTCCAAGTATCTGGGATTACAGGCATGAGCCACAGGCTCAGCTAGTTTTTTGTGTTTTTAGTAGAGACAGGGTTTCACCTTGTTGCCCAGGCTGATCTCAAACTCCTGGCCTCAGGTGATCTGCCTTTCTTGGCTTCCCAAAGTTCTGGGATTACAGGGGTGAGCTACTATGCCCTACTTATTTTTTGATAAGATGATTGACATATTAAAATATTAGTTCTCCCTAAATTAGTTTATAAATTTAATTGTAATCCCCCAAAATGCCAACAATTTCATACTAGAGTTCATATGGAAAAATAAACATGCAAAAACAAACTCGGAAGTGCTATTGAAAAAAAGTTGTGCCGGGCGCGGTGGCTCAAGCCTGTAATCCCAGCACTTTGGGAGGCCGAGACGGGTGGATCACGAGGTCAGGAGATCGAGACCATCCTGGGCAACACAGCAAGACCCCATCTCTACAAAAAATTAAAAATTTGCGCCGGGCGCGGTGGCTCAAGCCTGTAATCCCAGCACTTTGGGAGGCCG
>NW_012107252.1:3505441-3513789 GCF_000951045.1 Mandrillus leucophaeus
TAAAAATACAATTAGCTGGGCATGGTGGCACACACCTGTAATTCCAGCTACTCAGGAGAGTGTGGCAGGAGAATTGCTTGGACCCGGGAGGTGGAGGTTGTAGTGAGCCGAGATCGCACCATTGCACTCCAGCCTGGGCTACAAGAGTGAAACTCCGTTTCAAAAAAAGACATACTTCAGGCCCTGTGCAGTGGCTCACACTTGTAATCCCAGCACTTTGGGAGGCCAAGGCAGGAGGATCACTTGAGCTGAGGAGTTTGGGACTAGCCTGGGCAACATAGGGAGCCCTTATTTCTACAGAAAAATCTAAAAATTAGTTGGGTGTGGTGGTGCATGTCTGTAGTCCCAGCTACTTGGGAGGCTGAGGTGGGAGGATCATTTGAGGTAGAGGCTGCTATAAGCCGTGATCATGACACGGCATTGCAGTCTGATAGAAGGAGACTCTGTCTAGAAAAAGAAAAAAAAAAACACTTCAAAACCTCTCTAATTAATAATGCTGGATTACATTTGTAAGCCACAAATAAGTTTTAGAATAATTAAGATATGTTATCCTTTTATTTATTTTGTGCATTTTCCTATTGACATACCTGTGATTTCAATATTGAGGTTCGAGAACCTGACAAGATAGCATTATCTTATGTATTTTACTTAATTGAAGTTGTGATAGATAACAAGAGTTTCTGTTTGTTTGTTTTGAGTAGGGGTCTCAAAACAAACTCTGCACCCAGGTTGGAGTGCAATGGCATCATCATAGCTCACTGGGCCCCCTAATTCTTAAGCTCAAGCAATTCTTCCTCCTCAGCCTCCCTAGTTGCTGGGATTATAGATGTGAGCTCTTGTGCCCAGTCCCTTTTTTTTTTTTTTGAGACAGAGTTTCCCTCTGTTGCCCAGGCTGGAGTGCAGTGGCACCATCTCGGCTCACTGCAACCTCTGCCTCCCGAGTTCAAGCGATTCTCGTGCCTCAGCCTCTTGAGTAGCTAGGATTACAGGCGCCTGCCACCACGCCCAGCTAATTTTTGGATTTTTGGTAGAGACGGGGTTTAGCCATGTTGGCCAGGCTGGTCTCAAACTCCTGACCTCAAGTGATCTGCCTGCTTTGGCCTCCCAAAGTGCTGGGATTACAAGTGCGAGCTACCACGCCTGGCCCAGGTCACGGTTTTTGTTTTGTTTTGTTTTTTGAATGTAAGTTACTCACACTGGCTCAGAGTGAAATATTGCAGCATCTGATTATATTGAAGTACCATACATAGACTAAACTAACGCAGAGCAATTACGTAGATTGATGAATCAAGGTAGTCACAGTTATAACCTGTGTGTGCCAAACATAAGTCTTAAAAACAAACAAACAAAAATTATGTTATCAAAATTGCCAGTTGCCTTGGTAACTATGTGCAAGTTTATCTCATTGGTACTATTCTTTGCCAAAGTATTAGAAGGCTTAATAGCCTTACACTGTAGTGTCAGTAACTTGACTGTGATTGACAGCAACATTGGCAGAGGATCTCCCCAATATTGGGAGAATTCAGCAAGTCTGGCTGTAAAGAAGGCACAAGAGACATTGGCAGAGGGGATTGGTTAAGTCTACAGGCTTTCTTTTGAGGCCTTTGTAATTAAATGAAGAATAGAACATTGCTATTCAGCAAATACGTGTATATGTGTGTGGTTTTCATTTAGTTTGTTTTTACAATTTCTCTCTAATATATATATTAGATGTGCTATTATTTGAAGGAATGACTAGTTCTACAGTTTGCTCTGAAGAACTTTCGTCACTGCACTGCATGAGTGTTGGAGTTTTTAGTGATCATTCATTCCCTTCCAATTCTTCTTTTCCAACCTTTATTTTTTTTCTTCTTTTTTTTTTTGAGACAGGGTCTGGCTCTGTTCTGTTGCCCAGGCTGGAGTGCAGTGGCATGATCTTGGCTCACTGCAACCTCCACCTCCCTGACTCAAGCCATTCATCCTCCCACCTCAGCCCCCCGAGTAGCTGGGACTACAGGTGTATGCCACCACACCCGACTACTTTTTGTATTTTTTGTAGAGATGGGGTTTCATCATGTTGCCCAGGTTCATCTTGAGCTCCTGGGCTCAAGTGATCCACCTGCCTCGACCTCCCAAAGTGCTGCAATAACAGGTGTGAGCCACTGTGCCTGGCCTTCCAACCATTTTTACATGTTTTATTATTATTATTATTATTGGTCAAAATGGCGAAATGTTATTTTATTATTTATTTATTTATTTATTGAGACAGAGTCTTGCTCTGTTGCCCGGGCTGGATGGAGTGCAATGTTGCAATCTCTGCGCACTGTAACCTCCACCTCCTGGGTTCAAGCAATTCTCCTGCCTCAGCCTCCCAAGTAGCTGGAATTATGGGCACCCACCACCACACCCTGCTACTTTTGTGTGTGTGTGTGTGTGTGTGTGTATTTTTAGTAGAGATGGGGTTTCACCATGTTGGCCAGCCTGGTCTCGAACTCCTGACCTCAGGTGATCCACCTGCCTCAGTCTCCCAAAGTGCTGGGATTATGGGGATGAGCCACTGTGCCCAGCCTATTTTGTTTTATTTTAGATTCTGGGGTACACGTGCAGGTTGTTACATAGGTGTATTGTGCAATGATGGGGACTGGGCTTCTATTATACCCATCACCCAGAGTGAACATTGTACCCAATACGAAAATTTTCAACCCTTACCCACCCTTAAAATGTTTTTTTTTTGATAATGAAATGTTTAATATGCTTAAGTAGGAAATAGTTATTTTAAGTTTATAAGAATAATTTACTGAATCTGAAATTTTATATGAATTTTCATTTAAAATGAAGTGAAAATGAATTAAAGAAGAAATGTTTAAGTGGTAGTTATTATTAACTTCCTTTAAAAAAGTATATGCATATTTTAGGCTGGGCGCGGTGGCTCACTCCTGTAATCTCAGCACTTTGGGAGGCTGAGGTGGGCAGATCACTAGGTCAGGAGTTAGAGACCAGCCTGGCTAGCATGGTGAAACCCTGTCTCTACTAAAAATACAAAAATTAGCCAGCTATAGTGGCGCACACTTGTAATCCCAGCTACTTGGGAGGCTGAGGCAGGAGAATCATCTGACCCCAGGAGGTAGAGGTTACAGTGAGCTGAGATCGTATCACTGCACTCCAGCCTGGGTGACAGAGTGAGACTCTGTCTACAAAAAAAAAAAAAGAAGAAGTATATGCATCTTTTATTTAAAAAAAAAAAAAAAGTGGGCTGGGCGCAGTGGCTCACGGCTGTAATCCCAGCACTTTGGGAGGCCAAGGTGGGTGGATAACTTGAGCTCAGGAGTTAGAGACAAGCCTGAGCAGCATGGTGAAACCCCAGCTCTACAAAAAAATACAAAAATTAGCTGGGCTTGGTGGCATGCACCTGTATTCCCAACTACTTGGGATGCTGAGGTGGGAGGATTGCTTGAGCCCTATAGGCAGAGGTTGCAGTGAGCCAAGATTGCACAGCTGCACTGCAGCCTGGGCAATATAGTGAGACCCTGCCTCAAAAAAAAATTAAAGTGAGTAAGGCCAAAAATCTGTTAGAATATGGGTAAAAGATATAAACAAACACATCACAAAAAAGATATGAAGGCTGGGTACGGTGGCTTACCCCTGTAATCCTAACACTTTGGGAGACTGAGGTGGGCAGATCACCTGAGGTCCGGAGTTTGAGGCCTGCCTGGCCAACGTGGCAAAACCTTGTCTCTACTAAAAATACAAAAATTAGCTGGGCATGGTGGCACATGCCTGTAATCCCAGCTACTCGGGAGGCTGAGGCAGTGAACCTGGGAGGTGGAGGTTGCAGTGAGCCGAGATCATGCCATTGCACTCCAGCCTAGGCAACAAGAGTAAAACTTCGTCTCAGAAACAAAACAAAACAAAACAAACAAACAAATATATATATATATGATAATAACCTTAAATGTGAAAAAACTTTCAACCTCACTCATAATAAGAAATGCAAAGAAAATGTACTCTGAGATACCAGTTCTCACCCACTAGATTGGTAAAAATTAAAAATCATGACACATTCTGATGGTGAGGCTGTGGGGAAATACATACTCATACATGGCTGGTAGAATGCAGATTGGTACAACTCTTACAGAGGGGGATTTAGAATACTTACCAAAACTACATATGCATTTGGCTGGGCATGGTGGCTTACGCCTGTAATCCCAGCTCTTTGGGAGGCTGAGGAGGGTGAATCACTTGAGTCCAGGCGTTTGAGACCAGTCTGGGCAACATGGCAAAACCCCATCTCTACAAAAACTACCAAAAAAATTTGCTGGATGTGGTGACCATGGCTGTAGTCCCAGCTACTTAGGAGGCTGAGGCAGGAGGATCACCTGAGCTTGGGAATTTGAGGCTGTGGTGCACTGTGATTGTGCCACTGCACTCCAGCCCAGGTGATAGCGTGAGACCCTGTCTCAAGAAAATAAAACTAAAAAAACAAAAACAAAAAAATTACATATGCATTTACTTCTTGATCTATCTTCCCATTTCTAGAAGACATGCCTCTGCAACACAAAAACATGTACATGGTTATTCACTGCAGCACTGCTGGTAACTCCTAAATATTGAAAGCAATCTAACTGCCATAGCCAGGAAAGTGATGGAATAAGCTATGGTAAAGTCATACAAATGAGTACCATGAAACTGTAAGAAATCCATGTGAATAGTTGTTATTTCCAGTATATATTGGGTTTTTTGCTTTGTGTGTGTGTGTGTGTGTGTGTGTGTGTGTGTGTTTTGTTTTGTTTTGAGGCGGGGTCTTCCTCTGCTACCCAGACTGGAGTGCCATGGGATGATCTCAGCTCACTGCAACCTTTACTCCTGGGTTCAAGTGATTCTCCCGCCCCAGCTTCCTGAGTAGCTGGGACTACAGGCACACACCACCACACCCGGCTATTTTTTGTATTTTTAGTAGAGACTGGGTTTTGCCATGTTGGTCAGGCTGGTCTCGAACCCCTGACCTTAAGTGATCCATCCGCCTCAGCTTCCCAGAGTGCTGGGATTACAGGCATAAACCACCACGCCCAGTCAAATGCATATGTAGTTTTGATAAGTATTCTAAATCCCCCTCTGTAAGAGTTGTACCAATCTGCCTTCCCACCAGCCATGTATGAATATGCATTTCCCTACAGCCTCACCATCAGAATGTATCATGATTTTTAATTTTTACCAATCTAGTGGGTGAGAACTGATATCTCAGAGTAGATTTTCTTTGCATTTATCTTATTACGAGTGAGGTTGAACATTTTTTCACATGTTTAAGGTTATTTTAAAATCTTTTTTTGTGATGTATTTGTTCATGTCTTTTACTCATATTTCTAACAGGTTTTAGGTTTTATTCACTTTAACTTATTATTATTTTTATTTGAGACAGAGTCTCACCATGTTGCTCAGGCTGGTCTCAAACTCCTGGCTTCAAGTGATACGCCAGTCTTGGCCTCCCAAGGTGTTGGGATTACAGGCATGAGCCACTGTGCCAGTCAACCAATATACAGTGCTACATGAAAAAAGCAAAGTGCAGAAGAGTAGCTGTAATATGCCACCTTTCACGTGAGAAAGAGAAAACAAGAAAATGTGGGCCAGGCAAGGTGGCTCACACCTGTAATCCCAGCACTTTAGGAGACTGAGGCTGGAGGATTGCTTGAGTCCAGGAGTTCGAGACCAGCCTGGGCAACACAATCAAATCCCGTCTCCACAAACAATAAAAAAATTAGTCAGGCATGGTGGCTCACACCTGTGGTCCCAGCTACATGGGAGGCTAAGTGGGAGGATCACTTGAGCCCAAGAGGTTGAGGCTGCAGTGAACTGTGATCATGCCGCTACACTCCTGCCTGGGTGACAGAGCAAGACAGTCTCCAAAATAAATAAATAGATAAATATTTTTACAAAGAAAATATGCATATACCTACTCATTTGTGCAAAAATAACAAAATAGAGAGACCAGAAATAGATGAGACGGGTCGGGCACGGTGACTCACACCTGTAAACCCAGCACTTTGGGAGGCCGAGGCGGGCGGATCACCTGAGGTCAGGAGTTTGAGACCAGCTAGGCCAACACGGTTAAACCCTGTCTCTACTAAAAATAGAAAAATTAGCTGAGTGTGGTGATGCACGCCTGTAGTCCCAGTTACTTGGGAGGCTGAGGCAGGAGAATAACTTGAACCCGGGTGGCAGAGGTTGTGGTGAGCCAAGATTGTACCACTGGACTTCAGCCTGGGTGACAGAGTGAGACTCTGTCTAAGAAAGAAAAAAGAAAGGAAGGAAGGAAGAGAAAGGGAGAAAGAGAGAAGGAGGGAGGGAGGGAGGGAAGGAAGGGAGGGAGGGAGGGAGGAAGGGAGACTAGGCTGAGCGCGGTGGCTCACACCTGTAATCTCAGCACTTTGGGAGGCCAAGGCGGGCAGATCACTTGAGTCAGTAGTTCAAGACCAGCCTGGGCAACATGGTGAGACCCCATCTCTACTAAAAATACACACACAAAAAAAATTTAGCCCGGCATGCTGGTGTGTGCCTGTAACCCGAGCTACTCAGGAGGCTGAGGCAGGGAACCTGGGAGGCAGAGACTGTAGTGAGCCGAGAACACGACACTGAACTCTAGCCTGGGTAACAGAGTGAGACTCTGTCTCAAGAAAGAAAGGAAGGAAGGAAGGAAGGAAGGAAGGAAGGAAGGAGAAAGAAACAACGAACGAACGAATGAACCCTGGTGATCCGTACTGGGTCGGACGGGGTAGAAAGAATGTGGGAATGGAAGTGAGGTACAGAGGATGGGAAACAGGAGAGATGGGGTAGGAAGAATGTGGGAATGGAAGTGAGGTACGGAGGATGGGAAACAGGAGAGATGGGGTAGAAAGAATGTGGGAATGAAAGTGAGGTACGGAGGATGGGAAACAGGAGAAACACTTTGCTGAGTGGATGTTTTTGTACAGCTGAGTTTTAGAACCATGCTAATTTATATGTTTTATAAATTGAAACAAAAACAAGTAAAAATCTAAGAATGGGGGGAACCTATGATGGAATATAAAGAAATAAATGAAACAAAATGTATTTCAGATGAATAACATAACCACACTGGAGGAAAAAAGAAAAGAACTAATTCAAGTAACTTTTATAGGTTTGCGCCACCGCACTCGGCTGTTTTTTGTTTTTGTTTTTTTGAGACAGAGTCTCACTCTGTCACCGAGGCTGGAGTGCAGTGGTGCAATCTCCACTCCCTGCAACTTCTGCCTCCTGGGTCTAGGCGATTCTTGTGTCTCAGCCTCCGAGTAGCTGGGATTACAGGCGTAAACCACCACGCCCAGCTCATTCTATGACTTTAGACAGAAGTATAATGACATGTATCCACCATACAGAATAGTTTTACTGCCCTAAAAACTCTCACATTTTTTGGTTGATATCTAACATTTTCACTGTAAATTGAATAGTTGCAAAGGATATAACTTCTGGAGTTCTACAAACATTGACATTTAAAAACAACTACTATAACACTCTTCTCTAATACAATCTAAATACTAGGACTCTAAGTACCTTCAGAATTTTTTAACTTTTTGTTTTGAAATAATTTCAGATTTACAGAAAGTTTCCAAGAATACTACAAAGAATTCCCGTATACCCTCACTCAGATTCCTCAGATGTTAACCTTTTACCATATTTGCTGTATCTACCTACCTACCTATCTCTTTATCCCAAAGTACAGCGTAGGTTTCCTAAAAACAAGGCCATTCTGTTACAGAACCACAATACAAACATCATAATTAGGAAACTAATGCTGATATTTATACTAAACGGTGTTATTCAAATTTTTCTAATTGTCCTGATAACATTCATTACAGGCAAAGAAAATCTAGGACCATGAGTTACCTTCAGTTGTTACATGTCAAGTCTTCTTTATGACTGAAACAGTTCCTCCGTCTTTCCTTATCTTTTATGACCTCGACATTTTGAAGAGTAGAGTCAGGTTACTTTGTAGAATGTCCTTTAATTTGGGTTTGTTTGATGTTTCCTCATGATTAATTCGAGTTATGCGTTTTTTGGCAGGAATACCAGATAAATGACGTTGTGCCCTTCTCAATGATCATGTCAAGAGACACATGGTATCTATTTGTCTTTTTACTGGTGATGTTAACTTTGATCACAAATTTCTCCACCATAAAGTTACTATTTTTCTTGATATTTTAAGAAAAATGAATCATATAAAATGCTCAGTTAAAACCACAAAATGCAGCCAGGCACCGTGGCTCATGCCTGTAATCCCAGCACTTTGGGAGGCCGAGGCAGGCAGATCACTTGAGCCCAGGAGTTTGAGACCAGCCTAGGCAATGTAGTGAAACCCT
>NW_012107252.1:3515029-3517002 GCF_000951045.1 Mandrillus leucophaeus
GGGAAGGGGAAGGGGAAGTGGAAGGGGAGGAAGAGGGAAGAGGGAAGAGGGAAGAGGGAAGAGGGAAGAGGGAAGAAGGAAGAAGGAAGAAGGAAGAAGGAAGAAGGAAGAAGGAAGAAGGAAGAAGGAAGAAGGAAGAAGGAAGAAGGAAGAAGAAGAAGAAGAAGAAGAAGAAGAAGAAAAGAAAAGCACCATTGAATTGTTTTGTAGCTGGAGACATGGACAAGGGGGGTATCCCCAGGCAGTAAACTCCCCGCAGGTGGGCTGAAGGCTAGGGCTGAGCCTCAGGTGGGTCTCCTGTTCCCCATGCTCCCGTGCACAGCAGCCTCCCTCCCGGGCTCCGGGGCAGCCGCAGGAGGGTCAGGCTGGGAGGGGCTGCCGTGGCTGTTCACCTGGGCAGGACGTTAGAAGACTCGGACACCAGCTTTCTGTTGCAGGTCTCGATCTTCTTCACAACCACGGCCCTGGTGGAGCTGGTGCGGCTGAAGGAGCTGGAGCCCATGCCAGAGTCAAAGCTGGAGCCCAGGCCGTAGTTGAGGCCGGGGCTGGTGAGGCCCCCATAGGCCGAGCTCAGCGCACCTGCATAGCCGCTGGTCGTCTTCGTATGGATACTCACGTTCTGCATCGCAGACTCCAGCCGGCTCTCCTCGCCCTCCAGCAGCTTCCTGTAGGTGGCGATCTCGATGTCCAGGGCCACCTTGACGTTCATCAGCTCCTGGTAGTCACGCAGCTGCCGCGCCACGTCCTGCTTGGCCGGCTGCCGGGCGGCCTGCAGCTTGGAGAGCTTGGCGTTGGCATCCTTAACTGTCAGCTCCTCCGGCTGCTTGGCCTCTGCGATGGCGGCCTCCAGGGAAGCCCTCTGGCCCTTGAGGCCCTCAGTCTCAGCCTGGGGCTCACTGATGTTCTGGTTTATCCCGGAGATCTCAGTCTTTGTATGCGGCACCTCATCCCAGTGCTTCCCAGACAGCGTCTGCAGCTCCTCATACTTCATCTGGTACCTGCTTTCAGCCTCAGCCCGGCTGCCGTTGGTGATCTCGTACTGCGCCTTGACCTCAGCGATGATGCTGTCCGTGTCCCGGGAGCAGCTGTTGTCCATGGACAGCACCACAGATGTGGCCGAGATCTGGGACTGCAGCTCCTGGATCTCCTCTTCTCACAGCGGCCTGAGGAAGTTGATCTTGTCAGCCCTTCCAGGCGAGACTCCAGCTCTACCTTGTTCATGTAAGCTTCATTCACGTCCTTCTTGATGAGGACAAATTCATTCTCCATCTCTGTAGGCTTATTGATCTCATCCTCCTACTTGCTCTTGAAGTCCTCCACCAGCCCCTGCATGTTGCCAAGCCCCGCCTCCAGCTTCAGCTTCTCCTGGCCCAGAGTCTCCAGCTGCCCCCTAAGGTTGTTGATGTAGCTCTCAAACATGTTGTCCATGTTGCTCTGAGTCGTCTGCTGCTGCTGCTGCAGGAGGCTCCACTTGGTCTCCAGCATCTTGTTCTGCTGCCCCAGGAACCGTATCCTGTCGATGAAGGAGGCAAACTTGTTGAGGGTCTTGATCTGCTCCTTCTCCTGGGTACGCATGGCCTGGATGTTGGGGTTCACCTCCATGGAGGTTAAGGGGGCTCAGCAGGCTCTGGTTGACTCTGACGACGGTGATGCCTCCCATGCCGCTGGTCCCACCATAACCTCTGCCCAGGTCACTCCAGAAGCTGCTGCTGCTGCCCACTCGGGAGAAGCTCGAAGAGCTGATGCGGGCACTGGGCCCACTCGTGTAGGATAGGCATAGCAGCATTTTACAATAATCCAACAACCCTATTGTTCATCAATAGCATAATTGAGAAATGTATTGTGATATATTCATACGGTGGAAACTATTCAGCAATGGGAATGACTGAACTACAGCACTATGAATCTTATAGATTGAGTATATGAAGCAAGATACAAATTACTCCATTTATATACATGTAAAAAAAAAAAAA
>NW_012107252.1:3523223-3531082 GCF_000951045.1 Mandrillus leucophaeus
AAAAAAAAAAAAATCCTAAGCAACATAGCCAAACTCTGTCTGTACAAAAATTTAAAATAAAATTAGTCAGGTATGGTGGAGCATGCCTGGAGCCTTAGCTACTCAGGAGGCTGAGGTGTGTGGATCACTTGAGCCAGGAGTTCAAGGCTGCAGCGAGCCATGACATGACAGAGGGAGACCCTGTCTACTGTCTGTCCCTAGAGAAAAAGAAAAAAGTAAGTCAGAAAACAAGCCAAATGAAACTATATTGTTGAGAGATGTGTATGTAAGTGGTGAAATGGAAAACAAGCAAGTAGCCAACATAAAATTCAAGATCGTGCTTACCTCTAGACATAGAATGGGGTGTGTGACCTGAGGGAAGTCTAGTATGGATGAGGGGCTGCTTTTCGAGTGCTGGGTAAATTCTAATTTTTGAAGTGGGTGGTGGTGAAATGTTTTAAAAACATTAAAAGTTTTTAAAATGAATGGTACTTATAAAGGATTAAAAAAAACACCACAAAGCATAACCTGAAGTTTTCATGATGCCAGTCTCCTGGCGTCTTTTCCTGAATTTGACAGACAGGATGGCCAGAGGAAATGCATCAATGCAGAGGGACAGAAACAGCAGTGTGGCCTGGGAAAGGCGAGTGGCCACTGCTTCGGCCATGCCACTTGCTAGAGCAGTGCTTCTTTTTCATTATTTCTTTTCCTTTATAATCTTATTGTAAAAATATTTTGCATATATATATATTTTCAAGTTTCCACACAATGCATTGATTTACTTATATTTTCCATTTTTTTCTTTTTAATTTTTTTATAGAGCAGTGCGTCTTAAACTTTAGTGTGCACACTGGGGACTCTTACTAAATGCAGATTCTGGTTTAGTAGGTCCCAGGGAGGGACCAGGGATTCTGCATGTCTAACAAGCTCCCTGATGCGGTCCTTGCTGCTGGTTCACGGAACCCCTCTTTGAATGGCAAGAAGCTAGAGCATTTCCAAGTGGAAAGCGGCCTCTGCAGCCAGGTTCAGTGGCTCATGCCTGTAATCTCAGCAGTTTGGGAGGCTCAGGTGGGAGGATTGCTTGAGCTGAGGAGTATAAGACCAGCCTGGGCAACATAGTGAGATCCCATCTCAGGAAGGAAAGAGGGAGGAAGGAAGGAAGGAAGGAAGGAAGGAAGGAAGGAAGGAAGGAAGGGAGGGAAGGAAGGGAGAAAGCTGTGAGTGTACTGTTCCCAGCCTGATGCCACACACTTCATGATTCCATCCTATTCCTGCTTCCACTCTCCTTCCATCGCCACTCCCATCTCCTTACGGGTTCTGAGTTCGTAGGTCCCAGGGAGGGGCTAAGGATCCCTACAGATCCACCTGCCCATCTCTATTCCATTCCCACTTATCTCCTTCTCTGTCCCTCTCTCCATCCTCAGATTCTTCCCCAACCCCATCCCCATCTGGTCTCCATTGCATCCATATCGCTATCTTCATTTCTGTCTGTTTTCCCATCTGTCTCAATCTCCAGCTCCAGGTGAATCCCAGCTCCCATTGCTATCTCCATCCTATCCCCACTACATTCTGATACACTTCCTTTTCATCTCTATTCTGATACACTTCCTTTTCACCCTTACTTTCTCCAGAGTGAAAATTGAGGCAGATTCATAAAGAAGTCTAAGAGTTGTGGGGATGTTAGGGACTATCAAGGTTGACAGTCTCTCCATATAGAAATTCTTCCCCAGATTCCAAAGAGAAACTTTGAAAGAAATTACTCAAGTCAAGATTTCAGATATAACTTCTTCACCTCCCATGGTGAGTATGGGGGAGGGTTAGGACTGCAATGGGAAGCAGGAGGGAATCAAAGGGAGATAGGGCTCTCCGGAGAGACAAGAAGGGAACGAGGGAAGCTAAGAAGTCACAGACTGGGAGACAGGTAGAGGCAAAAGAGAAATGTATGGATAACAGATCTCAAATATAGTTTAACCTCTTCTGCACCCTCCCATCCCCACACAGGTCAGACTTTGACACAAGGAATTTAGAGAAGAAAAAAGGTGTGGTCTGTTCTTTCATTCAATCCATTATCTGTTGAGCATTCCTTTTTTATTCAAATGGAGCAGAAGAAAGAAGCTTGAAATGGACAGTTATCTCTGGTTTATCTGGCTGCAGAGTGCAGAGATGATTCTCTTTCAGGATGGGAGAGGGGGTGGGGAGGAGGAGAGAGGTGGGAACATAATGATGATGGTGATGGGGTGATGAATGTGAGACTGGAGGTTTTTTGTTGTTGTTGTAGTTTTGGTTTTTTTTCAGACTGAGTCTCGCTCTTGTCCCCCAAGCTGGAGTGCAATGGCGCGATCTCAGCTCACTGCAGCCTCCGCCTTCTGGGTTCAAGCAATTCTCCTGCCTCAGCCTCCCCCCGAGTAGCTGGGATTACAGGCGCCTGCCATCTCGCCTGGCTAATTGTTGTATTTTTAAGTAGAGACGGGGTTTCACCATTTTGGCCAGACTGGTCTGGAACTCCTAACCTCAGGTGGTCCACCCGCCTCGGCCTCCCAAAGTACTGGGATTACAGGCATGAGCCACCGTGCCCGGTCAAGACTGGAGTTTTAAATTACAGTAGTCCTTCCTCCTTCCTCAGGTATCTGCAGTTTCAGTTACCTGAGGTCGACCACATTCTGAAATTATTAAATGAGAAAATCCAGAAACTATTCATAAGTTTTAAATTGCGTGTTGTTCTGAGTAGCATGGTAAGATCTCAAGCAATTTCACTCCGTCCTGCTCAGGAGGAGTCATTTCTTTGACTTATCCCTTTGTCCAGCATCTCCACTCTGTCTGTGCTACTCCCTCATTAGTTGCTTGGTAAAGGTCTCGGTTATCAGATCAACTGTTGCGGTATCACAGTGCTTATGTTCAAGTCACCCTTATTTTACTTAATAATGGCCCCTGAGTGCTAGAGTAGTGATGCTGGCATATTGTTATAATTGTTCTATTACTACTGTTAAACTCTTACTATGCGTAATTTATAAATTAAACTTTATCATAGGTATGTGTTTTTAGGAAACAAACATAGCATATATAGGGTCTGATATTATTCAAATTTCAGGCATCCATTGAGCATCTTAGAAGGTATCCTCTTGGATAAGAGAGGACTATTGTATATCGAATGACTAGAACACGAATGAGCCCGCCCAAGATATTGTTAAGGCACAGAAAAGGGAAACATGACAAAACTGAGTTGAAGGCAGTGACTGGAGGATAATAAAACAGTTTCATGTTTGTACCCCCACTGAGTTTCAGATTATTCGACTAACCAGTCACCTGCTGTGTAGAGCCTCTTTCTTTCCCAAGACCTTGCTGTCTTCTCCCTTATATTCATGCTGGGAATTCAGCAGTGGAAGCTCTGTCCAGTTGCCTTCTGTTGGAATTAGCAATAGAATCTCACAAATTGTTTAAACCCAGTTATGTCTCTTCTCAACTTCTGGAGTGAAACCCAAGAAGCATTGGAACTTTACTTTTGCTGACTGTTTCCCCATTTTTCTTTCTGATTCTTTCAGTTTCTGGTTATTGGCTAGGGCTGCTTGTGACTCATATAACTTGTATTTTGGCTGTTCCATAGCCTGTCCATGAATGCAGGGATCGGGATGAGAAGGTAGCCCACACATTCAAGTTGAATGTGTGCAGGGTGGTGAGTTTCCACCTGGGTAGGTAGCAGCCTTGGTTAGGAGCCTGGTTTCATGGTTTGACCACTGGGTGGCTGGTGGGATCTAGTCTCTGATAGGTGGGAGATGACAGAGAATCTGGTTTGTTAGTTCTTTTTTTTTTTTTTTTGACAGAGTTTCCCTCTTGTTGCCCAAGCTGGAGTGCAATAGCGCGATCTCAGCTCACTGCACCCTCCACCTCCTGGGTTCAAGTGACTCTCCTGCCTCAGCTTCCCAAGTAGCTGGGATTATAGGTGCGTGCCACCACATCCTGCAAATTTTTTGTATTTTTAGTAGAAATGGAGTTTCACAATGTTAGCCAGGCTGGTCTCGAACTCCTGACCTCGGGTGGTCTGCCCACCTCGGCCTCCCAAAGTGCCGGGATTACAGGCATGAGCCACCGTGCCCAGCCTGTTAGCTCTTTTTCTATGACAGATTGTTTATTTGTGAGATCAAGTCACTTAAACTCTTTTGTGCCCGAAAGAAGGAGAAGAGCCCTTTGAGATGTGTCTGAACTGGTGAGTTTTTGTGGTTCTGTGGCTACTGACCGATGAGGAGTTATAAAAATGAAGCTGCAAACTCTGGAGTCTCTAGGCCTGTAAAAGAGAAAAGCCTTAAATCTCATTGTGTGAATGGGGAAAATTTTTCTACCTCCTGAGGGTATTAACAAATTAGATTGTAAAGATTTAAATTAAAGGGGCTTTGTCCTGATTGGTTTATAGAGACCAGTAAAAGCTTTTGTAAATCCAATTTTGCCCAAACTCCCAGAAAACAAAGAAGCTGAACTCCTAATACTTTAAATGGGATAAGCAAAACAAAACAAAAACCTTTTTCATAGAAACTGCTAGCTCAGAAACAATTTTATACAAGAATCCATGGTTCATGTAATCAGGAAAGGTTTAATCCTTGGACAAGTCAGACTGGTTTGATGATTTTGCCCTAAAAACTAACATCTTTTTCCTGATTTTACCAGTGTAGAGTATAATACAAACATATGTTTCAGTTCGTTTGATTTTTTTAAACTGTACCTGCTGGAATAGGATTAGTCTGATGTTTAGGAATTGCTTTTATTTTCTCATGGAGAGAATAATCTGAATACCGAACACACAGACATACTCCTCTGCCTCTGTTGGTCCTGGTATCAATCATCCTCCTTCCAACTTTATCAATCACACTCATTCCAACTTTACCTAAGTAGCTAAGTTCTGTTTCAGGGAGAGAACTGGGAGGTAGGGCATTGAGAACTCTCTATGATATACAAACATTTTATCAAATCAACAGTGTTTACAAAGAACACATAATATGACCCCCACAGCCATATACGTCTTTTTTATACCTTTTTTTTTTTTTTTTTTTGAGATAAAGTCTCACCCTGTCACCCAGGCTGGAGTGTAATGACCCGATCTTTGCTCACTGCACCTCCGCCTCCCGGGTTCAAACAATTCTCCTGCCTCAGCCTCCTCAGTAGCTGGGATTACAGGCATGTGCCACCACGCCCGGCTAATTTTTGTATTTTTAGTAGAGACGAGGTTTCACCATGTTGGCCAGGCTGGTCTGGAACTCCTGATCTCAAGTGATCTGCCCGCCCCTGCCTCCCAAAGTGTGGAAGTATAGGTGTGAGCCACCGGCCCTGGCCTATACTTTCTTAAAATGGCAATGAAATGAACACAGTCACGAAAATGACCCAAAGGTTAAGCCACTCCGTAATATAGAAAAGTAAGAAGTAAAGGTAGACAGACTATGCTTGGTGACCCATGTTTGAGCATTCTATATTAATTAGAAATTATCCAGATACCCAAAAATTATTACTTAATATTTAACCTAGATTTTAAAGTTAGCTGGCCAGGCGTGGTGGCTCACTCCTGTAATCCCAGCGCTTTGGGAGGCCAAGGCGGGCACCTGATCACCTGATGTTGGGAGTTTGAGACCAGCCTGAGCAACATGGACAAACCCCGTCTCTACTAAAAATAAAAAAAAAATTAGCTGGGCGTGGTGGTGCATGCCTATAATCCCAGCTACTCAGGAGGCTGAGGTAGGAGAAGCATTTGAACCCGGGAGGCAGAGGTTGTGGTGAGGTTGCACTCCAGCCTGGACAACAAGAGTGAAACTCCATCTCAAAATAAATAAATAAATAAGATTAGCTAAAGAAGAAAAAAACAAGTTAGCTAAAGATCTTGGGGATTATATTTGAACAGATGTATTATAGAACCTTGCTACTACTTATACAAAAAATTGCTCAGAATTGTGCTTCAGCTGGCATGGTGGCTCACACCTGTAATCCTAGCACTTTGGGAGGCCAAGGCAGGAGGATTGCTTTCAGCCCAGGATTTGAGACCAGACTGGGCAACAAAGCGAAACCCCATCTTAAAAAAAAAAAAAAAAGTTTAGTTAAACACATTGTTTTGTTTTTCTTTTTTTTTTTGAGAAAAGGTCTCTCTGCCACCCAGGTTGGAATTCAGTGGCATGATCATGGCTCACTGCAGCCTCGATCTCCTGGCCTCAATTAATCTTCCTACTTCAGCCTCCCTAGCAGCTGGGACCACAAGTGCACACCACCACTCCCAGCTATATATTTTTTTTTTCAATGCTTTGTAGAGATGAAGAAGTCTCACTGTGTTGCCCAGGTTGGTCTCAAACTCCTGGGCTCAAGCGATCCACCTGCCTCAGCCTCCTAAAGCACTGGGATTACAGGCATAAGCCACCATGCTGGGCCTATGTTTTTCTTAATCTTACTATCTCAAATTAGGTTGAAAATGTGAATGTTTTTATGTCTTTATTACATACGTTGGTGTATCCATAAACAATTTCTACTATTTTGCATGTTTTAAAGCTTTTTGTAAATGCTGTTATTTTGCATGAATTCCTTTGCAACTTGCTTTTTTTCTTTGAGTTTATATTTTTAAACCTTTTCATTTGGGAATAATTTTAGGTTTACAGGAAAGTTGCAAAAGTAGTACAGTTACTGTATGCCTTTCAGTCAGCTTCTAATGTTAACATCATACATAACTGCGGTGCATTTATCAAAACTAAGAAATAGCCTGTAATCCCAGCACTTTGGGAGGCTGAGGTGGGCAGATTACGAGGTCAGGAGATTCAGACCATCTTGACTAACATGGTGAAACCCCGTCTCTACTAAAAATAAAAAAAATTAGCTGAGCATGGTGGCATGTGCCTGTAGTCCCAGCTACTCCAGAGGCTGAGACAGGAGAATCGCCTGAACCCAGGAGGTGGGTTGCAGTGAGCCGAGATCGCGCCAATGCACTCCAACCTGGGCGACAGAGCAAGACTCCATCTCAAAACAAAACAAAACAAAAACTAAGAAATAAACATTGGTACAATACTGTTAACTAAACTACAGACTTTATTCAGATTTCACCAGTTTTTCCACTAATGTCCTTTTTCAGGATCCAACCCAGGATACCACATTATGCCCAGCAGATTGCATTTTTGAGATTTATGATGACACAATGACATTCTAATTTATTCATTCTAATTGAAGTTGGATTCCCATTGTTTGACCATACCAATATGTATTTATTCTCTTATTGGTAAGTATTTAGGTTGTTTCCAAATTTCTTTTACTATTACAAACTATGGTGCAATACTTGTACCTCTGTCCTTATCTTCTTTACACTGTCAGGAAACAGAAAGCATCTACCTATAATTTATGATGAAGTCTAAGCCTGTACTTTCAAAACCTGCCTCTGACTTTTTCTTCCAGCTTCATCTTCATCTCCCACCAAACCTCCAGGTTCAGGACTGGTTACTCCAGCTCTCTCTAACGTTTTCCCTTCCTTCCTCCCTCCCTCCCTCCCTCCCTTCCTTCCTTCCTTCCTTCCTTTCTTTCCCTCCCTCCTTCCCTCTTTCTTTCTTTCTCTTTCCCTCCCTCCCTCTTTCTTTCTTTCTTTCCTTCTTATCTTTCTTTCTTTCCCTCCCTCCTTCCTTCCTTTCTCTTTCTTTTCTTTTCTTTCCTTCCTTCCTTCCTTTCTTTCTTTCTTTCTTTCCTTCTTTCCCTCCCTCCTTCCCTCCTTCTCTCTTTCTTTCTTTCTTTCCCTCCCTCCCTCCCTCTCTCTCTTTCTTTCTTTCTTTATCTTTCTTTCTTTCCCTCCCTCCTTCCTTCCTTTCTCTCTCTCTTCCTTTCTTTCTTTTCTTTTCTTTCCTTCCTTCCTTTCTTTCTTTTTTTTTTTTTTTTGAGAC
>NW_012107252.1:3534916-3535739 GCF_000951045.1 Mandrillus leucophaeus
AAAAAAAAAAAAAAAAACGAACAACAAAAAAAAAGTGGGACAGAGTGCAAACTGAGAGGCAAAACATTTTTGTTTGTTAAGTGCAAATTTTTAATTTGTACCTGAAATATTTTACTGAATTTGAATAAAAATGTACCTTTGAAATGAAAACCTATTCCTTTAAACTTGTTAATGGTTTTGAAATGAAAGATGAATAAAGGAAATAAATATTGTGGCCTAAGTGTTGTTGCCTACGTTGTATCTTATTTAGATATTTTGGTTTTATTAAACTTGACTTGTTGGTTGCTGGATGATTATTTACATGAGGGAGTATATCAGATTGTAAGGAAAGGATCAAAATTTAAGCAGGTAGATGTGAAAATGATTGAAATAAATAGTGTGCCTTTTTCATTTTTTGGAGCCATAATATTAATTTTATGTATTTATTTTATGATGTGAGTATGCATACAAAGTTTTGGCAAATAAATTTTTCACTTTTGCCTTTCCTTTTTCTGGCCATTATTACAATTTGTTTCATTTTATAATCATGTGAAAATATGAACTTTGAATTATGGAAATAATTTGGTTTTTTTTTGAGATGGAGTCTCGCTTTGTTGCCCAGGCTGGAGTGCAGTGGTATGATCTCCGCTCACTGCAAGCTCTGCCTCCCAGGTTCACGCCATTCTCCTGCCTCAGCCTCCGGAGTAGCTGGGACTACAGCGCGTGCCACTACGCTCATCTAATTTGTATTTTTGTTTTGTTTTGTTTTGTTTTTTTGAGACGGAGTCTCGCTCAGTCGCCTAGGCTGGAGTGCAGCGGCACGATCTCAGCTCACTGCAAGCTC
>NW_012107252.1:3538263-3540794 GCF_000951045.1 Mandrillus leucophaeus
GGCCTCCCAAAGTGCTGGGATTACAGGCTTGAGCCACCGCGCCCGGCCTCCTTTCTTTCTTTCATCAAGGTCTCACTCTTTTTATCCAGGCTGGAGTACAGTGGCACGAACATAGCTCACTTTAACCTTGAACTCCCGGGCTCAAGCAATCCTCCCACCTTAGCCTCCCAAGTACTAGGACTACAGGCACTTGCCACCGTGCTGTCTATTTTTATTTTTTATTTTTGTAGAGATGGGGTCTTGCTTTGTTGCCCAGGCTGGTCTGGAGCTCCTGGGCTCAAGCAGTTCTCCCACCTCGGCCCTATAAAGTGCTGCAATTACGGATGTGAGTCACCACACCTGGACTTGAGCCTTCCCTTTTCTGGTCATCTCTCTTACCTCACTGTCAGCCCCAGCAGTGTCTCTTTGAAGCTGTGCAATTTAAGAATAAAATAGGGTTAGTAAGGAAAGCTTGGACTGAGCATGAAAGAGACTTAGGTTCATGTCTATCTACCTCTTCATTTGACAAAGGGTTCCTAACAATCTCCCATGTGGCAGACACAGTGGTAGGTTTGTCCTTAGATGCTCCCCTTTTCATTTCACATCTCAGGGGCTCTTGTTCGCTCTAATGGCTTCAACTCTGAAATCCATACCTCCAGCCCCAGACTTTGTTTCCTGAGCCTCTAGCTCATATGTCTGATTGCTTCCTGGACATTCCCATTTCTCATAGGTAACCTCAATTTGTTCAAAAATTACTTCATGGCTGGGTGCTGTGGCTTATGCCTGTAATCCCAGCATTTTGGGAGGCTGAAGTGGGAGGATCCCTTGAGCCCAAGAGTTCAAGAAATTTCAAGACAGCTTCTTTCAATTTCTGTAGCTATCCAGTTGCAGACTGGTGAAATTTGCAAACCGTTGTTAAGCACAGACCACACTTTGAGTAGCACCAAAGAGAGGCAACAGAACAGAATGTATATATGTGGCCCTTAGAGCAGGAGGGCAGAAGGCAGAAAAAGAAGATTCTCTTAAGCAAACAGATAATAACCACATCATCAGTAACTACAAAAGCAATCCGTTCTCTGTCCTAAGATATGGGTAACCTGGGGCAGTGCGAGTGCAGAGGAGGCACCTAGGCCAACCTGGGTATCAGGGAAGACACAAGACAGGTAGGAGTCGGGTAGGGGAAGCACTAGTGATGAGTGGGAAGGACACTCCAGGCAGAGAAACAAGTTCTGGAGTCATTCTGCAGCATATGGGTTAGGGGATGACCTTTCCTGTGATTTGATGGTTACTTGTCTCTGAGCATCAGCTTTCATTTTCCATGTGTATAAAATGGATATGATAATCCTTTCTTTGAATCACAAACAAAAGAGAAAGCATGAGATGTGCCTGCTACAATGCCTGGTGCTTGCTAATGTTGCTGTTTTGTGTGTAAAAGATGCAGGAGTCAGAGCCGCCACAGACAGCGAGTTGCAGCACTTTGCAGGGGACAGTTCATGGACCCAGGACTGGAGCCCAGAATGACCAGGGTTCTGGGAGGTAACAGGGAAAATGGCAGAGGGGTGGGCAGCATGCATGCCTGCCCCTGAGTCACACCCAGGCCCAGGTGTGTGTCTCCAGGATGGACTGTCAGTGGAGGATAGGGTGCAGTGTAAGGTTGGGGGAGGAGGCAGGACCCCAGGGCAAACTCCTCCGACCCACAAGCCCTAGGCATTACAGATGTCCACACAAAAATTGGCTCAGAATTAAAAGGCTGAAAGGTGGGGCTGGCTCTGTCTTATTTTGATATGTTTTGAGGCATTTGATAAAGATGTTAATGGGATCATTCATAAATCAGGAAACTAATCCTCTGAGGTGCTGGTTGCTAATGAAGCAAGTGAGAATCAGGAAGATGAAATCACAAATTTCAAAATCTCAGGCTGGAATTTAATCCCAGACCTTGAGTCCAGACTTCATCTCAAGCAGATGGCACCGTTCGAAACATATACCGACTGCAGTAGTCACTTGGAAATGAGTTCCCAGTGGTCCTTGCAGTTCACCCAAAGACGACTACTGGGAATGGGACACGGAAATAGGAGGTCGGGGTGCAGCAAAGGCTTCCTAAAGGAGGTGACCCCAAGGGAGAGTAGCCTATAGTAGACACTCATTAAATGTTGGTAAAACAAATGTGATTAGTAGATGAAGAAATGGGGGAAGAACATTCCAGGCAGAGATAATACAGAGCCACCTGGCAGGGTCAAGAAGACTTACAGCCCCTGGGCATATTAAAGTGGGCGGTGGTAGCAGTCTGTCCACGTGCAGGCTAGAAGGGGTGTATATCTATAAAGAGCTTAACAATAATAGATCCAATTAAAAGTTGGTCTGCCTTTTATTATTGCTGTGCGCCAGTAATTTTTAAATACTATTGAAATACTCCTCTTCTAAAAAATATTTTGCTGGTTTAAGTTCTAAATAATTGCTGTAGATACTGGATTTTATTTGTACATGTAAACTTCACACTAACACTTTTTTTTTTTTTTTTTTGAGATGGAGTCTCGCTCTGTCGCCCAGGCTGG
>NW_012107252.1:3542265-3567757 GCF_000951045.1 Mandrillus leucophaeus
TTTTTGTTTTGTTTTGTTTTGTTTTTTTGAGACGGAGTCTCGCTCAGTCGCCTAGGCTGGAGTGCAGCGGCACGATCTCAGCTCACTGCAAGCTCCGCCTCCCAGGTTCACACCATCCTCCTGCCTCAGCCTCTGGAGTAGCTGGGACTACAGGCACCTGCCACCACGCCTGGCTAACTTTTCTGTATTTTTAGTAGAGACAGGGTTTCACCGTGTCAGCCGAGATGGTCTCGATCTCCTGACCTCGTGATCTGCCCGTCTCGGCCTCCTAAGGTGCTGGGATTACAGGCGTGAGCCACCGCGCCCGGCCTATGGTAATAATTTTATCTTTAGAGGAGGGGAGTATAAAAATGATCTGCTCTGTGTGTCAAACGTGATCCATTCTACAAATATCTCCTAAATGCCAAGTTAGGAGAAACACTAGGTATGTGAGAACTGAAAGAGGCATCAAATGGGAGTCAGAGATGGCCCCAGAAGGAGGTGATCCTGGAGTTGAGAGCTGAGCAGTTGTTAGCCATAGAATCATAGCCACCATTTCTCAAGGGCCTGCTCTCAGCCCCACTTCATGCTAGTAGTTGGGGACCCTAAGATACATAAGAGCCTTCTTACCCACTTGTTATGATAGAGCAAATATCCCTGCTCTCACCAAAGGCCCACTTGTCTATTGGTACTCCAGATCCTGTCCTTTTGTAATTCATCCACGACTTTGCTCTTATAATTGAGCCCTCTATTTCTGTGTCAGTTTCTCCTTTGGTGCATCTCCATCAGCCTATAATATGCCCTCCCTTAACTGCCACCTCATTTTTCTGCTCTCATTCGTAGCAAAACTTCTTTGTTTAGAGTTTAGAGACAATGTCCCACTCCATCAACTCCTGTTCCCTTGGCAGTCCAGTCCAATCAGGCTTCCATCTTACTACACTTGGTTTTGGCAGAGTCACCAGTGACCTCTGTCTTGCCAAATCCAGTAGTCACTTACCTGTTTATCTCAACCTCTCAGGCTCTTTGGATGACTTTGCTGTTCTGCTGGGCCTTAAATGTAAGAGTCCCCAGGCTCTGTCCTCTGTCCTTTTCTCAAACTATCTCCGGTGTTGATAGCATCCACTCTAACTACCATCTCTCTATGCTGACAACACCCAAGTTTACATTTATAGCCCTGACCTTCTCTGAGCATAATTAATAGACATCTCAAAATCAATGTCTAAAATGGAATTCTTGTTTCAGCCACCTCCAAATCTGCTCCTCTTCCTATCTTTCCATATACCAAGTGGCACGATCATCACACAGTTGCTCAAGCCAATAATCTAGGAGTCTCTTTGATTCCTCTTTCCCTTCCTTCCTACCCCCTTCTGATCCATTACAAGTCCTGTTTTTCTTTTTCTTTTTTTTTTTAGAGATGGGATCTCACTATGTTGCCAAGGGTGGAGTGCACTGGCCATTCACAAGTGCAGCAATCCCATTACTGATCAGCATGAGTTTTGACCTACTCCATTTCTGACCTGGGCCGGTTCATCCCACCTTAGGCAACCTGGTGGTGCCCCACTCCTGGGAGCTCACCATACTGATGCTGGACTTAGTGTGGACACCAGATCAGCACAGCATACTACAGCCCAGAACTCCTGGGCTCAAGTGGTCTCCCACCTCAGCCTCCTGAGTAGCTGGGACTACAGGTGGGCACCACCTCCATGACCAAACACTGACATCTCCTTCTTGGACAGCTCCTTTAGATTTATTTATTTTATTTTATTTTTTGAGACGGAGTTTCACTCTTGTTGCCCAGGCTGGAGTGCAATGGTGCGATCTTGGCTCACTGTAACCTCCGCCTCCCAGGTTCAAGTGATTCTCCTGCCTCAGCCTCCTGAGTAGCTGGGATTACAGGCATGCACCACCACGCCTGGCTAATTTTGTATTTTTAGTAGGTTTCTCCATGTTGGTCAGGCTGGTCTCAAACTCCCAACTCAGGTGATCCGCCCACCTCAGCCTCCCAAAGTGCTGGCTTTACAGACATGAACCATTGGCCCAGCCACAGCTCCTTTAGATTTCTTTTTTTTTTTTTTTTTTTTTTTGACAGAGTCTCGCTCTGTAGCCCAGGCTGGAGTGCAGTGGCCCGATCTCAGCTCACTGCAAGCTCGCCTCCCGGGTTTACGCCATTCCCCTGCCTCAGCTTTCCGAGTAGCTGGGACTACAGGCGCCCGCCACCTCGCCCGGCTATTTTTTGTATTTCTTAGTAGAGACGGGGTTTCACCGTGTTAGCCAGGATGGTCTCGATCTCCTGACCTCGTGATCCGCCCATCTCGGCCTCCCAAAGTGCTGGGATTACAGGCTTGAGCCACCACGCCCGGCCGCTCCTTTAGATTTCTAACTGGTGTCTCTGCACCCCTCTGGCCCTTTATAATCCATAAGGAGCCAAATGGCTTATTTTAAAAACATGTATCAGATCATATCAAGTTCCAGAATAAAATCCAAACTCCTTTCTACTGTCTTCAAGGCCCTATCCCTCTGTCCTTGTGTCACTGCCCATGCGGTATCACTGTGGTCACCCTGCCTTCAATTTCCTTCTAGCACTGTCGGGCTCTTTCTTGCCTTAGAGCCTTTCAATCTTCCTATGGCTGGCTCCTTTCAGGCATTTCGTTTTCAGCTCACATTTGTCTTTTGGTTTTCCATAGCACTCACCACCATCTAAAGTTATAATAGTTAACAACTTTATTACTCATTTCTTGTCTGCCCATGTAAAATGGAAATTGACAGCAAGGACTTTGTTCTGTCCTGTTCACCATTTTACCCCTAGTTCAGAGACCAATGCCCAATACACACTGGGCACTCAGTAAACACTGTGGAATAAATAGATTGTGCCATGAAGCTCGCAGTCTTCAGTTCGTACAGACAAGGGACAGAGGTGCACAGACTGTAGCAGAAAAGCTCCAGCCCTCCCAAAGCTTATGGCAACTCCCGACCTGATAGAGTGCTGGTGGAGGCTCTCCTGTCGGCAGACGCCCTACACCCAGCCTTGCCTCTCTCTCCAGCCTCCTCCTGGCTGGAGTCTGAGACCTGGGGGTCCTCAGCCCCTACTTGGGTGAAACAGTTGCTCAGACTGAAGGGTGGAATGGGTGGGTTGGGTGGGCGGACCAACTTCCTTTAGGAAGCGTTCAAGGCCTAAGGTGGCTGTCCGTGATGCCGCCTTGGTTGGGGTGGGCAGCCTAGGGCACGGCTGCGGGGGCGGCGCAGGGCGGGACGGGTGGGGCTGACTCCGCCCCCTGGCGCAGCTGTAAATAGGTAAATAGAAGGTGATTGTGGCGTGGCGACGTCCCGATACCCGCCTGCGACGCCGTGGTGGCTGGTTTCCTGTCTGTTCAGTAGAGTCTAGACCCCACCCAGTCTTCATGTACAACCGACCGCAGGCTGAGATGGAACAGGAGGCTGGGGAGCTGAGCCGATGGCAGGTGGCGCACCAGGCTGCCCAGGTGAGTCAGGTGTCAGCTCCTGGCAGGCCGGGGGCGGGCCCAGGCTAGGGGGCGGCGGGGAGAGGAGGCCGTGTAGGAGAAGGGAGGCAGAGGGAAGCAGAAACCCGAGGGGTGGAAATCCGAGGGGAGGGGTTGCAAAGGAAGGAATGGGAGATTGGGGAGGGGCTGCAAAGGGAGGGATGCGAGATTGGGGAGGGACTGGAAAGGGAGGGTTGTGAGATTGAGGGTGTAAATCATACGTCGTTTATTCCAATAATGTTCGCCCAGCAGTAGAGCTTGTGTTGGGTGCATCGTGGGTAAGAGGGTTCCAGGCAACTTTCTGGCGAGGGACTTGAGTAGGCAGGACAGCAAAGACCAAGTTAGGAAGTGAGCAGAAAATGACAGGAAAAAAAAAATGTTAATTGGAGCCCTACTAAGTGGTAGGCTTTTTCCAGACCGTGGAAATACAATGATGAATTTACCATGAAACAGATATATATAAAATTTTATTAATAAATCGTTAGCTGAATGATTGGAATTGTACGGCGTTACATGAAGGAGAAGTCGGGGGCGCATGGGAGCAGATACCAGAGGTGTTTGACCCGATTTGGGAGGCTTAATGACAGCTGAGACTCTGTTCTGGGACTAGAGAACCGGTCAGGTGAAGGGTTCCACGGTCTAAGACCACAGGCTGTATGCTTCCTCTTAGGAGGAACTGAAAGACCAGGGCCTAGACAGTGATGGGAGGGTGGCCCCAGGGACACATTGAGATCATTCAGGGCTTGTTTATTCCAAGAGCAGTGGGAAGCCAATGATGAGTTTAAACATAGTCTGTCTCAATTAGATTTGCATTTTCAAAGGAGTGTCCTGGTGGATGTGGGCTGGATTCAAGGCAATAGTTAGAAAGCTTTTGTGATAATCCAGGTGAGAATTCAAATGGCGGCCTACCTAGAGAAGTGAGAGTGGAGATGGAGAAGCTAGATGTATCATAGATTGTGGAGATGTTTTGGAGGCAGGGATCACAATCATTGCTCCCAAGTGGTGAGGGAGACATCTAGAGTAACAGATTTCTTGCTTGCACAATTGAGTGACAGCAGTGATATTTTCTGAGCGAGAAAGAAGGGTGAGAAGGACTAGGTTAATCCGTTGTTTGGGGGAGGTGGGCAAAGATGATAGTGAATTTTGGACACAGTCCATTGGAAGAACCCGTGGGCCATCCAAAAAGACCCAAACAATAGCTAGCTGGAAAATGCAGGAGCCATCTTCGCCAGAGCCATAGATTTAGGAATAGTTGGACTATAAACAGAAACAGATCCACTGGCATGGGGAAGCTTGCCCAGAGAGAGTAGAGGAAGAGAAATCTGCAAAAGAGACTGTGAAGGAGGGGGTCTGAGAGAAAGGAAGGAGAAAAGGTCGAAAAGTGTGTCCAGGCATGTGAGAGGCCAAGGGAAGCATTATAAGAAGGATGTGGCCAGTGGTCATATAAACTGAGAGGTCAAGCCAGGAGTCTGGAAAGTGCTGCTTGGTCATAGTGGGATGGAAGTTGTCAGTGGTGACCTTTATGCAAGCTGGCTCTGTGGAGAGATGGAGGTCAGAGCAAATTTGGGAGAATCATAAGGCAAAGTAGTGGTGAAGGCATGTTTAGACAACTTAATTTGCCATGAAGGACTGGGAAAATGAGAGAGCCATTGCTGAGAGTTAGGGAAGACAGGCTGAGCACCCCAGAGGTGCCCACCCAATAGTCATTTACCTAGTTCCTATTATATGTCTGTCTTATGCTAGTTGCTGAGCATATAGTGGTAAATAAAACTGATAAGGCCAGGCACGGTGGCTCACACCTGTAGTCCCAGTGGCCCAGGAGGCTGAAGCAGAAGGATTGTTTGAGCTCAGGAGTTTTAGGCTGTGGTGCACCGCAATTACGCTTGTGAATAGCCACTGCACTCCAGCCTGGGCAACATAATGAGATCCTGTCTCTAAAATTATTTAAATTAAAAATAAAACAAGATCTTCCCAATTCTTCTAGAGTTTTTTAAAAAAAGAACATTTTCCTCTATAGCCAAAACCACATAATCAAATGTATCAAAATTGTGTGTATATATATGTATATGTGTATATATCTATATATATATACATTTTTTTTTGAGACAGGGTCTTGGCACTGTTGTCCAGGCTGGGGTGCAGTGGCGCCATCTCAGCTCACTGCAACCTCAGCTTCCCAGGTTCAAGCAATTCTGGTGCCTCAGCCTCCCCCCAAGTAGCTGGGATTATAGGCGTGTGCCACTCCACCCAGCTAATTTTTTGTATTTTCAGTAGAGAGGTTTTGCTATGTTTGTCAGGCTGGTCTCAATCTTCTGCCCTCAAGTGATTTACCCGCCTCAGCCTCCCAAAGTGCTGGGATTACAGGAGTGAGCCGCCACGCCCAGCTGATAATTCCTTTAAATCATCTTAGATGCAAGCCTTATTCAAATGCCCCTAGCTATTCCTAAAATGTACTTCGTAGCTGGTATGTCCAAACCAGAATTTAAGACCATACACTGTATCTGGTGATTATGTCCCTTGAGTCTCTGAAATTAGAATAGTTTTATTTTTTCATGACTGGGATTCAGTGTTTCATGATGCTGACTTTTGTCTTATAGAATGTTCCTTTCAGATATATCAGATTGCTTCCTCATGATAGCATTTAGCTTTATCTTCTATCACTTGTATTACCTTTAAGTTATGATTAGAACTTACAGCTTAACTGGATTCAAGATTTTTGGCAAGAGTGCCTCATGCCTCATGCAGGTTTTATCCTGCATAACATCAGGAGACACACCTGGCTACCATTTGGTGATGCTTGTATTAAGGTAGTGAAAAGCTTCATTGATCTCTCTGTTGATATTTACCTTGTGGTAGGAAAGTAATCTGTGTGATTCTGCTTTGTGTGTATCCAATGTCCAGTTCCCTACCAGCCATTCATCTACTGGTTTTAACACCACATTTAAATTTTTCCTCAATTAAATTTCCTTAGGGGTGGCAAAATACATTTTCTTTTCCCTTTTTTTTTTTTTTAATTTTCCTTTCCTTTTCTTTTCTTTTCTTTTTTTTTTTTGAGACAGAGTCTCACTCTCTCCCCCAGGCTGGAGTGCAGTGGCACGATCTTGGCTCACTGCAACTTCTGCCTCCCAGATTCAAGCGATTCTCGTGCCTCAGCCTCCCGAGCAGCTGGGATTACAGGCATGCACTACCACGCCCGGCTAATTTTTTGTATTTTTAGTAGAGACAGGGTTTTGCCATATTGGCCAGGCTGGTCTTGAACTCCTGACCTCAAGTGATCCACCCCCCTCGGCCTCCCAAAGTGCTAGGATTACAGGCGTAAGTCACTGGACCTGGCAGAAAAATAAATTTTGTAATTCCACCATTCATTCTACATTTATTAGTTTGTATTCTTCTGTAAAGTAGGAATTAATATTTAACTGCAATCATTTGGTAATTTTGAAATTTTTTTTCTTTTAGAGGCAGAATAAATGCTTAATTTAATCACTTCAATTAGTAATGTTCAAAGTTAGGATAAGAGCTCAGCTTTTGTCACTTGAGGTTGCAGTGAGCCATGATCATACCACTGTATTCCAGCTCAAAATGAGCCATGATTGATTGCACCACTCACATCTCAGCTTCTGGAGTAGCTGGGACTACAGACACTTGCCACCACACCTGGCAATTTTTAATTTTTTTTGTAGAGATGGGGTGGTCTCACCATGTTGCCCGGGCTGGTCTTGAACTCTGGGCCTCAAGCAATCCACCTGTTTCGTAGTCTCAAAATGCTCAACCTGTGATAGTCTTGATAGGTTTTGTATTTCTAGGAATTTGTCCATTTTATCCAGGTTATCCAATTTGTTGGTGTGCAGTTTTTCACAGTACTGTATTATAATGTCTCCAATTTCCTTTCTCATATTTAATCATTTGAGCTTTTTCTTTTTCCTTAGTTGATCTAGCTAAATGTTTCACAATGTTGTTAATCTTTCCTAAGAACTTAGTTTCATTGATTTTTCTCATTCCTTCCTTCTGCTGGTTTGGGGTTTAGTGTATTTTTCTAGTTCCTTAAGGTATAAAGTTAGGTTGTTGGTTTGAGATCTTTTTTATTGTAAGCATTTAAACCAGTAGATTTTCCCCTTACCACTGCTTTTGCTGTATCCCATAAGATTTGGTAGCTATGTTTTCATTTTTATTGGTCTCTAAGTATTTTCTAATTTTCATTGTGGTTTTTTTATTTGCCCCATTGATTGTTTCAGAGAGTGCTGTTTAATTTCCAGAGATTTGTAAATTTTCTAGTTTATCTGGTTGTGGGTCAGAGAATATTCTTTGTATGATACCTTATGATACCTTTTTTGTTTTTTTTTTTGCTTTTTTTCTAAAAGCGGCAAGAGAAAAAATATCTTTCTTTTAAAATCTATTGAGACTTAATTTGTGATCTACTATACATTTTTAATCCATTCTACCAATATCTGTCTTTTGGAAATTATTATCCATTTACTTTCCAAAGTATTTTACTTGTAAGGAAGGATTTAATTCTGCCATTTTTTCCTCATTTCCAGCATTGTCTTTTTGTTTAATTGATTTTTTTATAGTGAAACTTACATTTCCTTATAACACAATTTCCTTTTGTGTATGTGTATGTGTGTGTGTATATATATACATATATTTTATTTTATTTTATTTTATTTTATTTTTTTGAGACAGAGTCTCACTCTATTGCCCAGGCTGGAGTGTAGTGGCTGGATCTCAGCTGACTGCAACCTCCACCTCCCGGTTCAAGCGATTCTCCTGCCTCAGCCTCCCAAGTAGCTGGGACTACAGGCATGTGCCACCATGCTCGGCTAATTTTTATATTTTTAGTAGAGATGGGGGTTTACCATGTTGGCCGGGCTGGTCTCGAACTCCTGATCTCAAGTGATCCACCCACCTCGGTCTCCCAAAGTGCTGAGATTACAGGCGTGAGCTGCTGTGCCTGGCCCCTTTTGCATATATTCTCTAGCTATTTTCTTTGTAGTTGCCATGGGGAATACATTTGACATCCTACTTATAACATTCTAATTTGAATTTATACCAGATTAACTTTAATAGCACATAAAAACTGCTTCTGTATAGCTCCATTCCCACCTCTTTTCAGTTACTGATCTCACAAAATGACATTTTTATGCATCATATGTCAAAAAATAAAATTATAAATGTTATGCATTCTTTTAAATCATGTAGAAAACAAAAAGTGGAGTTATATATCAAAGTTAAAATAATACTCACTTTTATCATTGTCCATATATTACCCTTATCAGAAATTTTTCTTATGACAGATTTCTTCACATGGCTTCAAGCTACTGTCTAGCGTTGTTTCATTTCAACCTGAAGGACTGCAATTAGCGTTTCTTGCAGGACATGTCTAGTGGTAATGGTCTCTCAGCTTTTGCCTATCTTGGAATGTCTAATTTCTTCCTCATTTTGGAAAAGACAGTTTTGCCATATATAGGATGGTTGATAGTTATTTTTTTTCCTTTAGTTCTTTGAATATATCAACCCATGGTCTTAGTGTCCAAGGTTTTTGATTAAAGAACTACAGGTAATTTGTGGGATCCCGTATAAGCGATGAGTCACTTCTCTTGCTATTTTCAAGATTCTCTCTTTGTCTTGGGTTTTCAACAGTTTTATTTTTATTTTTTATTTTTGAGACAGGGTCTTGCTCTCTGGAATGCAGTAGCACAATCTCGGCTCACTGCAATCTCCGCCTCCTGGGTTCAAGTGATTCTCCTGCCTCAGCCTCCCAAGTAGCTGGGATTACAGGCACCTGTCACCACACCTGGCTAATTTTTGTATTTTTAGTTGGGACGGGGTTTCGCCATGTTGGCTAGGCTGGCCTTGAACTTCTGACCTCAAGTGATCTACCTGCCTCGGTCTCCGAAAGTGTTGGAATTACAGGCATGAGCCACCGCACCTGGCCTCAACCGTTTTATTATAATGTTTCTTGGTATGGGTCTGTGAGTTTATCCTACTTGAATTTTGTTGAGCTTCTTAGATGTTTGTATTCATATCTGGAAGTCTCTTCAGTGGGAAGGGCAGGGGATTGTAACATTGGTTTGAGTTGCCACAATGGCTGCCTACCTCTGTCTGCACCTCATAATCAGAAACAGCAAATAACAATCAAGACATAGATCCCCAATAGTTGGAGGACAAGGTTTTTATTGCCCACTCTGGCTCGTGCAAGTTGCTCCAGGAACATGGGGTGTGTATGGGGAGTTAATACCTACCTAAGAATTTAGGTTGACCAAAATTAACTGCAATTTACTTTCAAAGCCTTCCCTTGGAAGGTACAAGCCTTAAAACCTTGCACCGTTCCAAAAAACATAACAGGCAAATGCTGCCAGTGCGATAGTTACCTTGCTGGGGATACATGTTCCTGGTGCTTCCTATCCTGCCATCTTCCTTGATATCACTTCCTGTCTCCTTTTGACCCAATCCTAACCTTTGAAAGCTCTCTTATTTTCAGGCACAAAATGTACCAGCCTCCCTTAAATCTTCCTTTTCCCAGTCTTGGAGTCAGGAAATTCTTGGTCTAACTTCTAGCAAGGAATAGAATTAGAGACAAGTCTAGGTTCTAGAGGCATGCATTGTTATTAGAGTCACAGTTGCTTCGATGGGCTATTTTACTGAACAGAGCTAAAATATATATATATATTTTTACACTGTGAATTTGTTTAGAATATTGCCTATTTAAATTTAGCATTATTATTATTATTATTTTTTTGAAATGGGGCCTCACTCTGTCACCTAGGCCGGACCGCAGTGATGCGATCACAACTCGCTGCAGCTTCGACTTCCCAGGCTCAAGTGATCCTTTCCACTTCAGTTTCCTGAGTGGCTGGGACCACAGGCACATGCTACCATGCCTGGCTAGTTTTTTGTTCTTTGTAGAGATGAGGATTCCCTATGTTGCTCAGGCTTGTCTTGAACTCCTAGACTCAAGCGATCCTTCCACCTGGGCCTCCCAAAGATCTAGGATCTTAGGCATGAGCCACTGTGCCCAGCAATACTAACTTATTTTAAACTATATTGCTAAAAATAACACTCAAACAGAAAAGTGAATGTAAGTACAGCTTCTACAAAGTAATGAACTGTTACAAAGTAAAACCTGTGAAACTGTCATTCAGGTCAAGAAATAGAAGCCCGTCCAGTGTCCCTTTCTTATCTTTCCCCATTTCCTACTCTCTAATATAACTCCTATCCTGCTGTCTGGATGTTTTGTTTTGAATTTCCCTATTTCTGACCTGTGATGTTCCTATAATTGCTGCAAAAGTTGTAATTGCTTCAAGTTTTGCCTTCTTTCCTCCCTTCCTTCCTTCTTTCCTTCCTTCCTTCTTTGAACTCCTGACCTCAAGTAATCTGCCCGCCTCGGCGAGTCGATCTCTTTTCTTCTCTCCTCTCCTCTTCTCTTCTCTTCTCTTCTCTTCTCTTCTCTTCTCTTCTCTTCTCTTCTCTTCTCTTCTCTTCTCTTCTCTTCTCTTCTCTTTCTTGTATTTGAATGTTGTTACATTTTCCCTTGATTTGTAGTAATAATTTCTGGTGATTTTTTTTTTTTTATTGCAATCTTCAATTTCTTTCTTGATGGTTTAGTATCTCGTATGGATACCCTACTTTAAACTTCTCTTTTGGTTGTCATATTGGAATGGATTGTTCTTTTCTGGACCATTCCAATTGAAGAGTGAATAGGAGATGATGGGGTAGGCTTTATTTGTTTCTCAACTCAACAGCTCCCTCTTCTATTGCTACAGTAATGGATTTTGTTGTTGTTGTTTGTTGCCTGTCTTGTTGAGACAGGGTCTCACTCTGTCAGCACAGGCTGGAGTACAGTGGCACAATCTCAGCTCACTGCAACCTCTGCCTCCTGGACTCAAGTGATTCTCCTGCCTCAGCCTCCCAAGTAGCTGGGATTACAGGCACCCACCACCATACCTAGCTGATTTTGTTTTTGTTTTTGAAATTTCTGAGCTCAAGCAATCCACCTGCCTTGGCCTCCCAAAGTGCTAGGATTACACAGTTGTGAGCCGCCATGCCTGGCCTACTGACAGTTTTTAAAAACACGGTTCTTGGCTCCTATCCTATTTTAAGACCTTCTACCACCAATCTCTTTCCTACCCTTCATGCAAGTCAGTCATCGAGGGATACTGCCCCTGACTTCCAGACAACCCCCATCCCTTTTTTTAAGAAGTGTTTTTGTCATATCTGCCTTTTCCCCATATCTCCACCAATGCTTGATCTCCGACCTGCCCAGGCAGTTCCCGCTCAGGGCAGATGCTCTTCCATAGGCAAATATTTGCAGATGATGTCTAAGTTTTGCTAAAGCCAAGACCCATCTGCAGCCTCAATTCCTTCTATCTTTGTGGCTTTCTGCACCCGTTCTGCTGGTTTAGGATGTTCTTTCACTTTCACACTTATGTATAATTTGGAGTTTGGGCTGGGCGCGATGGCTCACGCCTATAATCCCAGCACTTTGGGAGGCTGAGGCAGGCAGATCACCTGAGATCGGGAGTTCGAGATCAGCCTAACCAACATGGAGAAACCCCGTCTCTACTAAAAATACAAAATTAGCCAGGCATGGTGGTGCATGCCTGTAATCCCAGCTACTCAGGAGGCTGAGGCAGGAGAATCACTTGAACCCAGAAGACAGAGGTTGCGGTGAGCCGAGATTGCACCATTGCACTCCAGTCTGGGCAACAAGAATGAAACTGTCTCAATAAAAAGGAAAAAAATAAATTGGAGTCTGAACATTTTCTCAGAGTTTTGCTGAAGGTGTAGGTTATGGACTGTTTTATTTGTTCTCTTTGTTGCTTTGTGTGAAATAAAAACCAAAAACATGTCTGAGAGAAAGTGGCATGAGTTACGGCTAGGCTTCTGTGGGGCTTGTATCAGCCAGACCGCATGTGAGAGAGCCCAAGCTGGAAAATGGTCTGGAGGCAGGATATTTCAAGCAAGAGATGGAAACAGAGGGCTGGATTAGGATGGGGTCTGGGAATGAAGAGGAGGGACATGTGGAACTGGAATTTGAGCAAAAATCACCTGACTCTTTCTCCCCAAGGATAACGAGAACTCAGCGCCCATCTTGAACATGTCCTCATCTTCTGGAAGCTCTGGAGTGCACGCCTCTTGGAACCAAGGCCTACCAAGCATTCAGCACTTTCCTCACAGTACAGAGATGCTGAGGTCCCCCTTGGTGTCTGTTGAGGCGCTGAGGCAGAATATGGATGAAGGAGGGCCACAGTTCAGTATGCCACTGCCTGAGCGTGGTGTGAGCTACTGCCCCCAAGCGACTCTCACTCCTTCCCAGATGATTTACTGTCAGAGAGTGTCTCCCCCTCAGCAAGAGATGATGATTTTCAGTGGGCCCCAACTAATGCCCATAGGAGAGCCCAATATTCCAAGGGTGGCCAGGCCCTTCAGCGGGAATCTAAGGATGCCCCTCAATGGGCTGCCAGTCTCGGCTTCCACTGGAATCCCAATGATGTCCCACGCTGGGAACCCTCCAATGCCTTACCTTGGCCTCTCGACAGTGCCTTCTGAAGAAACACTGTTAGGCCCGACCATGCCTTCCACTGAGGCCCAGGCAGTGCTCCCATCCATGGCTCAGATGTTGCCCCCACAAGATGCCCATGACCTTGGGATGCCTCCAGCTGAGCCCCAGTCATTGCTGGCTTTAGGGTCTCAGGACTCTCTTGTAACTCAGCCGGACTCTCAAGAAGACCCATTTCTACCAGAGCAGCCCAGACCTGCTCCACAGACAGCAGAGAAGAACTCCAGGCCTCAGGAAAGGACTGGTAGAGGGGGCTCCTCGGAGGCAAGGCCTTACCGCTGCAACTACGAGAACTGCGGAAAAGCTTATACCAAACGCTCCCACCTGGTGAGCCACCAGCGCAAGCACACAGGTGAAGGAGGTATCAGGTGGGGTGGGGATGGAGGAGTCTCTGGGCTTTTGATTTGTCCTGGGACACTGGTGGGTAATTGTTTGGGATGAGCCTTTCCTCTTCCAAGCTTGGAACTAAGCTAGACTGGCTCCCCGACTTGCCATACAGGAGGACTGGGGTGGGCACTCCTGATTATGTTGCCGCTCCCTGGTTCCCTGGACCTTCCCTTTTGAATCCTCAACCTGGACTGCTCTGCCTCACAGAGTCGGACCCCTTCCTTCCTACTCTATTCTAAATTCCATCTCTCCCTTGTCATTCCCAGGTGAGAGGCCCTATTCTTGCAACTGGGAAAGTTGTTCGTGGTCTTTCTTCCGTTCTGATGAGCTGAGACGACATACACGGGTACACACCAGATACCGACCATATAAGTGTGATCAGTGCAGCCGGGAGTTCATGAGGTCTGACCATCTCAAGCAACACCAGAAAACTCATCGGCCAGGACCCTCAGACCCACAGACCAACAGTAGAGAGCAGGACGGTCCTCCTGCTGCTGGTCCTTAGGTCAGTCTCCTCTCCTCATTCTGGCTTTTTCCTTTTTTTTTCTTTTTTTTTTTTGAGATGGAGTCTCACTCTGTCTCCCAGGCTGGAGTGCAGTGGCGCGATCTGGTTCACTGTACCCTCCACCTCCCAGGTTCAAGTGATTTTCCTGTCTCAGCCTCCCGAGTAGCTGGGACTACAGGCACATGCCACCATGCCTGGGTAATTTTTTGTATTTTTAGGAGAGACAGGGTTTCACTGTGTTAGCCAGGATGGTCTCAATCTCCTGACCTCGTAATCTGCCCACCTCGGCCTCCCAAAGCGCTGGGATTACAGGCATGAGCCACCACACCCAGCCTCATTCTGGCTTTTCTACACAGATTTTACCTGCCTCTGGCTAGATCTTCTCTTCAGTAGGTGTAGGATTAGATGAAGATAGGAAGATTATGGGTCAGTGTTGAAGCCCACACGAAGTTGTGTAGCCAGTTAGAGACTCCTCAAACCTTGTCTTGGATGCCATTAACCTCTCTGGGGCCACCTGCTTCTGCTGGAGTTTAGTCAGATGGGAATGTGGAGTACAGTAGAGATTGGGAGCTTCATTTAAAAGCTCTTGATTTCTTGTCGCTCTCCAGCTTAAAACCCTTTAATGACTCCTTCGCTTGCTACATAAAATCCAGTTTCCAGAGCCAGACTATTTTTAAATCCTGAATTTGCCACTTAATATCCTTGTGACCTTGGAAAAGTTCTTGGATCGCTATGCCTTGTTTCTTCTTCCAGAAAATGAAAAAACTAGTTTTGGACTGTATTGGACATGGCACATATGGCATCAGATTCTCCCTGGCACTCACTGGCCACATGCTCAGAGTTTGTTTCTTCCCACCATTTCACAGACTTGGATGGAATGCCCTAGCATAGGGCATGGGATCTGGCATCCCAAGTTGCTGCTAGCAAACTTAGAAGTATGGGGAAATTTATTTATTTATTTGAGACAGAGTCTTGCTCTGTCACCATGGCTGGAGTGCAGTGGTGCAATCTCAGCTCACTGCAACTTCTGCCTCCTAGGTTCAAATGATTCTCCTGAGGCAGAAGAGCCTGGATAGCTGGGATTACAAACACACGCCACCACGCCCGGCTAATTTTTGTATTTTTTGTAGAGACAGGATTTCACCATGTTGGCTAGGCTAATCTCAAACTCCTGACCTCAAACGGCCCACCCGCCTCAGCCTCCCAAAATGCTGGGATTACAGGCATAAGCCACGGTGTCTGACTGGGAGTTAGTATTCATGGGATAAAATTTGAGGCCGGGTGCGGTGGCTCATGCTTGTAATCCCAATGCTTTAGGAGGCCAAGGCAGGTGGATCATAAGGTCAGGAGTTCGAGACTAGCCTGGCCAATATGGCGAAACCCTGTCTCTACTAAAAATACAAAATTAGCTGGGCATGGTGGCGTGTGCTTGTAGTCCCAGTTACTCGGGAGGCTGAGGCAGGAGAATGGCTTGAACCTAGGAGGTAGAGGTTGGGGTGAGCTGAGATTGCACCATTGCACTCCAGCCTGAGCGACAGAGCAAGACTCCATCTAAAAAATAAAAATTTTTTTTAACTAGTGGAAAATGAGAGATAGTTGAGACTCGGGCAGATCAATTCTCCCCTTTTCCCTCCCTTTCATGAATTGCTGCCTGGCATCAATTCTCCAAAACAGTACCATCAATGGGGAGACCTCCCAAGCAGCTGGTGGACACAACTACTGTGGCCTCCGCAAGGCTTGTCATGAAGCAGTGCCCAGACTGCTAAATACATCACCTTGGGTTATTTCCCTTTCTTTCCTGCCTTTCTTCCATTTTCTCACTTCCAATGCCTTGGGTTTGCACCTCTCCAAGTAAAACACCAGTACTGAGTTCTTGTTTTCAGGCTCTATTTTCTAGGTGACTGAGGGCTAGGAGGGAAAGGCGGGCCTAAGACTGGGGCAGATAAGGATGAATCCCACTGTAACTTCTGCTCCTCCCACCTTCCTTAGGTCCCTGGACTACCAAGCACCAGATATTAAGTGGCCTATCTTTCCCTGCTGTCCCTTGGGGTTAAGGGGATAATGACTATCCTGGCAAACCAGCCAGGTTGTTTAGAACCTCATATCTAGACTTGGCAGGCTGTTTTACTCTAGCAAACTGATAGAGAGAAAGGAACTTGGCCAAGCTATCAAGTGCAGAGCTAGAATCCCAACCAGGATCTGTCTGCCCCAGAGGTGGTCTCTTCCCTAAGAAGATGGTGCCTTCTATGGGTGTTTCCTGAGCCCAGGCTGGTGCCAAGCACAGATGAATCAGAGCTGGTTTCTGTGCTCAAGGGACTGTCTTAATCTGGGGACTCAGAGGTCCACCTCTGTACAGTGGCTATGGGGAGGAGCCCCTAACTGGAGGGGTCAGAAAGGCTTGTCATGAGGCAGTGCCCAGACTGCTGAATACATCACCAGGTAATCCCTGGGCCCAGTAAGAGTGTAACACCTAGTAATCCCTCAAATTTTGAAATAAACTGAACAGGTGAATGAAGAAGGAAGAGGATTCCAGGCAGAGAACACTGGACGTGGCAACTGCTCAGAGGAGAGGCAGTCTTCAAGTTCTGCATTCATTCAGCAAATGTTTTTTGAGCCTACAATACTGAGCGCACCAAGGCTGTGGAGACCCATGGTGAGGAGCATGAAGTGAACTAAAGGATGTGTCAGAGAAAGACTTCTCAAGGAGATGCCTCCGTGAGACCCGAAGGACTCATGGGTGCTAGCTGCACCTCCCATTTCTTGGACATATACCGTTGGACATGTCTATCTTCTGGAAACTATGGCATGGACAGTAAGGATTCAGAGGTGCATGAAGGCACCCTGCCTCTGCAGAGCAGAAAGATCATAGACAACATTTTTGAATGTACCCAGGGCTGCCAAGAAGAGAAGCTGGTCCTCTGCAGGTTCAAGCCTATCTGGGCCTCTGGGGAAGCCCCACAGCCTTGGCTGTGCCTGCCCCTGCCCTCCCACCCCTACCCTGACCCTGTCCTGCTTTGCTGCCTTTGTCTGTGTTATAGTGGCCCCAGTATACCTGGGATGGACATCCAGGTGCCCTTCATCCAAGCTCCCACGTGAGGGGAGTGGACATGATTAAAAGAACAGGGGCAGAAGGGGCTCATTTATGACCCATTCCCTAGCCCCAGGGATTGAAGTCTTGGGTACTCAAAGTTTCTTTCTACCAGGGCACCAGATCCCTTCCATGGAGCAGGCCATCTCGGGTTCACTGGGCCAGGGCTGGTCTCTGTTCCCCAGCCCACCTGGCTCACACACAGCCTCGTGGGTAGGGTCAGCAAACCAGATTACTTGATATTGGAATGTAGGATGAGAGGTCTGCTTGGTGATCTAGCATTTTCACCAAGAAATGGATGTGGAGAGGACCAGAGTGATCAAGGGTGTGTGATGTGCACTACAACGGTGGGCAAAACAGGCTCCTGCTCTTGTGGAGATCACAATCTAGTGGAGGAGGGGTGTTACTAGAAGTGCACAAAGTGGGCCCGGCGCGGTGGCTCACGCCTGTAATCCCAGCACTTTTGGAGGTCGAGGCAGGCGGATCACTTGAGGTTAGAGGTTCGAGACCAGCCTAGCCAAAATGGTGAGACCCCGTCTCTACAAAATACAAAAATTAGCCTGGCATATGGTGGGTGCCTGTAATCCTAGCTACTCGGGAGGCTGATGGGAGAATCACTTGAACCCGGGAGACGGAGGTTGCAGTGAGCTGAGATCTTGCCATTGCACTCCAGCCTGGGTGACTGAGCAAGATTCTATCTCAAAACAAACAAACAAAACAAAACAAAAAAGATCTGTGAACTCTTTAGTAGATTTTGAATCCTGCCTCTGCCATTTCCTGGCTATGAGGTGTCTTGGGAAATTTACTTGTCACTCTTGCTTCTGATAGCAAAGGGGATGGTGAGATAGATTCAAGATGGAGAGATAAGGTTGAAAGTGTTTCCTTTGGCTGCAGTGTGGAGATAAGATTAGAGCGAGGCTGTAAGGGAGAGGAAGGGACATAGCAGTATTTCAGGTGACAGTCAAGGTGGCTTTGGCCAGGGTGTGAGAGTGGAGGTAGGGAGAAGTAGGAAAGTGATAGTTAACTGGATTTGGTAGATGAGGGTGAGGTCAAGGGTGACTTCCAGGTTCCTGGCTTGTGTTATAAGTAACACAGAAGAAGAATGGATGAACTTCATTTGTTTTCCATTGATTGTGATATCTATCATAACCTGCAAGAAATATTTTGTATATCTCCAATTTAATAATAAAATGCACTCATGTTGGGAAGGTCAAAAAAAAAAAAGAAAAAAAATAATAAAAATATTTAGTTACCCCTAAGATCAGGCCTGTAATCCCTGCACTTTGGGATGCCAAGGCAGAGGATAACTTGAGGCCGGGAGTTTGAGACCAGCAAGACCTTGTCTCTATAAAAAATAAAATAAGAAAAAGAAGGAAAAATAATCTAGTACATTTAAAAAGCTTTGAATTCCCCATCCTTCTTTGCAGAGGTAACCACTATACTGAATTTTGATTAATCTCGCCTTAGCTATTTATTGTTTTTACCACATAATGTATCTGTTCTTAAATATAGTGATTGGTTTTATATGGTTTTGAACTTACCTTTATTCTGTTTAGGATTCATTGAACTTTTTGAATCTAAATGTTTGGTAGTCTTAATAAAATTTGGAAAAATTTTGGGCATTGTTTTGTCAAATTTTGGGGTCCTCCTCCACCTTCTATTTCTGACATACAGTCTGCCTGTATGATGGAGCACTTGATATTGTCCCTCAGGTCACTGATGCCCTGTTTATTTCTTTCAGTTCTCTTTTCTTTTCTTTCTTTTTTTTTTGAGACTGAGTCTTGCTCTGTTGCCCAGGCTGGAGTACAATGTCTCGATCTTGGCTCACCATGACCTCCACCCCCCGGTTCAAGTGATTCTTGTGCCTCAGCCTCCCGAGTAGCTGGGATTACAGGTGTGTGCCACCACACCCAGTTAATTTTGTATTTGTAGTAGAGACTGTGTTTCTCCACGTTGGTCAGGCTGGTCTTGAACTCCTGACCTCAGGTGATTTGCCCTCCTCGGCCTCCCAAAGTGCTGGGACTACAGGTGTGAGCCACCACACCTGGGGGTTTTATATAATGTGAAATCCTTGGTGGATTGTTATATAAGGGTTGTAGTGAAATTTGAAGAAATATTTGGTGTTTTTGAATGGGTTGGAAATATGTTACTATTTTTCATATTTAGGTTAATGAAATAAAAACTTTAAAAATTCATGATCTAGCAGATTAGATCTGGATAATGAGGAATAGCTGTATGATCTTTTCTTTTTATAATTGTGCTTCATGTAAGACTCTAGTGCATTCTCAGATTTCTCTGGTCTCTCACACCCCCGCCCCCACCCTGGTGTGTTAACAATGTAGAGAAGTTTTGTTTGAGGTTGTTATGGATTCTTTATATTGACCTTAGTAATAACATGGATGAAATCTTAGAGATATGTGTTGAAAACAAGGGAGTTTCAGAAGACTATATATAGCTCAGTATAATATTTATGAAGCTCAAAATAAAAAAACCTACAAATTATCTTTGAATACATGCATTTTTGATAAACGTATCAAAGGGATTTATATATACAAAATTCAGGGTAGTCATCAATTCTAGAAAATAGAAGGATGGGTAGGGGAGCTCACCAGACTTGGCACACAGCCAGGGCATTGCAGTTTTCTGAAAGGAGCCACAGTCAAGGACTTGGCATCCCCACCGTAAGGCAGATTCACTGTGCACTGGTTATCAGCTTGTCTGAGTCCAGTGAGATCCAATGACACCCATACACACAACAAGTTAAATAAAACAGGTTTATTACTAACAGGCAGCAAAGGACAACAATCTAGGATTCATTGGGAGTTAGTCCCTGAAGGTTCAGGAAAGCTGCCCGGGGGGATGGAGTCTTAACTGCATGTGCCCCACTTGTACCACAGCTGAAGGGCCCCAGAAAGCAGCCAGCCCAGAGTTTTATACCCTGGGTTTATGTGGGTCGTTGAAGGACGATGGTGCTTCCGTGCAGAGGCCTCCTTATTTGGGGTCTTGGCTAAGGCTGTCTCTCCTATCTGTTCTGTAGCAGTCAGTAAATAAGGTTTCATCATTCCTTTCCATCTGGCGCATTGTTCTGACTGGCCATCTCAACACTTGATTGCATGACACTGATTGCATGACACTGGGTGATGAGCTCTTACAGGTGCTCATTTTTTTCTACTTATAACTTAAATATCTTATTAAATATATTTCATATATAATATTACACAATATCTTTTTTTCTTTTTTTTGAGACAAGGTCTCACTATGTCACCCACGCTAGAGTGCAGTGGTGCAGTGGTGTGAATACAGCTCACTGCAACTCCAACTACTGAGCTCGTGATCCTCCCATCTCAGCCTCCCAAGTAGCTGGGACTATAGGTGCACACCACCACACCCAGCTAATTTTTTTTTATTTTTAGTAGAGGCAGAGTTTCACCATATTGCCCAGGCTAGTCTAGAACTCCCCAGGCTCAAGCAATCTGCCCATCTTGGCCTCCTAAAGTACTGGGATTACAGGCGTGAGCCACATCTGACCCAGGTTGAACTTCTGAATAGGCTAAGTACTCATCTAAGCAAAGTCCATTTAACCTGAGACCACTTTACACTGGACGTGACTGAGCATCCCCTCCTTTTCAACACAGGAATGAAACTCCAAAGAAACATAGACTCAGCTACAGACAAAAAAAAAAGTTCCATATTCTTTACCCTCTGAGTTATATACATATCAATCTCAATCATCTACACAGATACATTTTTACAAGTACACATACAGGTAAATGCAAAGTAAGATCTAGAAGGATTCACAGCATGCTGATAAAAGCAGTTACCCTGAGAGAGGGCAATGAATGAAGAGTGCTTCCGGTTTCAAGTTGAAAGTCATCCAGTTTTTATATGAAAACCCATATACCTATTTTCTCTGTATGTTTTAGAAAACTTATGAATATTAAGCACCTACTAGCTACTGGCATAGAGAAATAGGGGAGCTTGTTCAAGGGAAACAAACTCAGTAGGGAGAATCTTTTAGCTGTACACATTTCCTCATGGGCTGAAGGGTTCATAATCCTGGGTGAACGTTGTGGACCTTTGCATGCTGCTTTAGGTGATCAGATCTTGCAAAATTCTTGTTGCACATTGAACACAGGTAGGGCCGTTCCCCTGTGTGCCTTTTCTTGTGTCTGTTGAGCTCATCTGAGCGGGTGAATTTCCACGTACATCCCTCTACATCGCATATGTAGGGCTTCTCCCCTGGACCAGACAGAGAGAGAGAGACCCGTCATACATCAGGGTGAGGTAGGGCAGGGACATTGAAAGTGAACAAGAAAAAGTTTTTGAGCAAGTTGGAGTGGGAGAGGGAGAGCCAAAGGAGACGGAGGTGGGGGAGGTGAGTGAAGGAGGGGAATGAGGGCCACAAAAGCTGGAAAGACAAGAGGAAAATTGTGAAGAAGGGAACAAAAGGAAAGGAAGAAGAAAAAAAAAAAACAGGAGGAGAGACAGTTATTGGCAGGCAAGTTAGTGGGGGGAATAAGGAGGATGAGGGAAGTGGGGCCTGGGGGCGCTGTCACTATGAAGTGACGATCCCAGTAGAAATAGCGTCAAGAACATCTACCTGCAAGAGGCCAAAGAAATCCCTTCACTTCTTCCCATCAGACCAGCAGTCAACATCACTAAAGGCTATAGCCAGCCTGGCTCTGGTCCAAGACTAGAGCCTGTCCCTAGGACTGCTTTATCCCCGCTTCTGAAGGTGCCAACCTTTTCTATTATAGAATCTTCTTGAATTCTTGGCTTAAAGGAAGTGGCAGCAATCTCAAATGCTCCCAGGGCTTTGTAAAGGCACAAATCTGTAGCCACTTGCCCCTCACCCCGTTCCCAGGCCCTCACTCACCAGTGTGCTTGCGCATATGGGTTCGGAGGTGGCAAGCCTTTTTATAAGACTTCTTGCAGTTCTCGTAAGTGCAGATGTAGGGCCTCGAAACCTCAGGATTCTTCCAGAACTGGCAGCTCTGTGCCTTCTGCTTTTCTGGAACTTGTCCTTGAATCAAATGGGAACTTGAAAAGCATGGGAATCCTGGGTGTGGCAATGATGAGAACTGATGGGATATATATCCCCCATAAAGGCTGTGGTCATTAGTGAGCATTGTCATATTGCCCACTTGAAGAGTCAGCATCTGGTCCCCATAGAGGGTCAGGTTGCCACTGTATTTTGCCATCTGGCCTCCACAGAGAGCCTGGTTATCAATGGAGGTCATATTCTGCCCCCCATAGAGGGTCTGATTACCAGTGGAGGTCATCACCTGCTCCCCATAGAGGGTCTGGTTACTAGTGGAGGTCGTCACCTGCTCCCCATAGAGGGTCTGGTTACCAGTGGAGGTCGTCACCTGCTCCCCATAGAGGGTCTGGTTACTAGTGGAGGTCGTCACCTGCTCCCCATAGAGGGTCTGGTTACTAGTGGAGGTCGTCACCTGCTCCCCATAGAGGGTCTGATTACTAGTGGAGGTCGTCATCTGTCCCCCGTAAAGGGCCTGGTTACCAGTGGAGGTCATCATCTGCTCTCCACAGAGGGTCTGGTTACCAGTGGAGGTCGTCATCTGCTCTCCACAGAGGGTCTGGTTACCAGTGGAGGTCGTCATCTGCTCTCCACAGAGGGTCTGGTTACTAGTGGAGGTCGTCATCTGCTCTCCACAGAGGGTCTGGTTACTAGTGGAGGTCGTCATCTGCTCCCCGTAGAGGGTCTGGTTACTAGTGGAGGTCGTCATCTGCTCCCCGTAGAGGGTCTGGTTACCAGTGGAGGTCGTCATCTGCTCCCCGTAGAGGGTCTGGTTACCAGTGGAGGTCGTCATCTGCTCCCCGTAGAGGGTCTGGTTACTAGTGGAGGTCGTCATCTGCTCTCCACAGAGGGTCTGGTTACTAGCTGTCTCTTATACACATCTAGATGTGTATAAGAGACAGCCACAGAGGGTCTGGTTACTAGTGGAGGTCGTCATCTGCTCTCCACAGAGGGTCTGGTTACCAGTGGAGGTTGTCGCCTGCTCCCCATAGAGAGTCTGGTTATCAGTGGAAGTCATCATTTGCCCTCCATAGAGGTCTAGACTGGTTGTCATCTGGCCCCCAGAGAGGGCCTCATCGCCACTGGAAGTCACTGTATGACCATCAGTGAGGGTCTGGTCACTACTGAAGGTCACCTGGTCCCCACAGAGAGTCTGGTTATCACTGAGGGTCTTCATCTGATCTCCATGCAGGGCTGGTATCTGACTCTCATTGAGGGTCTGGTCACTACTTGGAGTGTTCAGCTGGTTACTTTCACTGGAGATTGTCATGTTGCTTGCAGTGATGGCTGTCTTCTGGCAATCAGTGGGTGATGACTTTGGGGTGTCAGTAACATCTGTCATCTGGGAGCCTGCTGTGTGTTTTATCTGATCAAAGGAAGTCACTTTCTGGCCCATGGAATAAGTCTCATTTAGGTCTTCAAGTGCCATATCAAGGGCTTTAAGAGGGTGCATTGTTAAGTCCTGGGTGAGAACTGTCCCAGGGATGTTAGTGCATGCAGAAGTCATCATTGTGGGCCCCAAGGGAGGCATCGTCTTGCTCCTGGTTGACTCATGTTGGCTCTCCTCAGCATGGGCAGTCAGAGGCATACAGTTCTGTGGTTCTGGTGCATCTGGGGTTTCTGCCTGTTTTGTATGTTGCTCAGAGAGATGCTGGAAAAAATTCTCAATTTCCTCAATTGCCTGGAGGAGACTGGAATCCATCTCTTTGCTGTTGCCTGATAACTAACTGAATCTTTAGTTATGGGATCCTGCAAAAAAGTTAATAGGTCAGGGGTTCATCCCAGTTCAAATTCTCCTTCTCCATCCCTGTTGAGCCCACCATTATCTCTTGCCTAGAAGCCTGTAGTTGTCTCTCAACTGACTCTGGAGTTAACTTCATCCAGTGTACCCTCCACACACAGAGTAACATTTCAAAAGTGAAAACATTTCTCAAATGCAAACTTTTACTAAGCCACTCCTATCTACCAATGGAGGCAAGAATCTAGGGGCCGGGCGCGGTGGCTCAAGCCTGTAATCCCAGCATTTTGGGAGGCCGAGATGGGCGGATCATGAGGTCAGGAGATCGAAACCATCCTGGCTAACACGGTGAAACCCCATCTCTACTAAAAAATACAAAAAACTAGCCGGGCGAGGTGGCGGGCGCCTGTAGTCCCAGCTACTCGGGAGGCTGAGGCAGGAGAATGGCGTAAACCCGGGAGGCGGAGCTTGCAGTGAGCCGAGATCTGGCCACTGCACTCCAGCCTGGGCGACAGAGCGAGACTCCGTCTCAAAAAAAAAAAAAAAAAAAAAGAATCTAGATGGATGCTGTGAATGTCCCATTATCCTCTGAAGAGATCTGACCCCAGAAAGTCTCCTCTCCAGACATCTTACCGGAGATTCAGCTGATTAAACTTTCAAATAAATTATCTCATTTCATTTCCACCATGACCCCAGAAAATAAGGGTCATAATTAATCTCATTTTAAAGAAAATAGAAGTCCAGGGGGGTGAATTGGCTTGGCCCAGGTGGAAGACTCTTAACTTGTACTGGACCTATCTGGCTCTGGGTCCTTACAGTCCCCTAGATAAATGGGGACATTTCTCCCAGAGATCTCCCTGGGGGCACCCACTGATTCTGGCCTCCTGAGAACCATCCTGGAAACCACCAGCTTCTAGGAACCATTCTACTATGGACTGAATGTGTTTCTCCAAATTTTGTATGTTAAAACTGAATTTCCAATGTGATTGTATTAGAAGGTAGGGCCTTTGGGAGATGATTAGGTCATGGAGACAGAGCCTTCAAGAATGAGATGAGTGTTCTTCTAAGGGGCTGAGTTCTTTACTTCTACCAAGTGAGGACCCAGCTAAAAGGTGCCATCTATAAATCAGAAAGCATGCCCTTACCAGACACCAAATCTGCCAGCTCCTGGACAGAACAGACTAAGACACATTCCAAGGAGCAGTTTCTTTGGAGACAGAGGTGTAATTGTGCATATATTCCTGTTCAAAGTGGCCATCCATATGCTTCTAGGCTTCCTATGTCTCTGGTATGATGTGTATGTATGTATGTATGTATTTATTGTTTTCTCTGCCCCATATGACCTGCAAGAAAAGTGTCAAATTTATAATGAGCTCCCCAAAGCCATTATCTGGGTAGCCTCACATCTTTTTCATTCCCTGTGCGTCTTCCCTGCTTTTGTCCTACTCTGGCCAGATCAGTCCACTCAGTTTTGCCATGTTCCTATCCAATCCATTGCTCAGTCTGCCCTACCTAGCCAAGTTATCTTATCTAATACGTTCTCCTTTCCTGTCTCTGCCATCAAAGCCTGGTCCCTCCTGCCTTGTCCTGACTCTCAGAATAGAGAAATACCATAATTCTCCCAGGCTGTATTCAAAATGTGTGACAGGACTGCCATTAAATATGGTGGACTGAGGAGACCCTGAAGTCCTTCCCTTCTATACC
>NW_012107252.1:3568112-3571165 GCF_000951045.1 Mandrillus leucophaeus
TTAAAAAATTTAAAAACTGCAAAGAATATATATATAATATATATCTATTTATGGTTGGAAATAAGTGGAATTTCCCAAGAACTAGGAGGTACCCTTAAAAGAAGGGAGATAATTAAAGCCATAGTGGAAGCAGAAGCCACTTTCACTTGGAGGTCTAGGCTGATGCCACTTCCTATGGTGACACCCTACCAAGAGGAGCTCTCAAAACCTAGGAATTATTTTTATTTTTATTTTCAGAGTTGGATTCTCTCCAAGTTGCCCCAGCTGGATTTGAACTACTAGGCTCAAGCAATCTTCCTGTCTCAGACTCCCTAGTAGGTGGGACTAGAGGTGCTTGCCACCACATCCACCTCTAAATCCATAATAGAAATCCATAATAGAAGTAAAACTGGAAGGCTAGGCATGGTGGCTCACACCTGTAATCCCAGCACTTTGGGAGGCCAAGGCGGGTAGATCATGAGGCCAGGAGTTCAAGACCAGCCTGGCCAAGATGGTGAAACCCTGAACCTACTAAAAATACAAAAATTAGCTGGTGGTGGGCACCTGTAATCTCAGCTACTTGGGAGGCTGAGGCAGGAGAATCGCTTGAACCTGGGAGGTGGACTCCAGCCTGGGTGACAGAGTGAGACTCCATCTCAAAAAAAAAAAAAAAAAAAAAAAAGAAGAAGAGGAAGAAGTAAAACTGGAAAATTCACAAATTTGTGGAAATGAAAGAACATACTCTTAAACAAATAATGGATCAAAGAAGAAATCACAAGGGAAGTTATAAAATGCTTAGAGATGAATGAAAATAAAAACACAATAGACCAAACTTTATGGGATGTAGCAAAAGCAATGCTAGAACAGAAATTTACAGCTATAAACACTTACATTTCATAAAACAAGAAATAGCTCAAATCAGTAACCTAACTTTACAATTTAGGGAACTAGAAAAAGAACTAAAAGTTTGCAGAAGGAAGAAAATAATAAAGAATAGAACAGGCCAGGCACAGTGGGTCAGGCCTGTCATCCCAGCATGTTGGAAGGCTGAGGTGGGAGGATCCCTTCGCCCAGGAATTCTAGACTAACCTGGGCAACATAGTGAGATCCTGCCTCTACAATTTTTTTTTTTAATTAGTTGAGTGTGGTGGCACATACCTGTAGTCCCAGCTGCTTGGGAGGATGAGGCAGGAGGATCACTTGAGCCCAGGAGATGGAGGCTACAGTGAGCTGTTATTGTGCCACTGCACTCCAGCCTGGGTGACAAAGCAAAACCCCATCTGTAAAAAAACAAAACAAAAAAGAACACAGCAGAGATAAATGAAATGGAAATTTTTTTAAATTTTTAAAAATAGAGAAAAATTAATGAAACAAAAAATCAATCTTTGAAAAGATCAGCAAAATTGACAAACCTTTAAGCTAGGTGGACTAAGAAAAAGAGACTCAAATTACTAAAATCAGAAAGAAAAGTGGGGACATTACTACTGCTTCTACAGCAATAGAAAGGATTTTAAGACAGTACTATGAACAGTTTGTACACCAACAAATTGGATAACCTAGGTAAAATGAAGAAATTCATAGAAACACAAAATCTACCAAGACTGAACCATCATGAAGAAAGAAAATCTGAACAGGCCTATAACTAACGAGATTGAATCAGTAATCATTATCTCCTAACAAAAAAAAAAGCTGTGGACCTGATAGTTTCACTGGTCAATTCTACCAAATTTCAAAGAACTAATATCAATCCTTCAAACTTTGACAAAATATTGAAGAGGAGAGAATACTTCCTAACTTACTCTATGAGCCGAGCAAATACCCAGTGTCAAAGCCAGAAATGATGCTGCAAGAAAAGAAAACTACAAACTCATATCCCTTAAGAACATTGATGCAAAAATCCCAAGAAAATACTAGTAATCCCAATTCAGCAGCATATTACAAGGATTAAACAACAAGACCAAGTGGGATTTATTCCCAGAATGCAAGGATGGTTCAACATATGAAAATCTATTTTCAATATATTTATTGAAAAAATATAGCTATAAGTATATATGCAGTTCAAACCTATGTTGTTCAAGGGCCAAATGTATACACAAACAATGGAATATACAACTGAATATCCAGCCTTAAAATGGAAGGATATTCTGACACATGCTACAACATGGATGAACTCTGAGGATATTATGCTAAGTGAAATAATCCAGCCACAAAAAAGTGACTCGCATAAAAAAAATCATGTGATTCCACTTATATGAAGTATCTAAGAGTAATCAAAATGAGAGGCAGACAGATGGTTGGGGGGGAAGCGGGGAGGGGGAGTGAAGAGTTAACTGTAACTGGTACAGAGTTTCACTTTTATAAGATGAAAGAGTTCTGGAGATGGATGGTGGTGATGATTGCACAATATTATAACTGTATCTAAATACTGCCACTGATCTGTAAACTTAAAAATGATTAAGATGGTAATTTTATGTTATATACATTTGAAGATCATACAAATAACTGAGAAAAATTTAAAAAAAAAATCCCAAACAGGAAATCTTTGAAATGATATCCTCTGAGATTAAAATCAATCTCTAGCTATCACAGCACCTCTAGCTCTAGGTACTCAGAGGCTGTGGGGTGAGGTTCCCTTGAGCCCAGCAGTTTGAAGCCAGCTTGGGCAATATAGCAAGACCCCCTCCTCTCTAAAAAGTAAATACATAAAATTAAACTTTAAAAATCAACCTCTAATAGCATCTTACTCTTACACTTAGTTTCCCACCATTCCTGCCCATGTAAAAGCTTAACTCCTGTCTACCCCATCTCCCCACTAGAGCTCCTTTGAGCAGAACTCTATTTCATCCTGAGCAAGGCCTGATGGATCCCACTGGGAACCTTAGAAAACAGGAACTCAATGAAGGACTCATTCCCACTCCACCAGCTCTAGGTCTGCTTCTGGTCCCTAAAGTTTCTGGCCCTTGGAAAAACAGATGGATTTCATCCCCAGTTAAAGGAATTACTAAAACAATAGTTCTGGCTGGGAGCGATAGCTCAGGTCTGTAATCCCAGCACTTTGGGAGGCCAAGGCAGGC
>NW_012107252.1:3572430-3584560 GCF_000951045.1 Mandrillus leucophaeus
CCTACGATCTGAGTCCTTAAACACACTAGAGGCGTCAGATTCAATCAGCTGTTCACTTATGCAGACTCCACCTCTTTGGCAGCTGTAACTTAATCAAATTATTTCTACTATGAAATCCTGATAATTCCATCAGTTTACCCTGAAAAAGATTATGACTTTTTTTTTTTTTTTGGCTGTGATTTTGACTTATTTACTTATTTATTTATTATTTATTTATTTAATCTTGCATAATTATCTTGATAATTCCATCAGATTACCCTAGAAATTATCATAGTACCCCTTTCTTTCTTTCTTTTCTTTCTTTTGCTTTCTTTGTTTCTTTCTTTTTTTCTTTCTCTCTCTTTCTCTTTCTTCTTTCTTTCTTTGTTTTTTTCTTTCTCTCTCTCTTTTTGGCTGTAGTTTTTACTTACTTATTTTTAATTTTATCTTGCCATTTATTTAGTTTTGAGACAGGGTTTTACTCTGTTGCCCAAGCTGGAGTGCAGTGGTGCAATCATGGCTCACTGTGGCTAATTTTTAAATTATTTGTAGAGATGGAGTCTCATCATGTTGCCCAGGATGCTCTCAAACTCCTGGACTCAAGCAGTCCTCCCACCTCAGCCTCCTAAAGTGCAAAGATTACAGGCATGAGCCACCATGCCCAGCCTTCATTTTGAATGTAAAAAAACAGATAATTTTAGTTTACATACAGAGCATGTTCATCCACTCATCATTGATAAAGTTTTAGAAATATTTGCTATACAAATTTAGTATTTGGGAATTAATTTTTGTTTCGTTCTGTTTTGTTTTGGTTTTTTTGAGATAGAGTCTCGCTCTGTTGCCCAGGCTGGAGTGCAGTGGTATGATCTTGGCTCACCGCAACCTCAGCTTCCTAGGCTTAAGTGATTCTCCTGCCTCAGCCTCCCGAGTAGCTGGGATCACAGGTTATGCTGCCACGCCCGGCTAACTTTTTATATTTTAGTAGAGACGGGGTTTCACTGTGTTGCCCAAGCTGGTCTCGAACTGAGCTCAGGCAATCCACCCACCTCGACCTCCCAAAGTGCTGGAATTATATGTGTGAGCCACTGCACCCGGCCAGGAATGAATATTACAGCGTGATTTCCACAGGCACAGAGTTCCCATCCTCACCCTCATTCCTACTAATTCTGAGAAATTCTAAAAACACGGAAAAGTATAAAAGATAAGACTAGAGATCCACATACTACAATCCAGAATTATCAGTATCTTCATCTATTTACTTGTAGTCTTTTTTTTTTTTCTTTTTTTTTGACACGGAGTCTCGCTCTGTCGCCAAGGCTGGAGTGCAGTGGCGCGATCTCGGCTCACTACTTGCAGTCTTTTTAAAGAGAAGAAGATATTTAGACACAAAGCTGAAGTCTCACACTCACTCTTCCCTTCTTCACTCTTCACAGGCGACCACTAGCAAGTGTTGGGCTATATTCTTCCAAACCATTTCAGAAACATTTACGTACATACATGTATAGTATGTGTATAGTACTGAATTTTGTGAGGGAACTTTTAATTCAAATTTACAAAAAGTGGCTGGACATGTAACCCTACCCTTTGAGAGGCTGAGGTGGGAGAATTGCTTCAGTCCAGGAGTTCCAGACTAGCCTGAGTAATGTAGCAAGACCCTGTCTCTATTTAAAAATAAATTAAAAATTAGGTCGGGAGCAGTGGCTCACGCCTGTAATCCCAGCCCTTTTGGAGGCTGAGGTGGGCGAATCACTTGAGGTCAGGAGTTGGAGACCAGCCTGGCCAACATGATGAAATACTGTCTGTACCAAAAAATACACAAAAACTTAGCCGGGAGTGGTGGCATGCACCTGTAGTCCCAGCTACTCAGGAGGCTGAGGTGGGAGAATTGCTTGAACCTGGGAGATGGAGGTTGCAGTGAGCCGAGATCACACCATGGCACTCCAGCCTGGGCAACAAAGTGAGATCCTGTCTCAAAAATAATTAAACAAATAAATAAATAACACAAAATAGCAAACACATTTACAGAAAATCATTGTACTATAGCATCATTCTGCAACTTGATATTCCCCCCTCTCAACATGATTCTGAGATCTTCCTGTTAATACATGCGGATCTCAGGTGTTGCACTTACAGATATATATTATTCTATCATAAGAATTTCTCCTTTTCAATGTTTCTAGTTTTTGACTACTACAAATCAAACCGTAGTAAATATCCTAGTACATATTTCCTGAGCACACACATTCAAAAGTAGAATTGCTAAGTATTTCTGAAGTTGTTACAAGGAATGTTTCCCTACTCCCAAAGTCATACAATTTTAGTACATAGCTTTTTCTCTTTTTTTTTTTTTTGAGACGGAGTCTTGCTCTGTTGCCCAGGCTGGAGTGCAGTGGCATGATTTCGACTCACTGCAAGCTCCGCCTCCCGGGTTCACACCATTCTCCTGCCTCAGCCTCCCGACTAGCTGGGACTATAGGCGCCCGCCACCACACCTGGCTAATTTTTCTGCATTTTTAGCAGAGACGGGGTTTCACCGTGTTAGTCAGGATGGTCTCGATCTCCTGACCTTGTGATCTGCCCTCCTTGGCCTCCCAAAGTGCTGGGATTACAGGCGTGAGCCACCGTGCCCAGCTGTACATAGCTTTTTCAATGCCTGCTTTTCATCTCTGTGGATTTTACTTTTGTATATAGTTCATGGTCTATTTTCCCCCACTTGGAGAACAAATTACCTCCAAACCATTTTTAAAATTGTCCCATATTTCCTCCCATCCTGATCCACTTCTATCATTATCATATTCCAAATTCAAATAATGCATAGGTCTCTTTCTGAAATCTGTTCCACTCTGTTCAGTCAACACAAGAGTCTTATATATTTATAGATGATCATATCTAATTTTGTGTCTTCCTTTCCAATGCTTACAACTTACTGCACTGGTGAAGATCTCCAAATCAATGCTGACAGTAATGCTAATAGGCATCTGTTTTCTGTTCCCAATTTTAGTGGAAATGTGTCTAAAGATTCATCATTGCCTTTGCTGTAGGTTTCTTTGTTGGACCTAGGCTTTTTGTTTTTGTTTTTGAGATGGAGTCTCACTCTGTCGCCCAGGCTAGAGTGCAGTGGTGCCATCTTGACTCACTGCAACCTCTGTCTCACAGGTTCAAGTGATTCTCCTGCCTCAGCCTCCCAAGTAGCTGGGATTACAGGCGTCTGCCACCACATCCAGCTAATTTTTGTATTTTTGGTAGTTACAGGGTTCACCATGTCAGCCAGGCTGATCTTGTACTCTTGACCTCAGGTGATCCGCCTGCCTCAGCCTCCCAAAGTGCTGGAATTATAGGCATGAGCCACTGCACCCGGCCAGACTCAGGCTTTTTATCATATGAATACCCCTCTCTTCAGAAGGACATTGAATTTTCTGATGTCCCACAAGTTACATACATAAAGTATCTGTTAAAATTTACTTTATTGATGGTGCTTTGCTACAAAATGATTATTTCTGATGCATTATGGGGTGTACATTCCTGATGAAAGCGTTCCCATTTTCAAAGTTTTTATTAATTAATTTTTTTTTTTTTTTGTAGAGGCGGGGTCTCCCTATGTTACCCAGGCTTGTCTTGAACTCCTGGACTCAAGTGATCCTCCTGCCTCAGCCTTTAACAGCGTTGGGATTATAGGCGTGAGTCATCACGTCCTGCTGTGGTTTTTAAATGAGTATGACTTTTCTGGAGTCTGAGGTGGTGTGACTTCTGGCTGAAAGCTTCCCACATTCACCATATTGATAAATCTTCCTACCTGTGTGGATTCTCAAATACAGAGCAAGAGTTGAGAATTAGGAGAAAGCTTCCCCGTAGCCATGGAAACCACAGGGCTGCTCACCTGCGGGGCTGCTTGCACACACAGGAAGTGATGAACTCTGAGACAAGGCTCTTCCACAGCAAGTTCATAGGGTTGATCATCTGAAATCTCACATCTACACTAAGGGGTATTTGCTGACAGAAGACGTTTTCACATTCCTTACACTCATAGCATTTCTATCCAGTGTGTATGTTTTGGTTTCTTATGAGGTACTTCTTCTGGCCAATAGCTGTTCCACACCCACTACATTTAAAGGGTTTCTCTCCAACATGAAATGTCTCTTGCTCAGTAAGGTTTGATTGTCCACTAAAGGTTCTTCCACACTCCTTACACACAAAGGGTTTCTCTTCCGTGTGCGTTCTCTGGTGCTGGATGAGGTTAGACTTCCGAATGAGAACTTTCCCACAATCTTTACACTCAGAAGGTCTCTCTTCAGTGTGAATTTTCTGACTGGTAAGCAGACTTTCCTTCTGGAAAAAGAATTTTCCACATTTCTTATATTCACCAAGCTTCTCTGTGGTGTGAGCGTTCGGATGGTTAATCAGATACTGCTTTTAGTAAAGGCTTTTCCACAGTCATTACATTCAAAGGGTTTCTCTCTACAGTGAAAATGCTCGTGCGCAGTGAAACTGACTCGTGGCTGAAGACTTTCCCACATACCATGCAGGCAGAGGGGCTTTCCCCACAGAAACCCTCTGCTGACTGAGAGGGATGTCCAAACAAAAGCTTTCCTGCATTCACGAGGTTTCTCTCTAGTGTACCTTTTTTTTTTTTTTTGAATGAGGATTTACTTTTGGCTGAAGATATTCCACACTTCTTACATTTATAAGGTTTATCTGTGTAAGAACTTTCAAATGCAGGGTAAGGAATAAGGTGTGAGAGAAAATGTTGTCATATGTAGCACATTCAAAGCTTTCTTTGCAGTATAAATTTTCTAATATTCAATGACGTTTTTGCTGTTTTCACTGGCTTCTCTCCAGCATGAATTTTCTGCTGCTTTATGAGGCTGGTAATCTAGCTAAAGGCTTTTCAGTATTCCCTAGAGGCACAGGGTTTCTCTTCAGTGTGACTTCTATGTTCCATGAGATGGCATGTGAGTAAGTTTCCCCACATTTGGTAACTTCATAGTTTCTCTTCAGTATGAATGCTCTTGTCTCAGATGGGGTACAAACTTTTTTACCCCATCTGAGGTAAAATGCCTTTTTAAACTGAAGGCATTTTCACACTGATGTATACTTAAAGGAGGTTAATATCATAAGGAGTAAACTGTGGTGGAGCGGATTCAAATTAATTAAATGAATGATTATTTCCTACACAACATCCCTCGTGATTAAGTCCAAACTGTGTTTCAAACTCAAAACTTCAAAAGTATATTTCCTAAAAAGAAATAAAGTCTGAGATCAGAGGAGGTAGTTTTCCAATTTTCTTTTTTCATTTTTATTTTAATTTTTTGAGACAGGGTCTTGCTCTGTGGCGGAGTGCAGCGGCTTGATCTTGGCTCCCTGCAGCCTGGACCTCCTGGGCTTAAGCAGTTGTCTCACTTCAGTCCCCAGATTAGCTGGGGCTACTGGCACTCTCCACCACACCTGGCTCATTTTTAAAATTTTTTGTAGAGATGGAGGTCTCACTATGTTGCCAAGGCTAGTTTTGAACTCCTGGGCTTACACGATCCTCTTGTCTCTGACTTCCAAAGTATTGGGATTATAGGCATGAGCCACCATGCCCAGTCTGCCTTCTAAGTCTTATTACCTCTCTATCTGCTAATCATCTTCTCAGGCTTCTGGATAGATTTCTTTTTGACTTCTTGCTCCACCATCCAGTTTGTCTTCTTGCTTCAATAGGGGATCATATAACCTACTATTGGGGAAATGACACAGCACTCCAATGTTAATGCTAGGGCTGAAGTACCATCCTAGAGCTCAGGATGAGACCTGGGGCCTCTCAGCCTTCTCCAGGATGAAGAAGGCGAGATGAAGTTTCCAAGTTTGCACAAGGAAGCAGCCCCATTGGGCAATTCCACCGGTAGCAATAGATTTTAGACATACTCCTACTTTTATTTTTAATTAATTAATTAATTTATTATTTTTATTCTTTTTTATTATTATTATACTTTAAATTCTAGGGTGCATGTGCACAACGTGCAGGTGTGTTACATATGTATACATGTGCCATGTTGGTGTGCTGCACCCATTAACTCGCCATTTACATTAGGTATGTCTCCTAATGCTATCCCTCCCCGCCTCCCCTCACCCCACGACAGGCCCCGGTGTGCGATGTTCCCCATCCTGTGTCCAAGTGTTCTCATTGTTCAATTCTCACCTATGAGTGGAGGTACTCCTATTTTACACCACATGGACCCAGGGACCATACTGACCCTGCCAGTAAAGATCAAAATGTCTACCCATAATGGCGTTTTTTAAAAGCCAGCCAAATTTCGCAGTGGGGGGTTGTATACCAACTTTAGCAACACTAATGTTGATAAGTTCTGATAACCCACTATCATTGGGCCAGCCATGATAATGGCATTTTTTGATGTCCATCTCTTCCCTGTCTGCACGTCCAGAGACTATTGCACCCGAGCAGGGCTCAACACACACTTGGAGTCACGCAAGTGACTTCTGACTTCATTCCGACTCCACTCTAAGTCTCCGTTGGGTCCTCATCACTTCTGGCTCATCCATCACCAACAAGCCCTGGGCTCTACCAATTTTTAGAACAACCAGTCCAACCCAAGGCCACCCCTCTTGGCCCAGGGTTCTATAATACAATTTTCCACCCACATCCCCTGGAGAGTGAGGAGTTTAAAAAATGGTCCATGGTATGAGTCTGTGATTTTACCACTATGAGAAATAAACATGCAATATATCATTTTAACTGATGCAAGATTGGATTTTGTTTAAATAAAAAGGCTAAATTAATCACCTAAATTATTTAGAATTGTTTATGAGTCTTATAGTTTATTACTATTTACACTATTTTAAAGAATCCTAAATGTAAACATGGATATACAATTAAGTTGAATCCTAATTTAAATAACCAATGTTTTTATAAATTCTGTTCTTGTAAATCTGAGACAAAACTGAAACTTATGTGAATCTGTGGAGTTATTCTATCTACACTAACTGGGGAACAATTTTATTTGTTCAGTTTTTAGAGACAGGGTCTTGCTATGTCACCTAATATTCTTGGCCTCAAGCGATGCACCTGCCTCTGCCTCTCAAAGTAATAGGATTATAGGCCTGAGCCACTGGGCCCCGCCCACCTGAATAAAGTTTTAAGGGGTCATATTTCACTGTCAGATTCTTAAGATTAACAGTGATTGTATCATTCTTTAATGATAATTTAATTATGTTATCCAAAATGAACTGACTTAAGGATCTTGGACTTAATACCACATTGAAATAATTAGTAATCACTGTTTACCTGGAAGCCTTCAAAGAAATTAAAATTCGGAGAAGAGAAGTAAATAAAATTCATAATAGCCATAGACTATTCAAATGAATTTTAATCTGAATATATATTTTAATAATACGGGCTTTATTCATAAATAAGACTCCATAAAGTTAAAAGCAGGAACAGTTCCTGTTTTAAAAAGGGAATATACAAATGCAACATGCCATTTTATTTATAATTGCAAATTAGGTTATTTTAGATGGATGAGAATTGAGATATCATTAAATCCCATTCCTGCTTCTCCGATGCCACAAAATAATAGAACCTCAAGTCCTCAGATCTAAGCAATCATAGCAGATTCCAAATGGCCTCTAAATATTGGCGGCAACAGCCCAGTTTCTTCTCTTGCAATAAATGTGCATCATTTGGTAAACAAGGGAACGTGGCATTCAGATTCCTACACGATTGTGTCGTAGAAGTAACCTCCATATCTCCATCTGCAGTGTGTATTCTCACCTTTATCTCCCATTCAGTAACACGGCCAGTTTCATCATCTTTCGTTTCAACTTTATTTATAAGAGAATGCTGACTGCAGACAACATACAACAGAGGCATTTCAAATCGGACAGGAGAGTTACTTGAGATATACTTGATTTTAGTTTCAGGCAGAATGACTTCCTGGAGAGTCTTAGTTACAATACCACAGTAATGATGATGGTAGAAAAATTTACAATAGGCCGGGCGCGGTGGCTCAAGCCTGTAATCCCAGCACTTTGGGAGGCCGAGACGGGCGGATCACGAGGTCAGGAGATCGAGACCATCCTGGCTAACACGGTGAAACCCCGTCTCTACTAAAAAAAATACAAGAAAACTAGCCGGGCGAGGTGGCGGGCGCCTGTAGTCCCAGCTACTCGGGAGGCTGAGGCAGGAGAATGGCGTGAACCCGGGGGGCGGAGCTTGCAGTGAGCCGAGATCGCGCCACTGCACTCCAGCCTGGGCCACAGAGCGAGACTCCATCTCAAAAAAAAAAAAAAAAAAAAGAAAAATTTACAATAAACATTTGGCAAAATGTTAGGTTACAAGGCAGTCATCACCTAAAAACACTTCATCAGGGTGCGTATACGAATTGTGAAATAGCGTGGATTTAAGCCTGGCACAGAGCCAAAACTGGGTGCGCTGGACTTGAACAGCTGCTCAGTCCCCAGCACAGGTCCGTATCAAGGAGTGAACCAGAAAGAGCCCTTTTAACCCCAGGAAAGTCTTCATTTGCCCAGACTAGAAACCGAATCTCACTCAGAAATCAGTTATAGGCTGTACAGTGACTCACGTCTGTAATCCCAGCACTTTGGGAGGCAGATGCAGATGGATCATTTAAGGTCAGAAGTTCGAGACCAGCCTGGCCAACATGGTGAAACCCCGTCTCCACTAAAAATACAAAAATTAGCTAGGCGTGGTGTCATGTGCCTGTAATCCCAGCTACTCGGGTGGCTGAGGCGGGAGAATTGCTTGAACCTGGGAGGCAGAGGTTGCAGTGAGCCGAGATTGCACCACTGCACTCCAGCCTGGGTGACATAGCAAGACTCTATCTCAAAAAAAAAAGAGAAAAAAAAGAAAACAGTTATGTATTTTTGACTATGTATTTGTTCTTCATGATGTTCAAATTAAGATAACAAAGCCAAGTCTTAAAATCATTGCTCCAAGATAGCACCTTTGGGCTGGGGGTGGTCGTTCACATCTGCAATCCCAGCACTTTGGGAGGCCGAGAGAAGTAGATCACCTGAGGTCAGGAGTTCAAGACCAGCCTGGTCAACATGGTGAAACCCCACCTTTACCAAAAATACAAAAAAATTAGCTGGGTGTGATGGCACACTCCTGTAGTCCCAGCTACTCTGGAGGCTGAGACAGGAGAATCGCTTGAACCTGATTGTGCCACTGCTCTCCAGTTGGGCAAGACAGAGAGAGACTCCATCTCAAAAAACAAAACACAACAAAACAAAAAACACGAAATAGCACCTTTGCATTAACTTTAGCATTTGTAAGCACCACCTGGAGAATATATTCAAATACAGATTTGTGGGCCTGGCCAGACGGGCACAGTAGTTCACACCTGTAATTCTAGCACTCTGGGAGGCCGAGGCGGGTGCGTCACTAGAGGTCAGGAGTTTGAGACCAGCTTGGCCAACACAGTGAAACTTTGTCTCTACTAAAACTACAAAAATTAGCCCGGTGTGGTGGCTGCATGCCTGTAGTCCCAGCTACTTGGGAGGCTGATGCAGGAGACTCACTTGAACCTGGGTGGTGGAGGTTGCAGTGAGCCAAGATCACACCACACTCCAGCCTGGGCAACAGAGCAAGACTCTATCTCAAAAAAAAAAAAAAGAAAGAAAAAGCTTTCAACAAATAATCATTTAATCATGTTGTTTGGTGTGACTATATAAATGTGTAGATGTACACACATATCTATCAATGCATAATAAAATTATTGAATATAAGGAATGTATAAAAGAGATACTGGTAGCTCAGAGAAAAAGGAATTATGCTCTGGGTATATAATCTGTTTTCAAAATTCTGTACAAAAATATTCTTTGGTTTTCATCTCTTAGACAGGGATCTCACTCTGCCACCCAGGCTGGAGTGCAGTGGTGCAATCACAGCTCACTGCAGCCTGGAACTCCTGGGCTCCAGAGATCCTCCCACCTCAGCCCCCAGAGTAGCTGGAACTACAGGCATGCACCACCATGCCTGACTAATTTTTGGGTTTTTTTTGGGTTTTTTTTGGTAGAGATGAGGTTTTGCCATGTTGCCCAGGCTGGTCTCGAAGTCCTGGGTTCAAGCTCTCTGCTGGCCTTGGCCTCTCAAAGTGCTGGGACTACAGGCATGAGCCACCTCAACCAGCCGCCTGGCTAATTTTTTTTTCTTCAATTTTTATTTATTTTTTTATTTTTTGAGACAGAGTCTTACTCTGTCACCCAGGCTGGAGTGCAGTGGTGTAATCACAGCTCTCTGCAGCCTCAACCTCCTGGCTCAAGCGATTCTCCCACTTCAGCCCCTCAAGTAGCTGGGACTACAGGCATGCCCTACCACACCTGGCTAAGTTTTGTATTTTTTGTAGCGATTGGGTTTCACCACATTTCCCAGACTGGCCTCCAACTCCTGAGTTCAAGTAATCCGCCTCCCTTGTCCTCCCAAAGTGCTAGGATTACAGGCGTGAACCACTAACCGCAGCTCTGCTAATTTTTAAAATAACTTTTTTAGGTTCAGAATGATTGCTTGTGGGTGGAGTCAGTGGAAGGAAACTGTGGTCAGGCACAGTGTGGCTAATTCCTGTAATCCCAGTGCTTTGGGAGGCTTCGGCAGAAGGATTGCTTGAGGCCAAAGTTGGAGACCAGCCTGGGCAACAGAGCGAGGCTCTGTCTTTAAATAATAACAATTTTATATATATATATATATATATATATTTTTTTTTTTTTTTTTTTTTTTTTTTTTTTTTGAGACAAAGTCTTGCTCTGCCGCCAGGCTGGAGTGCAGTGGCAAGATTTCGGCTCACTGCAACCTCGGCCTCCCAGGTTCAAGCGATTCTCCTGTCTCACCTTCCCGAGTAGCTGGGACTATAGGCGCACGCCACCATGCCCAGCTAATTTTTATATTTATACTAAAGATGCGGTTTCACCATGTTGACCAGGATGTTCTCAATCTCTTGACCTTGTGATCCGCCCACTTGGCCTCCCAAAGTGCTGGGATTACAGGCATGAACCACCGTGCCTGGCCTAATAGCAGTACATTAAAAAAGAAAAATAAATCAATAAATTAATAATTTTTTAGGCACATGGCCTCACTCTGTCTGATCTGGAGCTCCTGGCCTCGCGATCTACAGCCTCAGCATCTTGAGTAGCTGAGATTACACACATGAGCCACCACGGGCTTTTATCTCTTCTGCCTATGCTGTCTCATGAAGCTACTCCCTGAGAGTGTTAACCTTCGGGTTGACTTGCATTACATTTTTGGATAGTTCGACTTGGGACATCTTTGAAACCATAAGGCATCTTCCATTTGAAGGAGTATTTCTAATAATCCTCATGTAACTTTCTGTTGAGATGTAATACAAATATTCTCACTGATTAATAACATAGGCAGACGTGTGGCTGTTGCTCATTGTCAAGTCACCTTTGGTCTTATCTCTGTGAACCGACCTGTTCTTTCTCGCCACTTTTCCTGATACTGCCTTTCTCTATGATCATGGTTTCTCTTGCACCCAGGATCTTTTTGCCTGTGCCCCTCCCAGATGGCCACTTAATAGCATCAAAGATTTGCTTCCTCATCTTGCTTGGGCATCCAAAGGCAATGCACCCTCAAAGGCATTCTAGAAACAGTTTGCTACACTCCAACTTCTTCTAGAGTTGTTCAACGGTATATTAAAAATTGCCTTGTCATTTTTACAACGTGGGAAAAACTGGCAAGACAAAGAGAAAAACATTACGGGTGCCATCAGGTTGTTTCTACCCGGAAGAGTACTAAGTTATCTTCCGGTCATATTCCCTGGGGAAGGCACTTCACCTCTGTGGAATTCTTTCCCCAAACCTATAACCTCAGCCTGATCATGAAAAACCCAAATTGAGGGACATTTTTAAAGAATATGTGACCATGGCTAGGCATGGTGGCTCACGCCTGCAATCCCAGCACTTTGGGAGACCAAGGTGGACGGATCACTTGAGGTCAGGAGTTCGAGACCAACCTGGACAACATGGTGAAATCCTGTCTCTACTAAATATACAAAAATTAGCCAGGCGTGGTGGTGCACACCTGTAATCCCAGCTACTGGGCAGGCTAAGGCAGGAGAATCGCTTGAACACAGGAGACAGAGGTTGCAGTGAGCCGCGATTGCACCACTGCACTCCAGCCTGG
>NW_012107252.1:3586974-3612954 GCF_000951045.1 Mandrillus leucophaeus
AAAAAAAAAAAAAAAAGTGTGTTTTTAAAATTTCCACAAATTTGTGCATTTTTCAGGTTTTATTCTGTTACTGATTTTTAACTTACTTTTGTGGTCAGATAAGGTACTTTGTATCATACCTATTTTTAAAAAATCTATTGAGAATTGATTAGTGGCCTACTCTGTGGTCTATATTGGGGAATGCCCGCGTGCGCTTGAGAAGAATGTGCATTGTGTTGTTGTCGGGTAGAATGTTCTGCATATGTCTGTTAGATGTAGTCGGTATATTGTGTTGTTCAGGGCCTCTGCTTCTTTCCTTATATTCTGTCTGATTGTACTATCCATTATTGCGAGTGGGACATTGAGGTCTCCGATTTCTTTCTTTCTTTTTTTTTTTTTTTTGAGAGACGGTCTTGTTCTATAGCCCAGGCTAGAGTGCAGTGGCACCACCTGATCTCGTCGGCTCACTGCAACCTCCATCTCCTGGGTTCAAGTGATTCTCCTGCCTCAACCTCCGAGTAGCTGGGATTACAGACATGTACTACCATGCCCAGCTAATTTTTGTATTTTTAGTAGAGACAGTGGTCTCTGCCATGTTGGCCAGGATGGTCTTGAACTCCTGGCCTCATGTGATCTGCCCATCTCAGCCTCCGAAAGTGCTGGGATTACAGGCATGAGCTGCCATGCCCAGCTCACATCTCTGACTATTATTGTAGAGCTGTTTCGTTCTCCCTTCAATTCTTTTTTTTTTTTTTTTTTTTGAGATGGAGTCTCGCTCTGTTGCCCAGGTTAGAGTGCAGTGGCCGGATCTCAGCTCACTGCAAGCTCTGCTTCCCGGGTTTATGCCATTCTCCTGCCTCAGCCTCCCGAGTAGCTGAGACTACAGGTGCCCGCCACCTTGCCCGGCTAGTTTTTTGTATTTTTTTAGTAGAGACGGGGTTTCACCGTGTTCACCAGGATGGTCTCGATCTCCTGACCTCGTGATCCGCCCGTCTCCCAAAGTGCTGGGATTACAGGCTTGAGCCACTGCGCCCGGCCATCTCCCTTCAATTCTATCAGTTTTTGCTTTATACATTTTGATGGTCTGTTATTAAGTACATAAATGATTATAATTGTTTTATCTTCATGCTTTATTTTACCTTTTATTAACATGCAATCCCTTTCTTTGTCTTGTGTAATCTTTTTTGATTTAAAGTCTGTTTTGTGCGACGTTAGTATAGACACCCCACTCTCTTTTGTTTACTATTTGTATATAATATCTTTTTCCATCCTTTTACTTTCAACCTATTTGTGTCTTTATCTAATGTGATCTCTTGTAGACATCATATATTTGATTCATGTTTTTTATCCATTATGCTGATTTCTGTATTTTGATTGGAGAGTTTAATCCATTTACATTTAAAGTATCTACTGACAAAGAGGGATTTAATTCTGTTTTCTATATACCTTATAGCCTTTTTGTTCTTCATTCCTTGCATTACTGTCCTGTGTTTAGTTGAGATTTTTGTAGTGAAAAGTTTTAAATGCTTGTGTGTGTGTGTGTGTGTGTGTATCCTTTTGCACATATGCTATGGATGTTTTCTCTGTGGTTATCATAAGAATTACATTTGACATCCTGAAATTATAATACTAATTTGAATTTATTTATTTATTTTTTTAGATGGAGTCTTGCTCTGCTTCCCAGGCTAGAGTGCAGTGGTGCAATCTCAGCTCACTACAACCTCTGCCTCCCTGGTTCAAGTGATTCTCCTGCCTCAGCCTCCTGAGTAGCTGGGATTACAGAAGTGTGCAACCATGGCTAACTTCTGTATTTTTAGTAGAGATGCGGTTTTGCCATGTTGGCCAGGCTAGCCTTGAACTCCTGACCTCAGGTGATCCACCTGCCTTGGCCTCCCAAAGTGCTGGGATTACAGGTGTGAGCCACCGTGCCCAGCCTAATTTGAATTTATATCACCTTGACTTCAAAGGCATACAAAAACTCTGCTCCTATACAACTCTGTGCCCATCCGTTTCAGTTACTGATGTCATAAAATTACATTTTTGTGCATTGTATGTCCAAAAACACAAGGTTCTAATTGATTTTTTAAATGCTTATTCTCTTAAATAACATAAACAAAATGTGGTGTTTTAAATGAAAGTTACATTAATACTAGCTTTTATAATGGCACATGTATTTTTTTGTAGAGATGGGGTCTCACTATGTTGCCTATGCTGGTCTCAAACTCCTGGGCTCAAGTGATCCACCCATATTGATCTCTCAAAGTGCTGTGATTACAGTTATGAGCTACCATGGCTGGCCTCTTAATTTCTTCTTCATTTTTGATGGACAGTTTCGCCAGGTAGAGGATTCTTGCTTGACAGTTTTTTCCTTTCAGCATTTTTGCATCTATCAATCCACTGCCTTCTGGCCTCCACAGTTTCTGGTAAGAAATCAGGAGACAATCTTATTCAGAATCTCTTGTATGTAAACAGTTGCTTCTTCCTTGCTGTTTTCAAGATTTTCCCTTTGCCTTTGGCTTTCACAGTTTAACTATAATATTTCCTGGTGGGACCTCTCTTGAGTTTATTCCACTTCAACTTTGTTGAACAACTTGCATGTTTGTATTCGTATCTTTCATCCAGTTTGGGGCATTTCTAGCCCTTATTTCTGGAAAAAAAATTCCTTTTTCCCTTTCCCTCTTTTTCTTATGAAACTCCTACAGTGCATATGTTGGTCTGAATCTTTCTTCTACCTACTCAAATCTGCTTTTGAATCCCTTTAGTCAAATTTACATTGTAGTTATTGTACTTTTCAGTTCCAGAATTTTTTCTTCCTTTCTATGTTTTCTGTCTCTTTGTTGAAAGTTCCATTTTATTTATATATCATTTTCTTGACTTTGTCCACATCTTCATTTAGCTCTTTGAGCATCTTTAAGACAGTTGTTCCGGAATGTTTTCTGTTGACATTTTTTTCCTTAGATAGGCCACACTTTACTGTTTCTTTGTATGTCTTGTGATTTTGTTGTTGTAGTTGAAAACTGGACTTTTGAATCTTACAATGTAGTAACTCTGGAAATAAAATTCTCTCCTTCCCCAGGGTTTGCTTTTTTTTTTTTTTTTTTTTTTGGCACATGGGTAAAAAAGCATGCTGTTTTTATTTTATTTTATTTTTATGGTCATATGGTGTCTCTAAGCTGGGGATAAGATTGGGAAATAAATTGAAGGTCTTCTCTGAGTCTGTGCCTTTCCCTGGACATGCATGGTGACTTTCCATATTCCCTTGTATATGTAGTTACTTTGGATGTCCTAGTCCTTAAATGTCTGGCCCCTAAAAGGGGGAAAAGGGAAAGATGAGGGGAGAAAAAACAGTTATTGGCTTTTGGCTTTTTAAGTCTCCTAGAAGTCACTTTTCCAGTGTGGTTGTAAAAATGGCAATGGGGGTTACAACAATGGCAGCTCACTTCTGTGTCTACACCTCTGTCATCAGAAGCAGCAATCAGAGATCAAAACATAGATCCCAGATACGTGGAGGACAAGCTTCTTGTTGCCTACCCTGGCTCCTGCAAGCCAAATTCAAATTGCTCCAAGAGTGTGAGAGCTGAAATTGACTGAAATTAGCCACAGTCTTCTCCTGGAAGTTGCAAGCTTTGTAATAGATTCCAGAGTTGCAACATAGTTATATCAGACAGATTCTGTCAGTACAATTGACTAGGTAGAGAGATTGATTCCTGGTGTTTTCTACTCTGCCACCTTCCCTGATGTCATTATGATCTTATTATTTTATTTTGAGACAGGGTCTCACTCTGTCACCCAGGCTGGTGGGTGACAATCACAGCTCACTGCAGCCACAACCTCCCAGGCTCAAGTGATCCTCCCACAACAGCCTCCTGAGTAGCTGAGACTACAGGCACCATGCCACCATGCCCAGCTAATTTTTTTTGTTGTTGTTGTATTTTTGTAGAGACAGGGTTTTGACACGTTGCCCAGGCTGGTCTTGAACTCCTAGGCTCAACCGATTTGCCCACCTCAGCCTCCCAAAGTGCCAGGACTATAGGCATGAGCCACCGCACCCAACCCTTATTACTTTGTATTTACTCTTTTCAATAGTTATTTCTCACTTGTCATTTATTTGATTTTTATTGTTGTTGTTGTTGATTTTTTTTGAAACAAGATCTCACACTGTTGACTAGCTGTGTAATGTTGCAGTCACGACTCACTGCAGGCTCAACCTTCTGGGCTCAAGTAATCCTCCCACCTCAGTCTCCAAGTAGCTGGCATGTGCTACCATGCCCAGCTAATTTTTAATTTGTTTTGTAGAGACAGGGTCTCATTATGTTGCCCAGGTTGGCCTTGAACTCCTGAGATCCAGCAGTCCCCTCACCTTCGCCTCCCAAAGTGCTGGGATTATAGGCATGAGCCACTGCATCCCATTGATTTGTCATTTCTTACTTGGTTATGCTATATAATGGTTTTCTATAGTTTTGATATTTTTCAAGGAACTAATTTTTAATTGCTTGATTAGCATACTTTTTATTATGTAGACTTTTTTGTTTTCTGATTCAATATTTCCCGTTTTCATATTTAGCAATTTCATCCTTCTGTATTTTTTCAACTTGCTTTGCCGTTCTTTTCCTTTTTGAGTTGTGTGTTTAATCCATTTATTTTAATCCACTTATCAATCATTTATTTTTGTTTTCTTCTAATAGGTCTTTTAAGCATATTTACATTTATTGATACAACGTATTTGTTTAGTCTCAGTTGTATTATTTTGTATTATCTTTTCTGAATTTTCTATTTTTACCATACTCTGTTGTCTGTTTCCTTTGCTCATTTTCATTCTTAAAAAAAAAAAAGAACTCAGAGCAGCTGAACCACTGCAAATGGTACAAATAACAGATTTATTATAGGTACTAGGCCTTATATAACTTTAGGATTTAGTGAATAAGTCTTTGTAAGACTTGCCTGTGTGACTGATGCTGGTCTGAAGTCAGCAGGGCCAGCAGTAAGGAAGGGAAGATGGATGTGAAGTTAGGAAATCAGGGATGGGCAAACGGGAACTTTTGAGGACAAACTAGAATGGCATCGAATCTCATGCCTCAGGTCTCAATGTTGGAGGTGACCTGTAGGAGAAACTGGTTCTCTTCACCATGGGTAGCACACATACCTGGCCCAGGATTCAGAGAATTTGAGAGAGATCAGACAGGAGCTGGGGTAGCAGCTGGTCTGGCTGTCCCACTGCAACAAAGTGAGCAGTAGATCAGGAACAATGCAACTATAATTGTATCTTGTGGCCAATCCTAACTCAGAATGATACAGGGAAGGACATTTGGAGAAACCGTTTAAATGGATTTAGCTAAACTGAAACATCACAAAATCCGTGTGTGTGTGTGTGTGTGTGTGTGTGTGTGTGTGTGTGTGTGTGTGTAAAATGTAAGGTTTTAATTTTTTCTAATTGTTATATTTTGTACTTTCAGTTCCCACTTTCCTTTAGGCAATGACTTAAACAAAATTTTTTAAACAATATTTTCTGTAAGTTGCTACTTTTTTAAGAGATGGGATCTCACTATGTTGCCCAGGCAGGTCTTGAAGTCCTGGGCTCAAGCAATCCTCCCACCTTGGCCTCTCAAAGTGCTAGGATTACAGGCATGAACCACCAGGCCTGACCTCCTTTTGTTATAAAACTATTGTTATAAAATTAACTTGTGCCAGGCACAATGGTTCATGCCTGTAATCCCAGTACTTTGGGAGGCTGAGACAAGCAGACTGCTTGAGGTCAGGAGTTCAAGACCAGCCTGGCCAACATGGTGAAACCCCGTCTCTACTAAAAATGCCAAAAATCAGCTGGGTGTGATGTTGGGCGCCTGTAATCCCAGCTACTCAGGAGGTTGAGGCAGGAGAATTGCTTGAACCCAGGAGGCAGAGGTTGCAGTGAGCTGAGATTGTGTCATTACATTCCTGGCTGGGTGACAGAGCGAGACTCCTCAAAAAAAGAAAAATAAAACAAAACAAAAACTAGCTTGTAACCTCTTCCTCACTCTTCCCTCTTTTCCCCCATCATCCAAAGTTTAGTTTTTCTTTGTACTTTCAAATAAACCTAGGCTTCCATGTTTTGATTTCTCCGCTTTATGTAGTATCTTGTGACATATAGCTATTGCTTCTGAATCAGTTAATGAGTTTCTGGGCTTTCCTGTCTTCTCCCCCTTTTTAAGTGATATTATTTCCATTTTGACAGAGCATATCAGATTTTCACATTAGTTACTATCCTTATCTCCACATTTGTTTTAGTCTCACATTTTCAGCTAAACGCAGTCAAGGTGTGCCACAAATATTTTTGCCAACGTTTTTCCAATTATCTTTTCTAGCCCATTCCCTCTTAGGTTCATCAAGAAGAGGCAATGGGAACATTATTCTCCAAGTTCTGGCATGTTTAAAATTGCTCTCCTATAGCCTTGATATTGCAAGTTAACTTATCCACAGTGTCTTTCCTGTGTCTTCTTGTATTGAATGTTTACGTCAAGAACATAATGTCAATATATGTATCATGGTCCATGGCTATTCCTGCACACGCTTTTAGTTTTTGTTTGTGTGGATTTTTTCCCCATCCCTTCATGTCTTTTTTGTTTGTTTGTTTTTGTTTTGTTGAGACTGAGTTTCGCTCTTGTTGCCCAAGCTGGAATGCAATGGCGTGATCTCAGCTCCCTTCAACTTCCGCCTCTCAGGTTCAAGCTATTCTCCTGCCTCAGCCTCCTGAGTAGTTGAGATTACAAGCACGCACCACCACGCCTGGCTAATTTTTGTATTTTCAGTAGAGACGGGGTTTCACCATGCTGCCCAAGCTGTTCTCAAACTCCTGACCTCAGGTGATCTGCCCAACTCGGCCTCTCAAAGTGCTTGGATTACAGGCATGAGCCACCACGCCTGGCCTCTCACCCGTTCATGTCTATGTATGTCTTTTTTTTTTTTTGAGAGAGAGAGTCTTGCTCTGTCACCTAAGCTAGAGTGCAGTGGCACGATCTCTGCTCACTACAACTTCCACCTCCCGGGTTTAAGCAATTCTCCTGCCTCAGCCTCCGGAGTAGCTGGGATTACAGGCGCCCACCACTGTGCCTGGCTAAGTTTTGTATTTTTAGTAGAGACGGGGTTTCACCATCTTGGCCAGGCTGGTCTCAAACTCCTGACCTCAAGTGGTCCACCTGCCTCAGCCTCCCAAAGTGCTGGGGTTACAGGCGTGAGCCACCACGCCCAGCCCTAGGCAAAGTGAGTTTCCTGCAGGTGGCATACAGTTGGGTCTTGTTTGTTTGTTTGTTTGTTTTAATCCATTCAGCCAGTTTATTTTTTAATTGGGGAATTTAAATCATTTACATTCAAATTCAAGGTTATTATTGATAGGTTGAAAGTAAAATACTCCTGTCATTTTGTTAGTTGTTTTCTGATTGTTTTGTATGTCTTATGTTCCTTTCTTTATCTTTTATTGTTTACCTTTATGATTTGGTGTTTTTTTGTAGTGATAATGTTTGAGTGCTTTCTCTTTCTCATTTGCGTGTCCTCTCCACCAGTGAGTTTTATACTTTCGTGATAGTTATTGTCCTTTTTCTTTCAGATGTAGGACTTCCTTAAGCATTTCTTGTAGGGCCAGTGTAGTGATGATGAATTCCCTCAATATTTCTTTTTCATTTTTGAAGAATAGCTTTGATGGATATAGTATGCTTGTCTGAAAATTCTTTTCTTTTCGCACTTGGAATATATCATCCCATTCTTTCCGAGTCTATACAATTTCTGCTGAGAAATCCACTGTTAGTCTGATGGAAATTTCCTTATATGTGACTTGATACTTTTTGCTTGTCGTGTTTAGAATTCTCTCTTTGTCTTTTACTTCATTTTTTATTTTTTTGAGACAAGGTCTTGCTATGTTGCCCAGGCTCGAGTGCAGTGGCTACTTTACAGGCACAAACATAGCACACTACAGCCTCAAACTCCTGGCCTCAAGCCTTCCAAGTAGCTGCCTCAGCCTCCCAAGTAGCTGGGATTACAGCTGTGTGCCCAACATCTTTGACTTTTGGTAGTTTGATGATAATGTGCTTTGATGAAGACTATTTTTGGGTTGAATCTATTTGGGGATCTTTAAGCTTCCTGTATCTCGATATCTATATATCTTAGAGAAGACTGTAAAAGTTTTCAGCTATTATTTTGTTAAATAGGTTTTCTATGCCTTTGCCCATCTCTTCTCCTTCTGAAATTGCCAAAGTTTGAATATTTGGTTGCTTTATAGTATCTCATATGTCATCCATGCTTTTTTTCATTCTTTTTTCATTTATTTTTGTCTGACTGGGTTATTTCAAATGACCTGACTTCAGGTTCTGAAATTCTTTCTTGTGCTTGATCTGGTTTATTGTTAAAGCTCTTGAATGAATTTTTTATTGATTCATTGAATTGTTTGGTTCTAGGATTTCTGTTTTTCTTTTACATCTTTTTGTTGTATTTTTGTTGTATTTTGTATCTTTGTTGAATTTTATCTCTGTTGAATTTCTCATTCAGATCATGAATTTTCTTGATTTATTTCTATCATTCATCTGTGTTCGCTTGTATCTCACTGAGTTTCTTTAATATCATTATTTGTATTCTTTTTCTGGCCACTTTATAGATTTCTTCTTCTTTGTGTTGCTACTGGAGAATTATTGTCTTCATTTAGAAGCATCATGTTTCCTTGCTTTTTCATATGTCTTGTGTCCTTATATTGATATCTGCAAGTCTGTTGTAACAGTTGTTTGTTCCAGTTTTACAGATTGGCTTTTGTAGGGGAAGGCTCTTTCCTAGAGCTGCATCTATAGTTGGTTGGCAGGGTACTTTGGCTTTGACTCTGGGTGGGTGCAGTAGTGTAGTCTCCATGTGATGTCTTCACCTATAATCAGCATCAGTGGTGGTTGTGAGTTCCTCGGTGGCTTGGGATGTGGTTATTAGTAGGAGCTGTGACAAGGCTTTCCTGCGGAAGGGGATACCAGTTGGGCCAATTCTCAACTGCCAGTGGTGGCAGTGGTGGGTCAAGTGTGCCAGTCCTCAGGCCCTGGATGGTGTATGTGGGTGCTGGCAGTGGTGGGGATGAGCAGGCCAGTGTTTAGGCTTCCAGGTGGTAAGCTCAGGTACCAGCGGTGGCAGTAGTGAGCTGAGTGGGTATGCCCTTGGACCACCAGGTGGTGTGCATGGCATCGGTGGTGGTAGTAGCATCAGCGGACAACCCTTAGGCCCTGGAGCAGGATGCATAGCAGTCAGTGCTGGTGGTGGACTGGGAGGGCCAGTCCCTTGTCCCCTGAGAGGTACACATGTATTCTGTTGGTGGGTGGGTGGGCCTGTCCTTATGCCCCTAGATGGCATACACATGCATCAGTGGTGGAGGGCAGGGTGGCCAAATTGTCCCCAGGCCCCTGGATAGTATAAGTGGGTGGTGGTGGCAGATGGGGCAGACCCATCCTGAGGTCCCTGGATGATGCACATGGGTGCCAACACCTCTCCTCCGGCATAAGGACAGTACACAGGTGGGCTGTTCCCCAGGCTTTCTGTAAAGGCACATGCAGGTGCACGGTGGCCCTTCTTCTGAAAGTAGTGGGGTTGCTGTCAGTGGCAGTGGCCCTGGGGCAGGCAGCACTCAGACTCTGGGAAATGGATGCTTTGGCTTCCTTTGTCCCAGGTCAATCTTCCTGGTGCACTGCTTTGCCTGTTCCCTAGGGTATAGAACATTGCATGGGCTAGAGTGCTGGAAACCCAGCAACACTGCTAGATCCAGCTGGCATCTCAATGCTACAGGCTTCCGAGGATGTGAGGGGATGTCACTGGGGTCCAGGGATGTGGAAGTGCACGGGCTGTTGGGCCCCAGGGCAGGATGCAGTCTAGTGGGAAGCTCTCAAACGCCCTATGCTGCAGCTGCTTGGGTCTCGGGCGGATGTGATGTGGGACTTAGCATGAACTCCCTCTCTGAAACAATGCCATCACGTGTCTCCAGGAAGCTCCCTATTCTAGTCTCAGAGCTTGCAAGAGCCAAGGGGCCTTCCCACAGCTAGGCTTGCAGGAGTCTGCAGTGGGAAAGTAGGCTGCGGGGGATCTCTCAACATCTCCCTGGAATTGGGAGTTGTAAGCCGATCCTGGCAGGCCCGGCTGCTTTGCTTCTCTCGCCTTCCATGCCTCAGAGATTCCCTGCCACTTCCCTGATGAATTCCAGTGTTCTCTCTTAGAAGCTCTATTTGACATGTGGTTATCTGCTTGCTGTGTTGGTCATTCTTTATGGAGGAGGCACAGTAATCAATTATGCCTACGTAGTGGCGCCTCTAGTCAGCTATCTTGAATCCCCCTCTTAAGGGTTTTTATAATCTCTTGGAGTCCAATAGCAAGCTAGTTCTCAAAGGAAGAGTGTACTGAAGAGGACGTGCTTTCCAAATGATACTCTATCTAATAGAGGAAAGCTGGCCTCCACTGGAAATTTCAAATGAATAGTCCTTGTAGCCTTAATGTACTTATGTTAATATCAAACCAGAGATTCTCAAACCAAAGGTCCTAAAGCTCCCATAGTTTCATTGTTTGAACTAGTCAAGTAAGAAATTACTTCAGGCTTCAATGTTTTCCCTTATCTTCTCCTACTGATTAAGGAAAAGAAGAAAAGGAAGAATGGAGTGTTAGAAAGCCTGTGATACAATAAGAAATATACATCTGGTCTTTGTCTTCAGTTGCTGACAGTTTCCAAAACTTGGAATTTTCTGAGTGATAGGGGTGATAGGGCATCTTTTGTTATTCATAAAAAGCCCTTTCAGCCACACCTAAGTTTATGCTAATAAGGTGGCTCTTGGTGGCCCCTGGGGAGCTAGGGGGCTGGCGGCCAGAGGAACCAGTCTCGTGATTAGAGGGCTGGAACTTTCAGCCCCATCCCTGGACCTCTAGGGGGAGGAGCTGAGCTGGAGATTGAGTTAATCACCAGTGGCCACTGATTTAATCAATTACGCCTACGTAATGAAGCCTCTGTAAAAATCCCGAAACAATGGGGTTCAGGACCATCTGGGTCAGTGAACACATCCCCATGCCAGGAGGGTGATGCTCCTCAAACTCCATGGAGACAGAAGCTCCTGTGCTCAGCACCCTTCCAGACCTCGCCCTAGGTGCCTCTTCGTTTGGCTGCTCACTGGTGTCCTTTATAGTATCTTTTACAATAAACCAATAAACCCAAGTAAAGGGTTTCCCTGAGTTTTGTGGGCCATTTTAGCAAATTATCAAAAGTGAAGAGGGGGTCGTGGAAACCTCCAATTTATATTTGGTTGGTCAGAAGTATGTGTGGTACCCTGGGACTTTCAACTGGTAGTTGGGGCAGTGTTGTGGGACTGAGCCCTCAACAGGTTAGGCCTGCACTAACTCCAGGTAGCTTGTATCAGAATTAAATGGAATTGTTGGACACCTAGTTGGAGAACTGGTTGTTGGTGGTGTGTAAAAAATCCACGCACTGGTGTTTGAAGTGATGTGAGTAAAAACAGTGCTGAGAGTCCTCTGGGAAATTTTCCTATAGTGGGCCCTGGATCCCATAAAACTGTCATATAACTATTTATCCTTCTCAGGGGAAGCATATGGGATTAACAGACTGTGACAGTGGTCTTTTACTTTTCCATAATATTTTAACTTTTATCTGTTAAAACACATCCAAGGCCAAAGAAAGCAACTTTTCTTCCCCCCTCAAAACAAACCAGATGCTTTAATGGCCTGCCTCCAGGGCCCACGGGCTCATCACAAACCCTTAAATAAGGCCCAGAGCTTGTCAGCCTCTGGTTCAGCCCAGCACCCCACAGGCAGGTGGCCCACAGCAGGCCTGGCTAGTGGGTTCTGGCTTGGGGAGTACCAGGATTCCCAGTCCAGATCTTCAGAGACTTTCCAGGACTAAGCTGCCACTCAGCCTGCCTGCACCAGTCCCTGAGTCCCAGCACCTGCTTGGCTTCCAGAAAACATGTTTCCCGGCATAATGCCTGGGGTGAGAGAGGCAGCTCAGGGAAGCCACTGAGGACAGGTCTGGGGCATCCTGGGGTGGGAGCAGCAGGCCCAGAACAAGGATGCCAGCCCCAGGTGGCATCGCTGCACCAATAGCGGGGATTGGGAGTGGGCAGCGCAGGCCCCCTCAGGGAGCTCCAGGCTTGGGGGTTGGGCCAGCCCAATCCCAAATACTGATGAGGAGGTGACTCTAGAAAATGTGAGCCACATCCACTGCACAATGTACCACTCTAAGACAGCCAAGTCCTAGGACACATGAAGACTTTCTACAGGAAGGCTCTCAGCCTCTGATTCCAGGCCCTGTCCCGGGGAGGAAGCAGAGACCAAACCTTAACGGGGTATGTGTCAGGCAGCATCTCCACAACAACCCTGTGAGGTAGGTTGCGTTGTTCTATTGTACAGATGGAGGATGAGGGCTCAGCAGAGGTGAAGAGTCTTGCCCAGGACATGCAGCAAGGAACACCGGCCAGATTCAAGCCCAGATCTGTCAGGTTCCGAAGCCCACGTGTTTTCTCTAGGGAAGACATAGGAAGTGGTCCTCTCCAAAAAAGACCCTCAGGTTAAAAGCTCAGGGGCTCTTAGCCCACCCTGGATGGGTCAAAAGCTGAAACCCCTCCAGGGGAGTAGCCCCAGCCCCAGCATCTACTTCTGGCTCTGGGGCAGCCAGGCAGGCAGGAGGGAGGGTTAAGAGTGATCGCTACCCACAAAGCACCAGCGACCAGTGCTACAGGTGATGGTTCTGGCTGCCCAGAAGCTGTGGGCGGGGCAAGGGTCGGTCTGGTCCTGAGGCCCTGTGGCCCCAGGTGGGCAGAGCCAGGCCATTGAGCCAGGCAGTCTCTAGCAGGTTGCAGAAGTGGGCCTTCAGTGTGGGGCCAGATGGGTTGGAACTGGCAGCAGGGGTAGGTGGGGCACCACAGGACTCTTCCCCAGCAGCTGCTTTTGCTCAAAGAAAGCAACTTATTTGATCTAACACTTGACCTTTTTAGCTCAGTGCTTCACCTGGGGAGATGGGAATGAGGGAATTAATACCTTTTTATTATGGAAAATGTCAAACACACACAAAGCAGAGAGAATGGTATAATAAGCGTCCACGCACCTATCACTCAGTTTCAACAGTGAGCAACATTCTGTTGCTCTTATTTATACTCTATCCTCCCTACCACTTTTTGTTCATTTGCTAGAGTATTTTAAAGCAATCAAGGATAAAATATCCTTTTACTTGTGAATTTTTCAAGAAAAATCTCTAACATAGACAAATTGTATAACCATAACACAAACACAATTTTATGACCATACCCAGAAAACTTAACAATAATTCCTTGTGAACACAAAATATCTGAGACAGGTCTCAGTCAATTTAAGAAGTTTACTTTGCCAAAGTTAAGGATGCACGCCTGTGACCCAGCCTCAGGAGGTCCTGATGACATGCGCCCAATGTGGTTGGAGCATAGCTTGCTTTTACACATTTTAGGGAGACATGAGATATCAATCCATATGTGTAAGTTGTACATTGGTTCAGTCTGGAAATGCGGGGATGACTTGAAACGGGGAGGGGGTTTCAGTTTCCAGGTCATAGGTAGGTGAGAGACTAACAGGTTGCATTCTTTTGAGTTTCTGATTAGCATTTCCAAAAGAGACAGTCAGATGTGCATTTATCTCAGTGAGCAGAGGGTTGACCTTGAACAGAATTGGAGGCAGGTTTGCCCTAAGCAGCTCCAGCTTGACCTTTCCCTTTAACATAGTGATTTGGGGATCCCAAGTTTATTTTCCCTTCATATTTCCCCTTTTCTTTTTGAAATCTTTCAGAGAAAGCATTTTAGAAGAAAATGAGTCTCTGGTTCTCATTGTTAGGATGGTTTTCTTCCTAGACAGGTAGGTCCCATGTTATAAGGAAAGTTCATTTTTAGCAGGAGTTTCATATCCTAGGAAGAGAAAATAGAGGGAGGAAGGGAGAAAACAACAACAAACAAAAAAGAATCCACACATCAGCAGGCAGGTGTGAAAGTGGCTTATGTATGTAAATAGGTTGCTGTTATTTGCTTTCGAAATTCGTTGTCTAGCTTCAGTTTGCAGGGCTTTAAAAAAGCACAGCTTAGTTTTCAGTGATTTCAAATTAGGAAATATGGGGCAGGGGAGGAGAAAAGAAAGAAGGCAAACAATTGAAAACATTATTTTGGAGACTGGTAGCCAGGAAAAAATAGAATTCGGTTCAAACTGTAGAAAATAATAAAAATGTAAAAAAATTAGGCAAGACTAGAATCTAATAACAGGTGTACTATAGTTTTTGAAACATTTTTCTTTCTCCAGTTTTCAATTTTTACTAAACACCAATCATGGTAGGACCAATTTGCTTTACTATACTTGGCCCGATTATACAAAAGTGGAGCAAGAGTAATTATTTTTCACATAGGCTTTTTAAATTGGCTTTAATGGAACTTTGTTCCATAGAAGGAATCTCAGATAAGACTTTTTTAAAGCTGAGCCCAGTCATGGCTTTATACCATCAAATATCTACGAGTTGGGTAACTTCCTCTCCTCTTGAGGCCTCAGAATAACTTGGGGCTTCTGGACCCATCAGAAAGTGACATTCTTTACTTACCACAGGTCAGGAATGCTGTATAGGGGCTGTGTAAATAAGGTATGAGGCCAGTTTTCTCAAGGTGCTTTTATTGGCTTTATAAGTCAAGTTTAATTCTTTAAAGGAAAGCATATCATTCCAGTCAAAGCCTTGGTAAAATAAACAGTTTCTCCAAGTATGTCCTGTTACAAAACAAAACAAAACAAAACAAAACAAAACAAGATTCTTACTGCACTTATGCAAATAACTGTATTGTCATAAGAATACTCACAGTTTCCAAATTCTGAAGAAATCAGATAAACAAATAGGCTCCAAATTTTGTTTACAGAAGTGTGTTTAAGAAAACTTTTCTTGACTCTGAAAAACAAAACAAAGGATCAGCAACGTTTTAAGCAGAGTCAAAAAGGATTACTTCAGTCTTCTACTAGTTCAGTCCATGCAGTTAACTCCTGTTCTGTTTGGTATTCATGAATATTTCAGCTCTCCATGAGAGTCCTGAAAGTTTTTTTCCTTTGTTCTAATGTCACAGTTTCCAAAGTTGTTAGAAACCTGCATTCAAGAGCACCTATCAAAGTCCTATCACTGATTATAAATCACCTTTTGAAGAGGATCAAAACAAGACAACAATTGTCTATGGATGACAAAAAGTCATAAGACAGCCATTATTAAAACCACAATTGAGCCAGGCGTGGTGGCTCACGCCTGTAATCCCAATACTTTGGGAAGCCGAAGCAGACAGATCACAAGGTCAAGAGATCGAGACCATCCTGGCCAACATGGCAAAATCCTGTCTCTACTAAAAATACAAAATATTAGCCGGGTGTGGTGGCACATGCCTATAGTCCCAGCTACTCGGGAGGCTAAGGCAGGAGAATTGCTTGAACCTGGGAGGTGGAGGTTGTAGTGAGCTGAGATTGTGCTACTGCACTCCAGCCTGGGTGACAGAGTGAAACTCTGTTTCACAAAAAAAAAACCACACAATTGACTAGGAATTTTGGTTACTTCTATAGCATTCAACAATTTTACATAACAATTATAATTATTAATAATAACATACACTAAGTCATCAGAATTATAGGAGTTTCCCATAGTCTTGGAACACATACCAATAACATTTATACAAATATAGTCCAAAGAAAACTAAACAGCATTTCATATTTGACAATGCTTCTTGTATGATTTTTATACTAAATAAGCTGAATATGTCTCTTTTGGACTTCAGGGGACTGATATAAAAAAATTAATGAGAACTCAAGTTAGAATTTGACTTTGGAAAGTTGATCAAATATAAAAAATTTAAAATGCTTCTTATAACAACATAGCATCACAGGCCATTATAAAATAAGTCATTCATTTAACCAAATGGATAACTCAAAGATTTTTTTAAAAAGGTGAAAACCGGCCAGGCGCGGTGGCTCATGCCTGTAATCCCGGCACTTTGGGAGGCCGAGGCAGGTGGATCATGAGGTCAGGAGTTCAAGACTAGCCTGGCCAACATGGTGAAACCCCATCTCTACTAAAAATACAAGAAAACAATTAGCTGGGCGTGGTGGCACGTGCCTGTAATCCCAGCTACTCCGGAGGCTGAGGCAGAGGATTGCTTAAACCTGGAGGGGCGGAGGTTGCAGTGAGCTGAGATTGCTCCAGCCTGGGCGACAGAGTGAGACTCCATCTCAAAAAAAAAAAAAAGGTGAAAACCATTATTCTTTAAGAGAGGAGACTTGATTTCCCTAACAATAAGCCTAATAAAAACAGCATGAGGCTGATTACATTTGTTTTTCAAAATTTTATAAACAACCTATACAATTTTAATTATCTTGACCATAAGATATAATTTCCATAAGCCTTTTATAACTTATATAATTTTTATTAAGGAATGGGTTGATGCTCCAGGAAACTTTGTTTATCTGACACAGGGGCTCATATACTGGTCACCTGAGGTTGGGAGTTTGAGACCAGACTGACCAACATGGAGAAGCCCTGTCTCTACTAAAAATACAAAATTAGCCGGGCATGGTGGCATATGCCTGTAATCCCAGCTACTAGGGAGGCTGAGGCAGGAGAATCGCTTGAACCTGGGAGGCGGAGGTTGCAATGAACCGAGATCATGTCATTGCATTCCAGCCTAGGCAACAGAAGCGAAACTCCATCTAAAAAAAATAAAAATTAAAATTAAAAAAGTACGTACAGAAAGATATACTGATGTAATAACCTTAATTAAAATTTTTTAAATCTCAGTTTTCTTCCTAAGCAAACCAAAACTTTATAGTAATGGTATAGGAATTGTTTTGATAAAAATATAAAATCTGTTGGGTCAGTTACCAAAATGCAAAAGAAAAGACCTTCTGCAGTGCACAAAATATTACATTGAAAGAAAACATTTCCTTTAGACCTTTAAGAAAACATTTTTAGCATCAGACACAACAAACAGAACCCAAGGCAAAAACTACTTATATGATCTGAAAATGAGTTGAAGGAGAACATTATTATTTTACACCTTTTAAAAGGGGAGAGGAAACCAAAAATGGTGAGATGCAATAAAAGTTGAACTTCGGGTTAAAAAAATTAAAATCTCATATAATTTATTAAGAGTAAATGAATCCCTAAAGAAAATTTCATTGTTCTAAACAATTCTTTAGTGTATACATGTTTCTTTTTTTAACATCAAGACCCCACTTCTAGAAAAACTATTATACATAATTTGTTTAATTATAGACAACTTGATACAAATCATTTATGACATACTTGTACTTCGTGTTTTATCCTAAACATCTTTCTTTCTTAAATAACCAGTTATTTTATTTTAGGACAATATTCTTTCCCATAGACAATTATTTTTCTTTTGACATTTCTTGCCCAAAATACCTCTTGAGGTTTATAACTTTTTTTACATTGTTCTTATTCACTGATTGCCTTTACCTAATTTCTTAAATAACTCTTAAATACTCTTTGAATTAGATAAAAATTATTTTCCTTTGAATAAGAGCACCTTTCGTTTTTTTTTAGAAAAATGTTTTCCTATAATTTTAAAAAATTTGGAAATGGCCCAAACATTTAATGAATATCTATTATTTAGCTTAATATAACTTTAGACTTTAAATTATATGACAAGATTATCTACAAGCATTTATTCCATTTACCTAAGTAATTTTTAAAAAATAGTTTACTCAGATTACTTACTAAAACTGTTATAATTTAAAGTTATTTCCTTGTTAACCATTTTTATGACCTGTGCATTTCAGGTTTTCATAAGTAAGAAACTTAAGGTTAAATAGATGGGTTTGTTTTTTTGCCAATAATTCAGGATTTAGCTGCTTTCATTAACCAAACAATATTAACTATGTTATTTATTACATTGACCATAAACAAAGAAAACTCTCTTTTCAGCTGCATTCACAGCTTTATAACCTTCATGCCAAATTTTTTGACATCTAGCAGAGATAAATAATGTATGTTGACAATTCCAAAGCCATTTCTAATTCTATTTCACCAAAAATTTTAAAACCAATTTATTTATTAAAGTTTACTTAAGTCATGTGAACTTGAAAAAGTATTTGGCTTAAAGTCTGTTTTTTTGCATAAATTATTTGATTTAAGTGCTTTTTTAAGCCAATTAATTAGAACTCTTTTATACATTGTTAGTACTAAAATATCATATGCATGACACATACATACATAGATATATTAGACACTAGATAGAAGTCGATCTTACAGATTCATAAGTCCTCTATTTTTTTTCTCCTATTTTAGACTTTCAATTTCTTGATAACCTATTTTATTACCCTAGGCAATCGTCCCCTAGATAGCCCTAAATTTGCATATTAAAGGAACTCCTAGGTTAAAAAAAAAATCAGATAGCAAAATTTACATCTCCAAGTAGAGAGAGAGAATCTGGTGGTGGTAGAGGGAGATTAAAGATGGATACCAAATCAAACATAAAATTATAGAAATGTATCACAGGATTGTATAAGGAGACCAATTTTATTTAGATAGGAACTACTGATATTTAAGTGGATCCCAGAGCTCTGGGCAGAGCCTACACTGAATCCTGGGTCTCCAAAAAGAAATAATCAGTATGAAGCTAGACTATAGGATGCTTTTACCGTGCACTTAAAAACAAAAAAAAAATTTTTTTTAAATGAAGACACTTATAAGTGTCTAAATTACACTCTTCCTTGGCCGGGCATGGTGGCTCACACCTGTAATCCCAGCACTTTGGGAGGCTGAGGTGGGCAGATCACCTGCAATCAGGAGTTTGAGACCAGCCTGGCTATCATGGTAAAACCCTGTCTCTACTAAAAATACAAAAATTAGCTGGGTGTGGTGGCATGCTTCTGTAATCCCAGCTACTCGGGAGGCTGAAGCATAAGAATCACTTGAACCTGGGAGGCGGAGGTTGCAGTGAGCTGGGATCACTCTGTCACCGCACTCCAGCTAGGTGACAGAGTGAGACTTGGTCTCAAATAAGTAAATAAATAAATAATAAGTAAATTACACTCTTCCATAAAAACCCAAGAATAGCCTCTGCTGTAATAACTATTTTAGTTAAAAAAAAGAAAAAAAAAAAAAAAAGCAAGCAGTTTAAGATCTGAGACAAACTTGTCTGTTTACATTCTTGGGGTTCCATAAGAAAAAACAGAGGTAACTCCCCAAAAGAAAGTCTGGTCCTTCTCCATTTTCTTTAAGGAATCCCAGGCTATTATAAACTATTTTAGTTTCCTCATGCAGCAGAAGGTGGCAAGAGGAAGTAGAGACAGCAGAAGTAGATGAAGGAAACAGAAATCAGTCAACTGAGAAGAAAAAAACTTTTTTTTTTTTTTGAGATGGAAAGCGATCTCAGCTCACTGCAATCTCTGCCTCCTGGGTTCAAACAATTCCCTTGCCTCAGCCTCCCGAGTAGCTGGGATTGCAGGCACACACCACCATGCCCGGCTAATTTTTTTGTATTTTTAGTAGAGACGGAGTTTCACCATGTTCGCCAGGCTGGTCTCGAACTCCTGACTTCAGGTGATCTGCCTGCCTAGGACTCCCAAAGTGCTGGGATTACAGGTGTGAGCACCCAGCCTGAAAAAAAAACTTTTGCTCAAGAAAAAGACAAGATCCTAGGAGATAAAGAAAATAAAAAGCCTTTTAATACAAACACACATCTTGAATGTTAGCTTTTAATTAAGCTGACTTTTGAGCTCCTTTAAAAAGTCTTTTTAAATCTCGTTACCATATTTTATCTAGGACAAATTGCTGATATTTCAGAAGTAACAAGTATCAAACCAGAAAGGACATAATTAGGAACCAAACCTAGGCTGTTGTGGTGAAAAGGAAAACAAAAGAAGGCAGGACCACAGTGAGGGCACTGCAGCCTGGGGCAACCGCCATGCTCTTTGTTTGGCTTGGCTGGTAAAAAGGTGGCTTTGTTATGTAAATAAAGCCCCTTAAAGTAGTCAAAATAAAATATCTTTCCTTTTTTTCCCCCCTTTTGCTGGCCGTTTTTCTCTACCCCCCACCTTCTTTTTTTGGCAAGAATTTAGCCACTTCAGGGGACTTGTTCCCCGTAATCTGGAACTTTTCTTCAGATTTGATCAATTTGAATAGAGTTGGTCAAACCCAATGGGAAAAAGACGGAAACAATAACAAAAACAGAAATAAACAACAGCAACAACAAAGCAGTTAAGCAAAACAAACAGAGGATTACCGCAAAGGATTACCGAGTACTCTAATAATAATGAGAAATGAAGACCAGCTGGTTGTTAATCTTCATTTCAGCCTAGACAAAACCCCAATTCAGGAAAAAAACTCAAACCCACTGTCACGCGCGTCCGTGTGAAGAGACCACCAAACAGGCCTTGTGTGAGCAATAAAGCTTTTTAATCACCTCAGCCCACCTGCAAACAGGTGATTAAAAAGCTTTAATGCTCACACAAAGCCTGTTTGGTGGCCTCTTCACACGGACGCCTGTGACACCCACCTTCCCTGTTGGAAGCGAGCTCAAACTCCAGAAAGGAGTTACCTGCCTTCCCTGTTGGAAGCAAGTAAAAATCCAGAAAAGGGAGTGTACAGCGAAATAAACTTCAGCTGTTTGGGATTCTCTGGAGGGCAGGGAGCTTCCAGGCCTCAGCAAATTGTCCTACAGGTTAGAGCCATAAAGATACAGCTCAGGCTGTTACCAAGCACCGGCAGGAGAATTATCAAAGGTCAGGGCCACCTCCACTCGGGGTCCCTTGTGGTTGCCAAATGTGAACACAAAATATCTGAGACAGGTCCTAGTCAATTTAAGAAGGTTATTTTGCCAAAGTTAAGAAGGCACACCCATGACACAGTCTCAGGAGGTCCTGATGACATGTGCCTAAGCTGGTCAGGACGCAGCTTGGTTTTATACATCTTAGGGAGACATGAGACATCAATCAATATATGTAAGTTGCATATTGGTTCAGTCTGGAAAGGTGGGACAACTCAAAGCAAGGAGGAGGGGAGGGGGTTTCCAGGCCATAAGTAGGTGAGAGACACAGTTACATTCTTTTGAGTTTCTGATTAACCTCTCCACAGTAGGCAATCAGATATGCATTTATCTCAGTGAGCAGAGGGATGACTGAATAGAATGGGAGGCAGGTTTGTCCTAAGCAGTCCCCAGCATGACTTTTCCCTTTAGCATAGTGATTTTGGGATCCAAGATTTATTTTCCTTTCACATCCCTAGTATAAGGACCGGTCCGTGTTCAATTTCCCTAATTGTCCCTAAATGTCTTTTGAAAGTGGTTTATTTAAATCAGGACTTAAACAAGACTACATATTTCATTCGATTGATAAGTCTCTTCTCTCTCTCTCTCTCTCTGTCTTTCTCTGTCTCTCTCTCTCTCAAGTTAAATACAGGCTTTTCTATTGAAATAATTAATATTTTTCCTAGTTTCTAAAACAGAAATCAGATTTCTTTTCTTTTCTTTTTTTTTTTTGAGAGGCAGTCTTGGTCTATCGCCCAGGCTGGAGTGCAGTGATGTGATCTCAGCTCACTGCAACCTCCACCTCCCAGGTTCAAGAGATTCTCCTGTCTCAGCCTCCCAAGTAGCTGGGAATACAGGCATGCGCCACTGCGTCCAGCTAATTTTTGTATTTTCAGTAGAGACCGGGTTTCACCATGTTGGCCATACTGGTCTCGAACTACTGACCTCAAGTGATCTGCCTGCCTCGGCCTCCCAAAGTGCTGGGATTACAGGCATGAGCCACTGCACCCATCCCAGAAATCAGATTTCTAAACAGAAGAAAAGGCCTTAGCCAAAGAGGTGCAGATTAAACATTCAGATTGGGCTAAAAAAACTGACAAATTCAGTAAATTAACTTGAATAAATTGAACACACATTCAGAACAGAATTGTGTCTTTTGGTCAGCAACATGTAAACCAAAGGCAAAAGTCTGCCAAGATTAAAGCAGGCTTTCTTCTTTTAAAAAACATATACAGCACAATATGTTTTCTTTTTTCCAAGTTCATTTAGAGTTCACTTTGACATTATTTAATCTAAGTTGGAATGCAAACTTTCTAGTTAAAAAAAAAATATATATATATAGTATAGAAAGTTCCTTTTTAGTCTTCTTCATACTTTTTAAAAACATTTCCTTTTTGACCTCACATACTTAGTGTAAGAAATTACTGCAATAATCATGTGACTTGAGGTAAAGGTTTGGGCACAAAGCATGCTGATGGTGACAACTCTTGTCGCAGTTTAAATAACAAACAGAGAGGCTTTTTAAAAGAGAAAGATATTTATATGGGACTAGAGTTGTAATAGTAATACATTATAGTATAACTATAAGACACTGTATTGTGTGAAGACATGTGTATATTTATGGAGGTAAAGGAAGACAAAAATTTTTAAAGAAAAAAATGAGGATTTGTACAATTGTTTTGAAATAATTATTTTGGCTATAAAGATAAAATAACAAGAGTGACACCATTTGCAGTTGTTGGGCAAGTGTCCATGGAGAAGTATTGTTTTTGTGTGTATAAAATTGTGAGTCTGTGTAAGGTTGTAGTTTTTGTAGTGTTTTGTGATAGTTTCTGTTATTAGGCATGCAAGTATGAGAACTCTCACTTTATTACTTAAGTCTTATGGGTTGTTTTCTTTTTTTTGAGTGTCTTGCTCTGTCACTCAGGTTGGAGTGTGGTGGTATGAACCTAGTTCACTGCAGCCTCAACTTTCTGGGCTCAAGTGATCCTCCTACCTCAGCCTCCCAACTGGTTGGGACTACAGGTGCACACCACCACACCTGGCTACTTTTTAAATTTTTTGTAGAGACAAGGTCTTGCCATTTTGCCCAAGCTGGTCTTGAACTCCTCAGCTCAAGCAACCTGCCCACCTCAGCCTCCCAAAGTGCTGGAATTAAGGCTGGAGCCACCGCACCCAGTCAATTTGTTATCATTTAAAAAATATTCCTGATTTTATTATGATTTTGACAACTTTTATGTATTTTGATTAAAAATTTTATTAAATAATTAATTTTTTTAAAAAAGACAAAAAGACAGAGGTCTTGACACGTCGCCCAGACTGGTCTCGAACTCCTGGGCTCTAGCGATCCACCTGCCTTGGTCTCCCAAAGTACTGGGATTACAGACATGAGCCACTGCGCCTGGCCCACATCTTTTTTTGAAAGTATTACTAATCAATTACTTTGTAGTTAGGCTCCGATGTCCTTCGATGTCAGGATTAACCTGTCTTGGTTGTTGGTCTCATCTCTTGTTGCGGGGAATAATTGGCCATTGAGAGTCAGTGTCAAAACGATTTTAGTCACATTTGAGTAACAATGGAGTCTGAAGAAAATGGCCCTTAGGCTGTTTATCTAGTGTGTATTATTTAGTTTGATTTTGTTTGTTTTTCAGTCTTTTGTTCTTATTTTGAAGTTTTGGGGCAGCATTATTTTGTTAAGAGCTGAATTTTTGTGAAAATTTAACAAGCAGTAGTTACAAAGTTTTAAAAGCGAAAATTAGAATAAATTATTAGCAATATGACAATTTTAGTTTGTATAATGGTTTTGGGCCATGAACTGAGACTTAAAGACTACCAACTGAATAAATTAAATGACCATAGGGAATTCAGTTACACTTGTTGTAATTATATGACCTGTTTTGTTAATTTTCTATGAGTGGATCTTAACTTTTTTAGAATAATTTATTTAGGTATAGCATGTAATATTAGTAATAGTATAGACTTTTAAAATTTATTTATTTTAAAATTAAATTAAATTAAATTAAATTAAATTAAATTAAATTTTGAAACAGGATCTTTCTCTGTCACTCAGGCTGGGTCATGCTAACTACGGCCTTGATCTCCCAGGTTCAAGCCATCTTCCCACCTCAACCTTCCGAGTAGCCGGGACTACAGGTGCGTGCCACCACACCTACCTTTTTTGTTCATTCGTTTGTTTGTTTGTTTGTAGAAATGGAGTCTTCCTATGTTGCCCTGGCTGGTCTTGAGCTGTTGGGCTCAAGCAACCCTCCCAGCTCATCCTTCCAAAGTGCTGGGATTACAGGTGTCAGTCACTGCACCTACCACTCTAGCCTTTTACAATTTTAACTAATGGATATTAAAGGATTCTTTAAAGTTCTTCTTCTTTTTCTTTTCCTTTTTTTGGTCAAGAGACAGGGTCTTGCTCTGTCATCCAGGCTAGGGTGGTGCCATCATAGCTCACTGTAGCCTCGAACTCCTGAGCTCCAGGGATCTTCCTGCCTCAGCCTCCTGAGTAGCTGGAACTACAGGCCTGCACCACGAAGCCTGGCTCATTTTTGTTCTTTTTTGTAGAGACAAGGTTTCATTATGTTGACCAGGCTGGTCTCAAACTCCTGGCCTCAAGTGATCCTCTTACTTTGACCTCCCAAAGCACTAGGATTACTGGCATGAGCCACCACGCCTGGCCTACGTTAGCTTTTATGTTACTAGTAGAAGTTATTGATTGTGAAATTTTAATTATATCTTTTTGTTCAATGAAAAAGGTAGGCATTAAGAGGGATAAAAGTTTTATTATGATATAGACTCTTGCTTTGATATCTTGGAAAAAGTTGTCTATAACATGAAAACATTAACTTTTTTTTTTTTTTTTTTTTTAACCAAGACTTTCTTCCACAAGTAAAAACCATTAACTTTTTCTGGGGGTTGCAGTTTTAATGTCATGACATTGGGTGGTTTGGTGAATGTTTTGTGTGGCATGAGACTTGGTTTTTAAAAGTTATTTCGTTTTAGTTTAGAAACAGAGTATTTTTTGTTTTTTATTGGGGAGTTGTAGCCAAATTTTGGAGGAAATTGGAAAAATTTAAGATTTAGTATAGTGTACAGGTAGATAAAAGGAATTTGAAAATAATGTAAGGGGTTATAGTCTAATAATAGGTGTTTTACAGATTTTTTAGAAACATAATTTTTTAAAAAGTTGATTACACAGAAATCTCAGATTTGTAAACTTTTTTTGAGGCTGGGAAACCAAATCAAAGCAGATTTTAGATTTTTTTAATAGTCTTATGGTTTTTGAGCCTGTAAGAAAGTAACCATTTTTATTTATTTATTGTAAGATTGAGAACTCTTGAAGTTAAACATTTTATGTGCATTTAAAAATATGACAGTTTAGTCAAAATCTTAGCAATATAACTAATATTTTTAATTGTATTTTTTATAGAGTAGATTTTAATTGAATTTGTGTAAATAATTATGTTGTTATAAAAATAATACAAATAGTTTTTGAATTTTTTAAGAAATTAAGTAGGAAGAAAAAGCAAATGTTTTTTATCTTTGTTTATAAAAGTATATTTTATTAAATTATTAACATTATTATTTTCGAGACAGGGTCTCACTCTGTCACCAAGGCTGGAGTACAGTGGCACTATCAAGCTCACTGCAGCCTCAATCTTCCAGGCTCAAGCGATCCATCCACCTTAGCCTCCTGAGTAGCTGGGACCACAGGGCACATGCCACCATGCCTGGCTAGTTTTTTTTTTATTTTTAGTGGAGACGAGGTCTCGCTATTTTGCTCAGGCTATTACTGTAAACTATAGATAGCATATGAGAGAAAATTTTCTTTATTTTTATTTTTTATTTTATAGAAATGGGGTCTTAATTTGCTGCCCAGGCTGGAGTGCAGTGATGCATTCATAGCTCCACTGCAGCCTCTGAACTCCTAAACTCAAGCAATCCTCCTGCCTCAGCCTCCCAAGTGGGGACTACAGGCAAACACCACCACACTTGATACATTTAAAAAAATTTGTTGTAGACATGGGGGTCTCACTTTGTCACCTAGGCTGGTGGTCTTGAACATCTGGCTTCAAGTGACACTCCTGCCTTGACCTCCCAAAATGTTGGGATTACAGGTGTGAGCCACCATGTCCAGTTGAAAATTGTTTAATGGAAAAGGAAACAGTACTTAAAGCACTACTTAAAGAAGTAACAGTATTTTATTTTATAATTG
>NW_012107252.1:3613759-3615634 GCF_000951045.1 Mandrillus leucophaeus
TTTTCATTTAGTTGATTGATTTTAAAGTTATCAGAAATGTGTGTCTAAGAGTATTTGCTAGAGGCCTTTTTAGTGAAAAGTAATCTTATAGCTGATGGCAAATGTTTTTAGGAAATAATTTAAAATAATATCTGTGGATTAAAAAAAGTCTTATAATAGCCATGGTTAAAATTTGATGAGAGTTTTTTTTTGCCCGAAACCATACAATTGCAGGAAAATTAAACAACCTGCTCCTGAATGGTTTTTGGGTAAACAATGACATTATCACAGAAATCAAGAAATTCTTTGAAACTAATGAGAACAAGGATACAACAAAGCAGAATTTCTGGGACACAGCTAAAGCAATGTTAAAAGGAAAGCTTATAGTTCTAAATGCCCAGATCAAAAAGTTATAAAGATCTCAAATTACCAACCTAACATTACACACAGAGGAACTAGAAAAATAGGAGCAAACCAACCCCAAAGCCAGCAGAAGACAAGAAATAACCAAAATCAGAGCTGGACTGAATGAGATTGAGATGCAAAAAATAAAATAAAATAAAAATAAATGAATCCAGAAGTTTGTTATTGGAAAGAATAGTAAGATTAATAGATCATGAGCTAGACTAATAAAGAGAAAAAGAGAGAAGACCCAAATAAACATAATTAGAAATGACAAAGGGGACATTGCTACTGACCTCACAAAAATACAAAAAACTATCAGACACTATTATGGACACCTCTATTCACACAAACTAGAAAACCTACAAGAAATAAAAAAATTCCTGGAAACATACAACCTCCCAGGATTAAACTAGGAAGAAACAGAAACCCTGAACATGCCAGTAATGAGTTCTGAAATTAAGTAATAAAAAGCCTACCAAGTGGAAAAAGTCCAGGACCACATATATTCATGACTGAATTCTACTGGATGTATAAAGAAGAACTGGTACCATTCCTATCAAAAGTTTCCCAAAAAATTAAGGAGACAGGACTTCTCCCTAACTCATTCTATGAGACCAACATAATTCTTTTTTTTTTTTTTTTTTCTTTTTTGAGAAAGAGTTGCTCTTGTAGCCCAGGCTGGAGTATGGTGGCACAATTTTGGCTCATTGCAACCTCCGCCTTCTGGGTTCAAGCAATTCTCCTGCATTAGCCTCCTGAGTAACTGGGATTACAGGTGTGCACCACCACACCTGGTTAATTTTTGTATTTTTACAGAGTTGGGGGGTTTCACAACGTTGGTCAGGCTGGTCTCGAACTCCTGACCTCAGGCGATCCACCTACCTCGCTCTCCCAAAGTACTGGGATTACAGGCATGAGTCACCTCACCTGGCCACTGGCAGTAATTTTATTAAGTGTAAATTAATATTTTAAGAAAATCTTACTGTTTTAACATAGGGGACCAATTTTTTTTTGTTTTGTATTAATGTAGTTTTAGCATTGAAGTTTAATTTTTAGAGAGATAAATAATTTTTTTAATTAGTCAATTTGATTATGCACAAACTTTTAAAATAAAATTTTAAAATGAACCTTATTGTGACTTTCTTAGATCATTGATGACATGTTTGGACTTTTTGTCTTGCTTTATTTATGGTTGGTCGTTGAACAACAGAGGTTTGAACTGTGCAAATCTACTTACATATTAATTTTTTTCAACCAAACATGGATCAAAACTGCAGTATTAATGGGATATGAACCCCCTGTATATGGAGAGCCAACTTATTGTATATGCAGGTTCTGCAGGGCAGACTGAGGGACTTGAATATGCATCGATTTTGGTATACGTGGGGGTCCTAGAACCAATCTCCCTGTGTACACCAAGGGATGACTCTGTCTGTGTGTGTGTGTATTTTTATTATTATTTTTATTTTTATTTTTTTGAGATGGAGTCTC
>NW_012107252.1:3616464-3617746 GCF_000951045.1 Mandrillus leucophaeus
GGCAGTTTCCAAGGAGGAAGTTGAGGGTTTTGGTGAAGACTGTCATCCATCTCCAACGCTAAGCCTAAAATAACTATTTAGGATAGCATCGCAAAAGGAATGCAGGTTGGAGAGAGATTCCAGATGTTCTTGTAACTGAGCTTTAGGAAAGTGCACTTTATGCAGAGGTGCAAGGAAACCAAACACATAGGTAACCACAGTAGAACGCGTATCTCCAAGGAAAAGCTGAGATGTTCACCATCTATCTGCCAGAAGATTTAGGCACGTCTTAGCATCTCTATATCCATGATTCCACTTCTCACAGGCGGTAAAGGAGAGGCTCTCCTCTGGTCAGGAGAATCCCATCAGTGCTCTTGCAGACATTTTTCCAGACAGGATCAAACCCAAGGGAAAAGGAATCAATGAAGCAAACCAACACCATGGCTTTGTCACAGCAAAGTAATTGTTGCTTTCCACCCAGAATGCGTGAAGCGCTAGAGGAGGCAGCTTCTATTCAAAGACAGCAGTGAAAGCCAGTGTGTCTGCCTTTTGTTTGGCTGGAAATTCACAATAAACATTATATTTCTGTTTTCCTTAAAAGTTGAATATTTTTGCCAGCTAAGAAACAATGTTGTCTTCAGTTGTCAAAATTGATATATCTTCCCTTGAACCTCTCCAGTGGCTATCTATGACATTAACTTTCTTTTCTTTTCTTTTTCTTTCTTTCTTTCTTTCTTTTTTTTTTTTTTTGAGGTAGAGTCTCCCTCTTTCACACAGGCTGAAGTGCAGTGTCACGATCGCTGCTCACTGCAACCTCCGCCTCCTGGGCTCAAGGGATCCTCCCACTTCAGCCTCCAGAATAGCTGGGACCATTGGCACACGCCACCACACCTGGCAATTTTTTTGTATTTTTAGTAGAGATGGGGTTTTGCCATGTTGCCCAAGCTAGTTTCAAACTCCTGAGCTCAAGCGATCCACCGTCTGGGCTTCCCAAAGTGCTGGGAGCCACCACGCCTGGCCCAACATTAACTTTCAAGCGTGCACAAGATAATTTGGCATAAGCCATCACCACCACATGCTCGCTGTGTACTGATAGGAGCACCTAGCCGCCTCCCAGCCACTGAGCTCCAAGGAGCCACCATCTTGACAGGGCTGATGGTTGCTGCTCTTAAGTCTCTTTTAATCAACAGAATGGCTTTTTTTTTTCATTCCTTGTGTCATTTAGTTTTAGTTTTATGCCATTTATTCATTGAAGAAACTGGGTAATTTGTCACTTGTGATTTCCCACATCCTGGACTTGAAT
>NW_012107252.1:3628046-3630323 GCF_000951045.1 Mandrillus leucophaeus
CAAAATTAGGTGAAAGAATTCTCTGTGTGGTTATGACACAGCTTGATAGACCAATGGGTTTTCATTCAGTTTTTTGTAAAATTTATTTTTAATTTCGTATATATTTTTATCAAAACTATAAAACAAGGCACGTTAGAAAGTTATAGCTTACATCCCTATCCTTTTTCCAATAGGTAATTATTTCTATTAGTTTTTATTTTAATACCTTTAAATTTTGAAACTGGAAGACTATATGCATATGCTTTTATTTTTATTCCATTCATACACAAAAAAATGCAATACTGTTAATACTCTTCTGTATGTTACTTTTTCTCATTTTCATTCTCTAACAATTTATACAGATATTCTTTTTTCTTTTTTTTTTTTTTGAGATGGAGTCTCGCTCTGTTGCCCAGGCTGGAGTGCAAAGGCACTATCTCTACTCACTGCAACCTCCGCCTCCCAGGCTCAAGCAATTCTCCTGCCTCAGCCTCCCAAATAGCTGGAATTACAGGTGCCCATTGTGATGCCTGGCTAATGTTTGTATTTTTAGTAGAGACAGGGTTTCACCATGTTGGCCAGGCTGGTCTCGAACTCCTGACCTCAAATGATCCGCCCACCTCAGCCTCCCAAAGTGCTGGGATTACAGGCGTGAGCCACCGTGCCTGGCCTTATAAAGATACTCTTAATATTTTTTTTTTTTAGCAGCTGAATAGTAGTTCAGTGCATGTATGTACCATTCATTGTCTATTCACCCGTTCTCTGCAGATAGAGATGTGGACTGCTTATAGTCTTTCATGATTACAAAATGTGCTGTAATAAATAGCCTTGAGCAGTCATCCTTTTGTGGTTTTGGCATTGTATTCTCAGATGCAGATACTTGGAAGAAGGGTTGCTTGGGCAGAGTAAATACATATGTAATGTTGCTAGATGTTGTAAAATCCCCCGCATAGTTGTACCATTTACATCTCCATCAGCAATACAGGAAAGTACCTATTTCTCCACTGTCCCACCAACTCAGAGTGTCAAGTTTGGGATTTTTGCAAAACTGATAGATGAGCAGTGGTATCTCCGTTTAGTTTTAATGTGCATCTCTTTTGCTATTTCTCTTAATATGAGCAAAGTGAACATCTTTTCATATATTTAAGAGCCATTTTCATTTGTTTTTCTGTAATTTCCCCATTTTTCTAACAGGTTGTCAGAATAGGATTTTACATATTAGGGATGTTGGTATTTTGTGATATAAGTTACAAGTATTTGGTCTCAATTGTTTATTTAACTTTTGACTTTCCATACAGTATTTTGCACATACAATTTTAAGAATATTTAAGTAGACAAAGTTACCACAGCGCCTGGCCTCTCATCTGCTAGTTTCTGATGGTTTTTTCACTTCATCCCACGGAGACCAGGAAATAGTCCTGCCGGTCTCCTCCATCATAGTGCTAGTCAAACTGTGGTTACAGACTGGTGCCAGTCCATGAACTGTGGCTACCAGATGCAACAAGGTGGATGCTTGCTCCAAAATATAAATCAATGCATTATTTCTTTCACAGAGAAAATCATGCTTTAAAAAAAAAAAAAAAAAGGCAGTGGAGTCTAAATATGCGCTCAGTGACACAGGAGAATGGCTACTTTGAGTAGCACTGACCTAAGCATCACAGTCAATATGGAAACTTACAAATATATATAAAACTTGGAATTTCAATACTGGAAAATACACTTTTTGAAGTGCACATGGAATATGCATAAAAGTAGATATTTTAGGCCAAAAGAAAAAACCTCAATCAAATACAAATAACACAAATAGCATTTTCTGACTACAATGCAATAAAGCTAGAAACTGATAATAATAATAAAGTTTCTACCACTGGGAAGTTTTTAAAAATGCACATATTTTAAAATAATTCCCACAATAAATGGAAAATAAAAGTTTAGAATTACTGAAAATGGTAAGCTGGGCGAGGTGCCTCACGCCTGTAATCCCAGCACTTTGGGAGGCTGAGGCAGGCGGATCACCTGAGGTCAAGATTTTGAGACAGGCCTGGCCAACATGGGAAAACGCCGTCTCTACTGAAAATACAAAAATTAGGGCGGGCGCGGTGGCTCACATCTGTAATCCCAGCACTTTGGAAGGCCAGGGCGGGCGGATCATGAGGTCAGGAAATCAAGACCATCCTGGCTAACACTGTGAAACCCCGTCTCTATTAAAAAATACAAAAAAAGTTAGCCGAGCGTGATGGTGGGCGCCTGTAGTCCCAGCTACGTGGGAGGCTGAGGCCGGAGAATGGCGTGAACCCG
>NW_012107252.1:3631096-3642802 GCF_000951045.1 Mandrillus leucophaeus
CCCGTCTCGGCCTCCCAAAGTGCTGGGATTACAGGCTTGAGCCACCGTGCCCGGCCGAAAATTTCTTGAACCTGGGAGGTGGAGGCTGCAGTGAGCTCAGATGGCGCCACTGCACTCCAGCCTGGGTGACAGAGTGAGACCCTGTCTCGAAAGAGAAAAGAAAAGAAAAGAAAAGAAAAGAAAAGAAAAGAAAAGAAAAGAGAAAAGGAAGAAAAGGAAGGAAAGGAAGAAAGAAAGGAAAGAAAGAAAGGAAACAAGCAGATGAGGACTAAAAGGATCCCTAGCTGCCCTCATTTCTCATTAGCATAAGACATTCATACTAGTGCCATGACAGCTTACAAATGCCATGAAAATGACCTGGAAGTTACCTCTCCTTTCCTAGAAAGTTCTAAATAACCTGCCCCATCAATTGGCATTAGTCCACCCCTTAATTTGCATGTAATCAAAAGTGGGTATAAGTGAGTATAAATACAACTGCCAACAACCCATAAGTTGCTGACTTTGGGCACACTGCCTATGAATTAGCTTTGCTCCAAGAGGAGCAGTACCACTCAATAAAAAATTGCTGTCTAAGACTACCTTCTTGTCCTTGAATTTTTTCCTGGGGAAAGCCAAGAACCCTCCTGGGCTAAGCACCAATTTTGGGGCTCGCCTATACGGCATCAAAGAGATGTGATTTTCTAAATTCTTATTCACTTTTTTGTCCACTTGATTTGTCTTGGAATGAGTGTGTATTAAAATTTTCCCTTGCTAATGTGCTTCTACTTTGTCTATAGCTCTTGTAGTTTTTATGAAAGTTGATTGTTGTTATTGAGTATGTATATACATTATGTATGTGTACTATATATATATGTAGTATCTCCATTGTTCATTTATCCATTAACATTATGAAAAGGACCTCCTGGCCGGGCGGGGTGGCTTACGCCTATAATCCCAGCACTTTGGGATGCTAAGTGGGGGCAGATTACCTGAGGTCAGGAGTTCAAGACCATGTTTACTAAAAATACCAAAAATTAGCTGGGAGTAGTGGCGGGCGCCTGTTATCCCAGGAGGCTGAGACAGGGGAATCACTTAAACCTTGCACTCCAGCCTGGGCAACAAGAGCGAAACTCTGTCTCAAAAAAAAAAAAAGGTCCTCCTTTTTCTTTTTAATGCCCTTTGGTCACAATTCTATATTGACAGGTATCAGCATCATAACTTCTGCCTGTATTTTGCATTTTGCCTAGTATGTGTTTGTCCTTCCTTTTATTTTTAAATGTTCTTAATTTCTTTGTTTAATTTCTTTGTTTTAGGTGTATCTTATACATAGCATAAAGCTAGACTTTGCTTTGTCTGACAACTTGAAAATACTTTTATATAATATGTGAGTTAGCCTCATTTACAGTATAGATACAAATCAATCCACGTGCTTGTTTTTTCAGTCATGGAGTATTTTACTACATGGTCATCTATCTTCTCTCTCTCATTCTCTAGCCCTTTAAAAAATATTGCTCTTGGGATTTAGGGAGTTTAATATTTTGTTCTGTTACATTTAAAATAATACATTTGCAGGCTGGGCACAGTGGCTCATGCCTGTAATCCCAGTACTTTGGGAGGCTGAGGTAGGTGGATCACCAGAGGTCAGGAGTTCAAGATCAGCCTGGTCAACATGGTGAAACTCTGTCTCTACAAAAATACAAAAATTAGCTGGGCATGATGGTGGGTTCCTGTAATCCCAGCTACTCCAGAGGCTGAGGCAGGAGAATCACTTGAACTTGGGAGGCAGAGTTTGCAGTGAGCCAAGATCGAGCCATTGCACTCCAGTCTGGGTGACAGAGCAATTCTCCATCTCAATAAATAAATAAATAAATAAATAAAATAATACATTTGCAAAATACTATTTTCCATCTTCTTAAAGATAATGGTCTGTTAGTTCCCTGATTTGAGAAATACTAAAATTCTTAACTAGTGACAACTTCCTCATCTTCCCTTCCCTCTCCCTGACATCTATGTCAAGTAATATATTATTACTTCCTCTTTATAACCACAAAGCAATTGACGAGTTTATCCTATTTTTCATATATTCTCCCTTCTTCCCTCCCTCCTTTTTTTTTTTTTTTTTTTCCCCCAGAAACAGAGTCTCACTCTGTTGCCCAAGCTAGAGTATAGTGGCAGAATCAGCTCACTGCAGCCTTGAACCCCTGGGCTCAAACGATCCTCCTGCCTCAGTCTCCCAAGTAGCTGGGACTACAGGTGTGTGCCATCACATTTGGCTATTTGTTTTTATACACATTTATTTTTGTAGAGATGGAGTCTTGCTATGTTGCCCAGGCTGTTTTTGAACTCCTAGCCTCCAGTGATCCTCCCACCTCGGCTTCCCAAAGTGCTGGGATTACAGGCGTGAGCCGCTGCGCCCGGCCCCCCCGCCATTTGTCACAGATGCACTTTATCTACATTGTCAGCGCATATAACAATTATACACCATTCTGTCACCTTTCTCCTCAATATTTACTTTTAGTGTTACAATTAAATATATTCAATGTTTACCACTAATCCTCATTTTGAAGCATATCCAGGTTTTTCTTGATGTCTGAAGCTTGTTCTCTGGTAGATTCCTCAGAAATAATCTCATGGGAACAATATTTCCTGAGTTCTTACATGTTCGTCACAGTTTATCCATGGCCTTTGTACTGTATGGTCAGCTCAGCTGGATAAAAATGCTTGGCTTACATTTTATTGAATATTTTAAGCATGTCACCTTATTGTCTCCTGACATAAAGTGTTTCCATTGAAAACTCTGATGAAAATCTGATTTTTTTTTTTTTTTTGAGATGGTGCCTCACTCTGTCGACCAGGCTGGAGTGCAGTGGTGCAGCTCGGCTCAATGAAACCTCGGCCTCCCGGGTTCAAGCGATTCTCCTGCCTCAGCCTCCTGAGTAGCTGGGATTACAGGTGCCCACCATGATACCCAGCTAATTTTTTGTATTTTTAGTAGAGACGGGTTTTCACCATGTTGGCCAGGCTGGTCTCAAACTCCTGACCTCAAGTGATCCGCCCACTTGGCCTCCCAAAGTGCTGGGATTACAGGTGTGAGCCACCATGCCCGGCCTCTTTTCTTTTTTCTTTTTTTTTAAGTTCCTGCCCAAAGATCAAAAAGTTCAGTAATTTTTTTCTTCCTGTGATTAAGAGCAATGGAGAAAAGTTCAATGCTTTTATTAGTATATGTCTCAGTGTTGATCATTCCAGGCTAATTTTATCAGTTATGTGGTATGCCCTTTCAATATATCTTCTTACATGCCAGGAATGTTTTCTTGAATTACAGTTCTTAGCAGTTGCTTTGTTTTATTGCTTTGACTTTCTTTTTCAAGTTCTCCTGTTATAGACATTCTGAATCATGTTTGCCTGCCCTCTATATCACTTTCTCTCAAACCTTTTCTTATTTCTTCCTTAATTTTCATTTGATTCTTTTTTCTTTTCTTTACTTTTTTTTTTTTTTTTTTTGAGACAGAGTCTTGCTGAGTCACCCAGGCTGGAGTGCAGTGGTGTGATCTTGGCTCACTGCAACCTCTGCCTCCTGGGTTCAAGTGATTCTTTGCCTCAGACTCCCGAGTAGCTGAGATTACAGGTGTGCGCCACCATGCCCAGCTAATTTTTTTTTTTTTTTGTATTTTTAGTAGAGATAGGGTTTCACTATGTTGGTCAGGCTGGTCTCGAATTCCTGGCCTCAAGTGATCTGCCAGCCTTGGCCTCCCAAAGTGCTGGGATTACAGGCACAAGCCACTGGGACAGGCCTTGATTCCTTTCTTTTTTCTCGTTTCCATCCTCTGTTTACTATGTGTAATTTTTAGTGCTATTTATTATTCTTTTGTTCCTTCCAGTTTAGTCTTTATTTCTGAAACATTTTTCTGTTATTTCTAATTCTTTTCTTTCTTTTCTAAGCTCTGTTTTCTCTTTATGTCTTCTTACTGCTGACCCACTCTGAGTGAGCTTTAAAATGTTAACTTTGTATCACTCTTTCATAGCTTCTATTATTTTCTTAATTTCCTTTGTTCATTTAAAAATATTACATTACAGGCCAGTGTAGAGGTTCATGTCTGTAATCTCAGCACTTTGGGAGGCTGAGGCGGGCAGATCACCTGAGATCAGGAGTTTGAAACCAGTCTGGCCAACATGGTGAAACCCTGTCTCTACTAAAAATACAAAAATTAGCTAGTGTGGTGGCACGCACCTGTAATCCCAGCTACTCAGGAGGCTGAGGCAGGAGAATTGTTTGAACCCAGGAGATGGAGGTTGCAGTGAGCCAAGATCATGCCACTGCACTCCAGTCTGGGGCATGGAGCGAGACTCTGTCTCCAAAAAAAAAAAAAAAAAGAAATATATTTGCCCAATGTAGCCACCTTGCCAATAGTCTTGGATATGTATCCCTCCTGTTCTGTTGCCAACAGGTATCTACACTTTCTTTCTCCTTCATCTCCAGGCTATCTGTTCAGGTCTATTTGTACACTATTCACTTAGATTTTCCTCAGTGAGTGAGGGCTTCAGGTTTCTCTCTGGAGATTTTCTGGAGCATTGAGGACCCGGGCTGCCCTGCTTCCCTCAAGCCTTCCAGTACTCCCACTGTACTCACCTGAAAACCAGAACATGCATAGCCGCCTCCAGCTGTGACTGTTCCGTTTCACCAGCCAAGGTCTCCAGTCTGAGTGGGCTCCTTCCTTTCACAGGTGAGTACTTGCTGGTGATTTCTAAATTCAGCCTTTGGCTTCTCTGTGCCTCCTCCTTCACTGTTGATGATACTGCACAGGTCCTTCTGCAGTTTGGTTGCACCAGCTCATATTCTAAGGTTTGTGGGGGATATTTTGTCCCCTGGTTTGTTGAAAAAATCACATGCATCTTTTTTTTTTTTTTTCCTTTTCTGTCCTTGTTACTTTGCTTGGTGGGTTCTATGCCACATGGATCTGTCTCCCCAGCAGCTGAAAGCTAAAATTGTTTCACCGAATAGAGTTACCTTACTCAAGAATAGCCTCCTTCTCAGGACTGCTCACAACTGATGGCTGGTTGACATGGGAAGATAAGGGCCTGGGCTCCTCACCCCATCTGGGGACAGACAATTCTGAAGGGTCATTCTACCCATGGGATCAAGGAAGGCCTCATTGGGACTTCAGTCACTGTCACACTTCCCCCTTTGCCCAGTCATGCTTTTCTTTTTCCCTCCACAGGTGCTGATACTGAGAGTACGCCCTAATAAACTTCCACTGCGCTGCTCTGTTTCAGAGTCTGCTTCCAAGGAACTCAACTGGCGGCACTCTCCTTTTTTCCTTTTTTTTATTTAGAATCTCATCCCCACAACGATTTTCTTTAAAGATCTCAATTGGTTTTATTTGTCATTCTAGAATCAGGTAACACTTCATTTATAAAATAGAAAAAGTGTTTCCGGTACTCGGTTTTCATGAGGGGATATGGAGGGATACAAACAACTCCCCTGTTCTCTCCAGCGTACTCGGGCCTTTCGCTCTGGAGTAAGGTGTGTGTGCTCTTGCCTAGAGACGGGAGGCAAACATGTAACTTCAGGTCACCCCCTGCTAGAAAGACCCCCAGATAACTTTGTTTAGAACCCATCTCAGTGTTTTTTGTTTTGTTTTGTTTTTTTTAAAGAATAAGCTGGCCGGGTGTGGTGGCTCATGTCTAAATCCCAGCACTTTGGGAGGCTGAGGTGGGAGGATCACTTGAGGCCGGGAGTTTAAGACCGGCCTGGGCAGCATAGTGAGACTCTGTTTCTATAAAAAATAATTAAATTAGCTGAGTGTGGTGGTGCACACCTGTAGTCCTAGCTACTCAGGAGGCTGAGGCAGGAGGATTTGGGCTTGAGCCCAAATATTCAAAATTGCAATGAGCTATGATTACCCCACTCCATGCACCCTGGGCAACAGAACTAGACCCTTTCTCAAAAAGAAAAAGAAAAAAGAACAAGCCTAGCTCATAGTATACAGAACAAGGTAAGAGGGACAGGATTTCAAAACATGCCTATACTTTCTGAGCGTGAGAAAGTAATCACAACCTCATCTCCATTTTTTTGGCAGCTGTTTGTGTCCACAGATTCTTTTTTTTTTTTTTTTTTTTGAGAAGGAGTTTTGCTCTTGTTGCCCAGGCTGGAGTGCAATGGCGTGATCTCGGCTCACCGCAACCTATACCTCCCAGGTTCAAGCAATTCTCGTGCCTCAGCCTCCCAAGTAGCTGGGATTACAGGTGCGTGCCACCACGCCCAGCTAATTTTGTATTTTTAGTAGAGACGGGGTTTCTCCATGTTGGTCAAGCTGGTCTTGAACTCCCGACCTCAGGTGATCCACGCACCTCGGCCTCCCAAAGTGCTGGGATTACAGGCGTGAGCCACCGCACCTGGCCTATGCCCACAGGTTCTTAGCAGCATTTCAGGCACCCATCTCCGGTCTGACCCCACTGCTACAGAAGCAAAAGCAGCTCTGGGTCTTAGGACTTCTTGGACAATTAAACATTCTTTCCTTCAATCAGAGGACAAGAGCAGTGTGAGTGCTCGGCAATGGCTTTGATAGGGAAAAGGAGGAAAGACCTTTTGATCAGCCTCTGTCTCTGGGTGAAATTTCAATTTCCATCCTATGTGGAATATAAAATCAAAGTAGTCTTGTTTATAGAAGACACATGGCAAACCCTGAAAAGGGTCTATTATATGAAGCTTTTATTCCCCCTGTCAAATCCTCTGTTTCATTTTAACACAAAACAGTTTTGAGGGATGGTGATGGTCCCTGCATTGTTTTTGTCTTTAATGGCAATGCCTTTAATATTTAGCCAATTAATACATTTGCTCTTAGTGTCTGAAAACAAAACCACACACACACAACTCTTTATCATGATTAGGAAATGTCCTTTTTCTCCTGTTTTACTTAGTGTTTTTACTAGAAATGGTTCTTGAATTTTCACCACTGCCGTAAAATGTAATTGTGTGGTTTTCAATTTTTTTTTTTTTTTTGGAGACAGGGGCTGGTTCTGTCACCCAGGCCGGAGTATAATGGCAAAATCTCAGCTCACTGCAGCCTCTGCCTCCTGGGCTCAAGTCATCCTCCCATCTCCACCTCCCAATTAGCTGGGACTACAGGTGTATACCACCATGCCTGACTAATCTTTGTGTTTTTTGTAGAGATGGATTTTCATCACGTTGCCCAGGCTGGTCTTGAACTCCTGGGCTCAGGAACTCCTCCCACCTCGGCTTCCCAAAGTGCTGGGATTAGAGGCGTGAGCCACCACACCCGGCCTGTGGTTTTCTATTTTATTTTATTGATGTGATTAATTAGATTGTTGGGTTTTCCTAATGTTGAACTATTCCCAAGGGCTTCAAATAAATTCTATTTTCAGGTTTATTCTTAGGTGCTTAATAGTTTTTGTTGCTATGGTGAATGGGATCTTACTTTCGATTACATTTTCTAATTGGTTATTGCTGTTATATAGGAAAGCTATTGATTTTGTACATTGATCTTGTATGTGGTCACCTTGCTGAATCCTCTTACTAGTTCTAATGGTTTGTCAATTGATTTTTTTAGGTTTCTCTATATAAGCGATAGTGTCATCTGCAAATAATCACAATTTGTCTCTTTTTTTCTAATGTTTATGCTTCTTAGGGCCTTCTTTCTCTTCTTGAATTAGAGAGAACATCTGGTGCCATTCTGAACAGTAGTGGTAAAGGACATTCTCATCTTACTTTCTAACTCCAGTTGGAAAGCTTCTATTGTTTCACCATTACCTAACATTTGCTGTAGGTTTTTATCATTGTTTTATAAAAAACAAAACATGTATCAATTAAGCATTTTTCCCTAGTTTGCTAGGAGAGTTTTTCTTCTTTTATATTATTAATGTGCATTTAATTTATTCAGATAATTGTGTTTTTTATGTTTACATCATTAATAAATACATATATTCTAATGCGAACCATTTTAGAAAGCTGGGATAAATCCTCCTTACACTTGATGCATTGTTCTTTTTTTTTTTTTAGACAGAGTCTCGCTTTGTCACCCAGGTTGGAGTGCAGTGGTGCGATCTCAGCTCACTGCAACCTCTGCCTCCCAGGTTTGAGTGATTCTTCTGCCTTAGCCTCCTGAGTAGCTACGATTACAGGCACACACCACCATACCCGGCCAATTTTTGTATTTTTAGTAGAGATGAGTTTTCACCATGTTGGCCAGGCTGGTCTCCAACTCCTGACCTCAACTGATCCACCTGCCTCAGCCTCCCAAAGTGCTGGGATTACAGACATGAGCCATCATGCCTGGCTGAATTGTTCTTTTAATACACTGTTATATTTAATTTGTTGTTGTTGCTTTTTGGGACAGGGTCTTGCTCTGTCACCCAGGCTGAGTGCAGTGGCACAATCACAGTGCACTGCAGCCTCCAATTCCTAGGCTGAAGAGATCCTCCTGCTTCAGTCTCCCAAGCAGCTGGGACTACAGATGCGTGCCACCATACCAGGCTAAGTTTAAAAAAAAAGTTTTGTAGAGATGGGGTCCTGCTTATGCTGCCCAGGCTGGTTTCAAATGCCTGGCCTCAAGCAATCCTCCCTCTTCCCAAAGTGCTGGCCATACAGGTGTGAGCCACTGTGCCCGGCCATGCTACATGTAATTTATTAACATTTTATTCAGGACTTTTGTTTTATTGTTCATAAATGAGATTTTTTTTTTTTTTTTTTTTTCCTGTGGTCTGGCTTTGGTTTCATGATATACTAGTCAGGAAATTGTGCTGGGTGGCATTCCATCTTTTCTTACATTCTTTTTTTCTTTCTCTTTTTTTTTTTTTTTTTTTGACAGGGTCTTACTTTGTTGCCCTGGAGTGCAGTGTCCATGTCCTGGGCTCAGGCAATCCTCCTGCCTCAGCCTTTTGAGTAGCTAGGACTACAGGTGCATATCACCATGCCTGGCTAATTTTTACTTTTTTTACTTTTTTTTTTTGTAGAGACAGGGTCTTGCCATGTTGCCCAGGTTGGTCTTGAACCCCTGGCCTCAAATGATTCTCCTGCCTTGGCCTCCCAAAGTGCTGGCAATCCATGTGTGAGCCACTGTGCCCGGCCCTTACTTTCTTAAATAGTTTACATAAGATGAGAATTACATATTCTTCAAAGGCCCTCTTGATAGGCTCTGGTATTTATATTATGCTATTTTCATAAGCTGAGAAAAATTTTAACTAATATGCTCTAAAGCTGGGGTCCCTAACCCTCAGGCCATGGACTGGTACCGGCAGACGGGCGAGCATTATCGCCTGAGCTCCACCTCCTGTCAGATCAGCAGTGGCATCACATTCTCAAAGGAGCACGAACCCTGTTGTGAACTGCGCATGCGAGGGATCTAGGTTGCGTGTTCCTTAAGATAATCTAATGCCTGATGATGATCTGAGGTGGAACAGTTTCATTCTGAAACCATCCCCACCCCGTCCTTCCATCCATCTGTAGAAAAATTGTCTTCCACGAAACCGGTCCCTGGTGCCAAAAAGGTTGGGGACTGCTGCTCTAAAGTTAACTTTAATAGGCTGGGCACGGTGGCTCACGGCTATAATCCCAGAACTTTGGGAGGCTGAGGTGGGCAGATCACTTGAGGTCAGGAGTTCAAGACCAACCTGGCCAACATGATGAAGCTCCGTCTCTACTAAAAATACAAAAATTAGCTAAGCGTGGTGGCAGGCATCTATAATCCCAGCTACTCGGGAAGCTGAGGCAGGAGAACCTCTTGAACCCGGGAGGCAGAGGTTGCAGTGAACCAAGATCGTACCACTGGGCTCCAGCCTGGGCAATAGAGCGAGACTCCATCGAAAAGAAAAGAAAAGAGAAGAAAAGAAAAGAAAGTTGACTTGAATTAACAATAATCTGTTACTTGAAGGTCAACTAGGACTCACCCATTTATAATTTTCAGTCGGTTACCTTTCAAAATTGTAACTCATTCTTGTTTTTCTGTGGTTGTTGCTCTATCTGGTTCTCCAACTCTTTTTGGAACAATTTTGGCTGCTTGTACTTCCTGGAAAATATAACTAAGAACTATGACTTGTAGCTGACACAGGAATTGGTATCAGAAAGGCATGAATTTGGTATTTAGGTTTGGGCAGTAAAAATCTAGCTAAACTTAAAGATAGCATTTGGCTTGCAGAGAATAGATTACCACCTTCAATTGATTATTACCCTGAATGATAGATTCCTTGAAGGCAAAACTTTGGGGAACCAAGTAATTTTTCTCACAGAATGTGATGGGAGGCGGGGGCAGAGGGAATTTGTGAACTGTGCAGTGAAGAGGGGTTTCTGTTAACTATTCTGGTCAGACTAAAAAAAAAAGACTGATAGGCTCAATACCCTAAAATTTGGCTCAAGATAAGTCTCAAATCATTGATTTTCTATGTGTATGATAAAAATAATTTATCTCTTGCAGTCGTGGAGCTGATTATAGCTGGAACTGAAATTTGAAATGTGATACTGATAATTGCTGGAGCACAGTATGAGTGAAATTCACACACTGCCAGGTCTCTCATGTGAATGCTGGGGTTCTGATCAGAAAAGAAGGCATTTAGATAACTCAAGCCATCCCAGATTCTACCCTCTTGAGCCTCTCTCCTGCCAGCAGAAATGGCTCCTCTTCCCCTGATGTGGCTAATGCATGACTTCTTAAAATCACTGTCAGCAGGAGGAAATACAAGTGATAGTTCCGACACCTTCTGGCAAATCAAGAATGCACTAGGGTCAAAGCAACTTAGATTCACTGAAATAAAGTACGGTGGACCCTTGAATACACGGGTTTGAACTGCAGGTGTCTACTTATGCATGGGTTCTTTTGTTTTTTGTTTGTTTGTTTTTTTGAGATGGAGTCTCACTCTACTGCCACGCTAGAGTGCAGTGGCGTGATCTCGGCTCACTGCTACCTCTGCTTCCCGGGTTCAAGCAATTCTCCTGCCTCAGCCTCCCAAGTAGCTGGGACTACAGTTACATGTAACCAAAAAAATTAAAAAATTTTTGAATTTTTAGTAGAGATGGGGTTTCACCATGTTGGCCAGGATGGTCTCGATCCCTTGACCTCGTGATCCGCCCGCCTTGGCCCCCAAAGTGCTGGGATTACAGGCATGAGCCACCGTGCCCGGCCTGCACGGGTTCTGCAGGCCCAACTGCAGGACTTGAGTATGCATGGATTTGTGTATACACAGGGGTCCTGGAGACAATCCCCCAGGTACACTGAAGAACAAACTACAAATCCCATGAAAACACATCTCAGTGATATTTCTGGAGGTCCAGTGTTCTAGGATATGTCACAATGTTCCCTTAGAACAAGTTGCTTCACCTTATACCCTGCAAACATACAAAGAGGAATAATACTATATGTTATAGTTTCTAAGATGCATATTTTTTCACATTAAAAAATAATTTATTGACATGAAATCTACCTAACGTAAAATTAAGATGAACAATTCAGTGGCATTTAGTCCAGTTGCAAGGTTGTTGTCATACCCTGTCCCCCATTTTAACATCTCTGAAATGGTAATGCATGCTTATAATTAATGGTAATCATGGCTTAATTGATGGTGGGTTTTTTCCTCTTTCTTTTCTTTTTCATTTTTCTTTTTTTTTTTTTTGAGACAGGGTCTCACTCAGTCACCCAGGCTGGAGTGCAGTGACATGAACATGGCTCACTGCAGCCTTGACATCCTGGGCTCAAGAGATCTCCCTGCCTCAGCCTCCCA
>NW_012107252.1:3643310-3768909 GCF_000951045.1 Mandrillus leucophaeus
TCCTGGGCTCAAGAGATCTCCCTGCCTCAGCCTCCCAAAGTGCTGGGATTACAGGCGTGAGCCACCACGCCCGGCCGATGGCATCTTAGATGAGTTGAAATATGGTACTTGGTGCCTTTCTCGGAATTTGGGGGCAACATACATCATCTTTAAGTGTCGTGCACTCATCCATTTACTCAGTAACCTGAAAGGCTGTCAGCATTCAGAGGAAATCTGAGTAAGGGAAATTCTTGAATTGGTCTAGGCTGCAAGGTAAGTCAATATGCCCCCTGGCCTGCATGACCCACCAGATCCAATCATGCTTAGATCACCATGCTGATAGAGTCTATTGCAAGCCCAGGAGGAACACTGCAGAAGCCTCTGAGATTTGTGAAGAAAGCCATGCCCTCTGGAAAATAACTGATCTTCCTTTGAGAAAGAGCTTCGACTCGCTCCTGGGCCCTGACAGACACTGAATGCTTGTCCATGGGACAACTAGGCTGCCTTGCAAACTGAACTGACCTCACAGCCTGCAAACAATTTTTTTTTTTGAGACAGAGTCTCACTCTGTTGCCCAGGCTGGAGTGCAATGGCACAATCTCGGCTCACTGCAACCTCCGCCTCCCGATTTCAAGCGATTCTCCTGCCTCAGCCTCCTGAGTAGCTGGGATTACAGGTGCTCACCACCACACCCAGATGTTTTTTGTTGTTGTTGTGTTTTTTTGTATTTTTAGTAGAGACAGGGTTTCACCATGTTGGTCAGGCTGGTCTCGAACTTCCGACCTTGTGATCTGCCCGCCTCAGCCTCCCAAAGTGCTGGGATTACAGGCGTGAGCTACCGTGCCCAGATTGCCTGAAAACTATTTTGATCCACTAGGAAATCTGTAAACAGCACTCCATCATCAAGTAGAAAGGATACAAATGAGACCCAGCCCAAGCATTTCCTCCTTTGCCATCCATTCCTCAACCAACACTGTGGGCTCAAGAGGCAGAGATTGTGCAAATTGTTTTTTGTTTGTTTGTTTGTTTCTTTTTAAACCAAAACTCAAATATCTGTACTTTAAATGTAACATATAAGTTGAAAGAAAATGGAAGAAGACGACATACCATGCAAACAATAAGCTTACAAAGGCTAGAGTAGTTATTGATAAAGTACACTTCAAGACAAAGCCAGAGATAAAGATGAATATTTCATAAAGAGGTCAGTTCACCAGGAAGATAATAACAATTATAAATGTGCATGTGCCCAATAACAGAGTTTCAAAATACACGGAGCAACAATAGAATTAAAGAAATAGACAAGCCGGGCATGGTGGCTCCTGCCTGTAATCCCAGCACTTTGGGAGGCTGCAGTGGGCGGATCGTTTGAGCCCAGGAGTTCGAGACCAGCCTGGGCAACACAGTGAACCCAATATCTAAAGCTGTGTGTGGTGGTGCATGCCTGCAGTCCCAGCTACTTGAGAGGCTGAGGTGGGAGGATCACCTGAGCCCAGGGAGTTGGAGAATGCAATGAGCCAAGATCACGCCACTGCACTCCAACCTGGGCGACAGAGACCCTGTCTCAGAAAAACAAGAGAGAAGGAAGGAAGAAAGGAAGGAGGGAGGGAGGGAGGGAGGGAGGGAGGGAGGAAGGAAGGAAGGAAGGAAGGAAGGAAGGAAAGAAGGGAGGGACAATTCCACGATCATAGTTGGAGACTTTAACTCCCCTCAGCAAATGACAGAAAAATAGCCAAAAAAACAAAACAAAACAAAAAAAACTGCCCTCTAGTCTCCTAAACTCTGGCCTGGTCCACCTTCCACAGCGCACAGTCTGCCTGTCTTTCCTTCTTCCTTTCCTCCTTCCCTTCGTTCCTTCCTTTTATTATAGAAGAGGTACACATTCATTATAGAAAGTATAGAAAATATAAATTGCCAGATAAAAATAACTGATGGAATCATTTTGGTTTAGTCCTTTCCAGAATTTTTTCTATGCATATGCACATTTATAAAAAGAGAGAGACCACTAACTTTCCCTGACCAGACTATGGAAAGCAGTTCTCCATCCCATCGCTCTATTTCATTTCCTTCCTAGCTCTTGTTGCCATCAAAACTTATATTATCAATTTTATTGTCTATTTGCTTAGGGTTTCTCCGTCTCCACTAAATATAAGCTCCACCAGTAGCTATTTGTATCTCGTTCACCCACTGCATGCCCAAAGTCTAGAACAGTGCCTGGCACATACATTCATTTATGTACTGTGATCCCTGTCTTCACAGAAATGAGTCTATTAGAGATATATATTAAACAAATAATTACACAATTAATTAACTACAACTAGGGTCAAGTGTTTCAGGCAGCCAACTGCTGTGTCCCCTTCTGGCTCTAAGGACCATTTCCTTACCCTGTGGACAATTTCTGCTGTAAGACTGTGGCCTTCTCTGGAAACTGGAGCTCAGTGGATCCATCCAGGAATGAAGCCCAGGTACAGGTATGTACCTCCAGGCCTGGTTCTCCAAAGTTTTGGGGCCTAGTCAGGCTTGTGGCTACAGTTGTTGCATCCCCTTGTCTTCTCCAGGCCAGAACAGGCTACAACACTTAGAGCTAACTTGTGCAAACTGTCTGCTCCTCTAGTCCCTGCTGGGATCTTTGGCAGGTCTTGACTTGGGGTCTGGCCTTCTTAATGCCTTAACAAGCCCCACCCTATCCCCCAGGCTATGTGTCCTTCAAATTGAGAGGCTGGTTTGCAGACTGCTGAAGCTGGGAGCTGCTTTCCTTGTCCCTTCTGCCCTTCCTCAGGACCTCCTGTCTGTCTCTCTCTTTCCAGGAAGATCCCCAGGTTTATTCCCTTGAAGGATACTTCTAAGCTGCTTCCTGCTTGAGGCTGTGTTTTGGGCTTCTTTGTAACCCAAAGAGTGCAGCTAGCTCCTGTACTAGTGAAGTTCCAAGAAGTTGGCCTCCAGGAAAGCCCCACGAGACCACAACCCACAGATATTTCCATCAGAGGAGGTTCAAATGAGGGCCCACACCTTACTCCATTTTGGCAGCCACCTTAGGAAGCTCTGCCTGTATTTCTTCACCCTTAAGCTTATCACAGTTTGAAGTTCACCTCCTTCATCTCTTCACCTCCAAGCTTAGCACAGTGCGGAGTACATAGTAGCACTAAATGAAGGGGGTCAATTCAAATCATTAACTCATTCAATAAAAAAATAGTAAATGTCCCAGGCACTGTGCTAATGTTTTACACGAATTCTTGGTTTTTCATTCGCACAGGTGCCAATACAATTTCCATTCTGCAAATGAAGAAAAAGGCCCAGAGAAATTAAGTTACTTCCCAAAGTCACAAAGTTCTGGTATCTCTTTTCATTGCCTGAGATGCAACGGAGCATCGTAGACGGAAAATGCCAGAAAGCAGGCAGTGCACCAATGAGAACGGGCTCGCGGGAGAACCAAACGGTGGCAAGCTCAGCACGGCCAGTAGCTTTCGCCCTCGGTTGCCAGTCGGCTCCGTTTCCTACAACACCGACCGGAAGCGTTTCTGTCGACCGCGTTTCGAATGAGCACCGCCGGAAGTTTCTGCCGCGGCTTTGCGGGGACGGGAGAGTGGTAGTGGGGGCTGCAGCCGCTGGACACGGGTGCGGAGGTTCGAGGGCCCAGGTGGCTGAAGGGGCCGTTAGGAACATCCAAGCGGTGGGACACAGGCAGAACCCTGACCTGACCTGGACCACCCTCGTCCTCTTGGCCCCCCTCTTCACCTCGCCTCCGCTTGGCTCTGGATTGGCCCCGCCCCCTGACCTGAGCCTGGTCCTCCCTCAGGCAGTGACCCTTGACCTCCGGTGGCTCCCCCCTCTCTCAGACGCGATGGCTACGGGCGCGGATGTACGGGACATTCTAGAACTCGGGGGTCCAGAAGGGGATGCAGCCTCTGGGACCATCAGCAAGAAGGACATCATCAACCCAGACAAGGTAACAGGGGCACCTGAAAGCATTGGCTAGGGGAGAGTAGGGGAGTGAAGATGGGGAGGAGTGACAACAGAAGAGAGATGGGGCAAGGGATGGGTGCTACACTTATAGTGAGTTGGGCGATAAAAGGGGTGACATAACAGGACACAGAATGTATGTCATCCTTGATGGGAGGGAGGAGGTGGGACATCGTGGGAGACGGTGGGACCAAGAGGGTATGACACCTCTGAGAGCCGACAGGACCAGGCAAGTGTGATTTTTGCTGCAAGATATTGTTGGGGAGAAATCAAGACATTGTAACAGTCTGAGAGTTGGTGGAATGGGCAGGGGACTGCTCTGATTTCGGGGTGGGGTGGTGTCCCTGGGAGTGGGGTTTCTGTGCCTTTACAGTGTGTCAGTTTGCCTGTCATTGACCCTGTAGGTGCTGGTTTTTTCAGGGATTGAGCTGGACTAAAGAATTGTCAGGAAAGGGAGTCTAGGCTGTGGTTCCTTTCTGTGGTTTCCTTCCTCAGAAAAAATCCAAGAAGTCCTCAGAGACATTGACTTTCAAGAGGCCGGAGGGCATGCACCGGGAAGTCTATGCCTTGCTCTACTCTGACAAGAAGCAAGTATTGGAATCCCAAGTCCCCCAGGTTTTGGCCCCTGATTCACCTGCCATGCCCCTAACTCCTAGTTTTCTCTTCCAATTCTCTCCTTCCCAGCCAGGGCTCCTGCTTAGCAGGATGCAGGAGGACCAGAAATCTCTTGCTCCAGGTCATGACTTTCTTGCTATAGGGCAGGGTAGATCAGCTCCCTGGGACAAAAATCTCTTTAACACACCTTCTGATTCTAACCTGCCATCTCCCTAAACCTCACTGCCAGGGATGCACCCCCACTGCTACCCAGTGACACTGGTCAGGGATACCGTACAGTGAAGGCCAAGTTGGGCTCCAAGAAGGTGCGGCCTTGGAAGTGGATGCCATTCACCAATCCAGCCCGCAAGGACGGAGCAATGTTCTTCCACTGGCGACGTGCAGCGGAGGAGGGCAAGGACTATCCCTTTGCTAGGTTCAATAAGGTGAGCTACCTTCATTCGGACACAGGCCAAGATTGCCCTCCCACTTTGAGCCATTTGTGCAAGCTCTCCAGTCTCCTAGGGTTGGCTTCGGGGGCCTGCTCATGCCCAACTGTGATTACCCAACCAGTCCTCATGGCAAATGCATGCAGAGTAGGACTCCATGGGTCTTTTCTGCCCAAGGGATCCTGTTCTTTCCCAGACCTGCTCTGGTTTTTCATGGCTTTTCTTGGTCTTTCACATGTTGCTGTTCCTCAGAGCTATATCCTAGGTACTCTACTCTTATTGCTCTGTACTTTCTTAGTATGAACCCTGTGGCTTCAGTTACCCTCTCTACACGTCACCAATCCAGAGCAGTGGTTCCTTCGCATCCAGTCATTTACTATCTCTTTCTGAATGCCCCACAGGTACCTTACATCAGGTAGGTACCCTGAACAGAACTCATCATGTTCCCTCTGTCAGTCCCAAATCTGTTCCCCATCTTAGTGAATGGCACCATCTTCCACCCAGTTGCCCAAACCAGAAACTTGGGGGATCGTCCTTGACTTAGTCTTCTCCCTTAGTGCTCACAATATTTAAATCAACAGCAGGACAAAGAAGATCGGGAAAACCAACATGTAAGGAAATGGATTGAAGTCTTTCAAATAAGAGCCATCAATAACATGAACCAGGATTTGAATGGGTATGAAGTGAGATAAAGAGTGAAGTTGTAGGTGTGTGGTGGGGGTCCTACCTTAATGGTCAGGGAGGGCCTCTCAGAATGCGCACAGTATTTGAGCTAGATGCCAGTGACACATCTATTTATTGAGTCCTGTTGATTCTTTTTCCATAATAAATCACATCTCTGACTATATTCTTCATCCCCTATGCCAGCCCCCTAGTCCAAGCTGAGTTATCTCTGGTCTAGATTACTGTAGCTCAGCAGAGCAGGACCTTCCCAGACTCACCCAGCCAGTGAGAGGCAGAGCTAGATTGGGCTAGGTTTCCTAGTCCATTACTTAAGTCATTGTACAGTGTGGCCTCACAGCTGCTGCAGCCTGGAATAGCCTAGACTTAGAGCCTGAAAGCCTCATTTACGTCTTCTCTAACCAATCTTTGTCCCCAGGCTGGAGTGTCACTTGTTATATCCTATGTATCAAACTTCCCACATGGTACCAAAATTATTTTTTCAGCAGCAGTATGAGCTCTGAGAGGCTAAGACCCCTGCCTGTCATATGCAGCACTGTGTCTCCAGCATAGGTATTGCAGGCCCATGGTAAATATTTGTTAAATGAATGAAAAAATGTCTTCCTCACTCGACTATGAGCTACTTGAGAGGACTGGCTGCACGGTTCCTGAGGGTTTTTTTTTTCCCCTTCTTCTTCTTTGAGACAAGGTCTCTTTTTGTCGGCCAGGCTGGAGTACAGTGGTGTGATCTCAGCTCATTGCATCCTCCACCTCCAGGGCTCAAGTGATCCTCCCACCTCAGCCTCCCGAGTAGCTGGGACCACTGGCATGTACCAAAATGCCTGGCTAATTTTTGTGGTTTTTTTAGAGACCGGGTTTCACCGTGTTTCCCAGGCTGGTCTCAAACTCTTGGGCTCAAGCGATCTGCCCACCTCAGCCTCCCAAAGTGTGGGGATTACAGGCGTGAGCCACCGTAGCTGGTCCTGAGTTGTTGGTTTGTTTTTTAGTTAAATTGAATTAAAATGCATAGGAGAAATACGTAACCAAACCTGGCAAACCAGAGAGACTTCCCAGAGGAGATGATGCCTGAGAGCTCGAAAGGTTGAGAAAGTTATCTAGGTAGAAGGAATGTAGAAGTGGAAGGCATTTCAGGCAAGAGCAGAGATCAAGGGGGAAGTCTGCTATGTTCTAGAAACTGCTAGTCATTTGGCTGCAATTTAGGGTTCATGAGGGACAGTGGCTGCGGGAGGAGGCCAGGTCATTTATTTGCGTGTTCATTAATTGATTTGGTAGACACTGATACGTACAGTGTGCTGAGTCCTAAAGGTGGGAGATGAACTGGACACCCTTGCGCTTGAGGAGTTTGTGAATTATCTAGAAGATGCTTTATCTTAGATGGAGAGCCTCTGAGGATTTTAATAAGGGATAGTTGGTAATGATAAGATATATATTCTGAAACACTAGGACAGTGTGTCTCAAATCATCTGTGGTGAAGGACATTTTTCTATTTTTACTTCCAATCCATCAGAGACTGATAAAGATAATAAAATTATAAAGGCAAAATACAAGGCCATGTTTCCTCATATTAGATTCAACAGCATACAATTACTGTAAAATTGTTATGTAAGTTTTTTAGTGTCTACTTTCAGTTTGCATTCTCATCATAGACCGGGGTAAGTGTAAACAGCACTTGGTTTGCAGACTATCCTTTAAGTAGCACTGTTCAAAGAGATCACCTTAGCTGCAGATGGAGAATTGATTGGAGGAGGATTGAATGAGGGCAGAGATCAGCAGGGAGGCTATTTCTCTGATCCAGCCAAGTGACAGCGGGTAGGCTGGACTGGGAAGTGGCAACAGAGACAGAAATTTTGGAGGTAAAAGCCACAGATTTGGTCAAGAGGAGTTGGGACTCAAGGGGAAAGATAGGAATTAAGATGCCTCCCAGGTTTCTGGCTTGAGCAGCTGGGTTGGGTGATGGTGATATTGACTGAAATCTGGACTGGAGAAGATAATGTTTGAGGGAGGGCCAAGAGTTCAGTACTGAGGTAAGTTTGAGGTACATGGGGGACCTCCAGTAGGAGATGTCCAAAAGGCGACCAGTTTTGGAGCTGGTTGTGGTCTTTAACTGAGAAGAGAGACTTTCCTGATCTAGTCTAGCATTGACTCCTTCCTTGGGTCTCTGACAGACCCAGCTGGTGGTAGTGCTGTTTGTCTCTGGGAGAGGTCTGTAGGATTGGGGGTATGGGAGAAGGGAGGAAGGGGCATTGGCAGGGCTGCCTATGTTGGGAGTAGGATTCAGGCCCAGCTTTTGTAGAGATGCCTGACCTTGGCAAACTCTGGGGGAGCAGCAAGTCCCATTGTCCCCACTGGGTGGCAGTAGTGCTTCAGACAAGAGTTATATGGACTAGGGGCTGCTGGGCCTTTCTCCAGGTAATTAGCCATCTGTCCTACTCCAGAGTTGACCTTTGGACTCCACAGAAGCACTTACATGTGGGCCCCTCACCTTAACCATGGGGGCAGCAGTGTGTGTGTCCCATGACTGAGGCTCTGGAGCTGGAGACAGTGCAGTTGCTCCTGGAATGAATCAGGGGGAGGCTACAGTCCCAAACCCTGCTAGGACCTCTAGTCAAGCAGACAGGTTCTTTCCTCACTCCATGCTGCAGGGGCACAGGCCCAGGGGCTGGCAACAAACAGGAGGAGCTGTGGTCACTGGGGGCTGGAACCTGCTAGACATGACATGATGTGGGCATGCCCCTACTGTGTCCCTCTGTGCCAGCAGACTGTGCAGGTGCCTGTGTACTCAGAGCAGGAGTACCAGCTTTATCTCCACGATGATGCTTGGACTAAGGCAGAAACTGACCACCTCTTTGACCTCAGCCGCCGCTTTGACCTGCGTTTTGTTGTTATCCATGACCGGTATGACCACCAGCAGTTCAAGGTGAGCCACTGTGCATTTGCATGTGTGCCCAGCTTCTCTAGCAGGCCCTTTTATGCCATCTCTTCCACATGCCCCTGAATGTTCATTCCTCTACCCTGTCTTGCTTCTCAGAAGCGTTCTGTGGAAGACCTGAAGGAGCGGTACTACCACATCTGTGCTAAGCTTGCTAACGTGCGGGCTGTGCCAGGCACAGACCTTAAGATACCAGTATTTGATGCTGGGCACGAACGACGGCGGAAGGAACAGCTTGAGCGTCTCTACAACCGGACCCCAGAGCAGGTTAGCCCAAGGCCACATACCTGTCCTCCATGCCCCAAACCCCTTGCCCATTGCCTCCATCCTCTGTACCCCTCAACTCCCACCCCAGGTCCCCCTGCCTCTCACTGATACCCTATTAACTGCCCCAGGCCCATTCCTACCTCTCATGGGCCATCCCCCTTGCTTTTCATAGCCCTTCACCTCCCTCATGATCCCTTACTTCTCAGATTCCCTCACAGACACCCCAGCACCCCATCACCTCCGTGTCTACCCTCACTCCTAGAAGTGCCCTCACACACTTTGCATCCCTCACTTTCCCAGGTGGCAGAGGAGGAGTACCTGCTACAGGAGCTGCGCAAGATCGAGGCCCGGAAGAAGGAGCGGGAGAAACGCAGCCAGGACCTGCAGAAGCTGATCACAGCGGCAGACACCACTGCAGAGCAGCGGCGCACGGAACGCAAGGCCCCCAAGAAGAAGCTACCCCAGAAAAAGGAGGCTGAGAAGCCGGTGCGGAGGCTCAGCCAGCCCAGCTCAGGGTGGAAGGGTCACCTGGCACAAGGCCCCACCCCAAGTGGAGGGTTCTGAGAGCACCCAGTGCTGATGGGGTGCTGGGACTAACCCTGGGCTCTCTCCCTGTGACACCTTGATCTCCATAATGCCTTCTTCCCTAGGCTGTTCCTGAGACTGCAGGCATCAAGTTTCCAGACTTCAAGTCTGCAGGTGTCACGCTGCGGAGCCAACGGGTACGTGAGTCACCTCCTTTAGCATGTTTGGGCCCTGGGTTCTGCTCTGGGCTCCATGTGGCCCAAACGCTGAAAGCAGGTGGGGATGGAGCGGTAGGAGAGATTGCTGCAGACAGAGGTGGCCTTGCCAGGATCTCAGTGATGTGGCCAGGCTAAGGTCACAGCTTGCACTATATTCAGCTTCCTGGCTATTTCCTTTTCTGGCCCATAGTTAACCTCCATGTGTTACCGTCTCTTCCACACCTCTTTCCCACTGCCTTTTGTCCCCTTCATCCTAAGTCTCTTGTGCCTGGGAGAGGCTCAGCTTGCCAGCTTTCATTGCAGATGAAGCTGCCCAGCTCTGTGGGACAGAAGAAGATCAAGGCCCTGGAACAGATGCTGCTGGAGCTTGGTGTGGGTGAGTGTGGGGACTGGGCCCCACAGGGTGTACCCACCCGAGGCTGTGGATAAAAGGCTGGGCACGGGGAGGGGAGTTCACGTGGCTGGCCCTCTACCACACCTGGGCTCTGCCCCTGTGCTGCCCGCCACCTGCCTGCAGAGCTGAGCCCGACACCTACGGAGGAGCTGGTGCACATGTTCAATGAGCTGCGAAGCGACCTGGTGCTGCTGTACGAGCTCAAGCAGGCCTGTGCCAACTGCGAGTATGAGCTGCAGATGCTGCGGCACCGTCATGAGGCACTGGCCCGGGCAGGTGTGCTGGGGGGCCCTGCCACACCAGCATCAGGCCCAGGCCCGGCCTCTGCTGAGCCAGCAGTGACTGAACCAGGACTTGGCCCTGACCCCAAGGACACCATCATTGATGTGGTGGGCGCACCCCTCACACCCAATTCGGTAAGAGTCTGGACAGGCTGGGAGGCACGCCTTGGCCCTGCGAGTGAGCGCATGCACATGGGTGTAGGGGCTCCTCTCCCTCTAGTACCTGCAGCAGGAATGATCATCACTTCTGTGTGGGTCTGAGACTGAGGGGTAGGAGTGGGTTGACCAGTGGGCGTCCTTGTCCCTGAGCACGTGAAACACATGCACTGAGCCTGACTCAGGCCTTGGGGGTCACTGACCTCAATGCCTTCTGTGTGTCCTCAGAGAAAGCGACGGGAGTCGGCCTCCAGCTCATCTTCTGTGAAGAAAGCCAAGAAGCCATGAGAGACCCCACGGGGTGTGGGCGACGCTGTTATGTAAATAGAGCTGCTGAATTGGACCAGGCTGCTTCCTTTCCCTTTCCTTCACTTCTGATGCCCCTAGTGGGAAGGGTGGGCCAGGAGGGGATTGTCACAGCCACTCCACAGGGTGGCAGGTAGGTTTGCCTGTGTTCAGGCCCTTCGCAGCTCTCTGACCACTAACCACTGTGAGTTTCACCCAAACTCCTGCACCTCAGAGCACCTGTGGTTTACACTCAAGATGGCTTTGCACACAGCCTGTACTGATAGTCCCCGCACTGCCACAGTTGTGTGCATATTGAGTGAGGGTGTCACAGGTGCTGCAGTGACGGCCAGTCACACACGGATGGCCTTGTGCACAGAGGCAGTCTGGAGCATGCTCTACCTACCTTCACATCCTGACAGCTTTGGCGCAGCAGCAGCCTCACATACACAGACGGCTTTGCACACACACCCACTGCCTCGTTTCCCCGACTTTATTCAGTGGCACGTTCACAGCGGGGATGGGGGTAGACACAAGGTGGGGCCTGATCTGTCCTGGAGCCCTGGGGGCACCACACACCATGCACTATGGATGGGAGGGGGCACAGGGGGGGCTTGGTGGCCCCACAGAAGCCTGTGTACCAGGGAGGAGGCGGTGAGTGCCTGGGTTCCCCTAGCCCAGGCCCGCAATGGGAGGGGCTAATACTGGGCTGAGATTGAGGGGTGGGGATGGGGGGCACAAAGTGTCTGCTCCAGAAGGGCCAAGTGGCCAAGCCCTTGCAAGGGCACAAGCCCACGCCAAGGGCACAAGCCCACAGGGCAGCTGGGGGACACTCTGGATGCAGAGCTATGCCACTCTCCCTCTTCCCCTCTGGTGAGGGAGAGGAGGATTCTGGGCTGGGCCAAACAGCTACCCTGTCCTGCCCCATCCTGTCCTCGGCCAATCAGAACGGCTTCGATGTCTGCTTGAAGATGAAGCCTCGATAGGCGAGTGTCTTCATGATGTTGGCAATGTTCTTGCAGTCGTCTAAAAAGGAGAGAAGACATTTAGATCGGCCCCACATCCTTCCCCTCCATGCCCACAGGTGCTCTTACAAGGGCGGGGGTGGGAAGCAGGGTCAGATTCAGGAGCCACAGGCTTTAGAGAGGGTGGTCCCATCCCCTGGTGGCAGCATCCCTGGCTTCAGGTTGGGCTGGGTGATGCTGGGCCAGCAGGAAGCCTGGTCTCGATGCTTCTCAGTTCCATAATTCATGCTGGAAATTGGCCGGCATGTCCCGCCCCAGCCCCAGCGGTGATGTATGGGCGCCGTCGCAGTAAGAAAAAGGCAGAGTAAATGTGTAATTTCTCCCTTGACGGCCCCCGGCCGCTGGGCGATCCTTCTTGTTGCCGCCGCGTGGGGACGGCCCGTCCGCCACACTCCGTCTTCCCGCCACCCGCCTTGATGTCTCCATTTCATTACTGGGCAGCCATTCATCACACCCACGGCCAGGGTGACTTTGCCGACACTTTCGTGTGTGTGGAAGATGTGACCCAGGCCATAATCACTAGTGACAAGGCACAAGGCTCGGCACTGCTGGGCCAGGGCCCTGGGAAACACACCTGCCTTGTGTCCTGGGCTTGTGTGCTCAAACAGCAACTTGCCTGGGCACCTGTTCCTGTGCAGCTCCGATAGGATGGGGAGGGTCCAGATTTGTGGTCCTCCTCATAGCCTTGGCCATCAGCCCTCTACCAGACACTCCTGTATACGTCAGCGGAAGCCCTGCCTCTGTCCTAGTAGGCTCAAAGTGGGTGCTAGTCCCTTTTTGGGCCCTGTTTCTGCCCATACCTTGTGGAATGTCTGCCTGTATTAGACTATCACAAACAGTTTCTCCAGTATTGGATGCTTTCAACTGTCCTAGAACCCTAGAGGCTGCAGGATCAGGCCTCTGGGGCCTCAGTATCATGGACATGGGCCAGGATTTGTTTCACCACTGCCACCACCAGCAGGAGGTGCACCTGCCCAGAGCTTATTCAACTAGAGGAAGCCTAGGAGAGAAGCAGCCTGAGTGCCTTGAGTTTTTCTGTTCAGCTGCCCACGCAGCCACCAACTCATTATCCCCTCACCTGCCTCTTCTCCCATCTCCCTTAGATGCTCCTGGGCCATAACCAGGGCCTCAGCCACCACCAGCCTTCATAGGATCGATGCTGTGATTGTAGAAATATTGTACATCAATGTCATAATAAAGTGTGGGGGGTAGTAAGCTCAAGGTGGGGTCAGGAGTTCTCTGCCTGTCAAGGCCCACCTTTGCCAGGACCTTAGCCTAGGAAGGGGACTCTCCAGCACTAGACAAGGGCAGTAGGAGGCGCAGTCTCTGGTCGGCCCACACCCTGCATCACTAGCCAGATCCTAGCTCTGCGGAGCCTGCTTTGGGCAGGCAAGTCAGACAGGGTCCTGTCTCGCAGAGCTCAGTGTGGATGTACCTGCAGTGGATGTGGGCATGGAGAGGTGACACCTTCCCCCAGGGACTCAGGAAGCCGTACGGGCTGGTCTGAGGCAGAACAGTGGGAAGACAGATGGGTGGGTAGTGGCGGCCATGGCAACTCCAGACGTGACCCATCCCCGTGGTTTATGGGCTGGACACGCACCCCGCTCAGCTGAGGCCCCATCATTTGTCTCTCTTAGTGTGTGCGCCTGTGCTGTGGGGGTAGAGGGTGGAGGAGGGAGGGGCTGTGCTAGGCAGTTGACAGGAAGGGGAATGGGACAGGAAGGGGCCTAAGAGGGGGAGGGGTTAGGATGGGGCCCATGGGCTGTGGTGGTGCCAATAGAGGGACTATGATAGGGTGATTTTCTTGCCAAACAAGTCTGGCCCTATCAGGGCACCTACAATCCTTCCTGTCTCCTGTATCCTAGGGACCATGGCCGCTGTGCATATTAAGAATAAGTCCCCTCGTTATCTGCAATTACCCAGCGGCCACACACCTCATTTCTTCCAGCAGAAAAGAAAATTAGTTTTCTATTGACTTCATCTGGCTCCTCCCTCATTGCTGGACAAATCATTCAATTTGCTTCCCCTGGCCCAAGTGAATGTCCCAGCCCCAACCGCCGGGCCACCAGCCATCCAGTGAGCAAGCACTGATCTCCCACCTGTGCCTGGCCCTGTGCTGGGAGAGGGTCCCCATGTCCCAGTCTCTGTCCTTGACCTCTCCCCACTCTACACACTGGATGACTTCATCTAAATCGTGAGTTTCGACTACCCCCTGAAGATCACTGTCTCCAGCCTGGACAGCTCCTGGGCTTCACACCACATATTCCTGAACATCTCTTTCTAGATAAACCCTAAACGTCCAGTCATGAGCTAATTTTCTCTCCAAGCTGCTTCTTACCCCTCAACCTGCTATGTTCTCTGTCCCAGTGAATGGCACCATAATCCACCCAAAATGCTCAAAGAAGAAATCTGAGAGTCATGTTGCCACTTTGCTCTCTCCCTCACTCTCCAAATCTAATCAAGTATGAACTTCTGCAGATTTTCTCTTCTTAGTCTCTGCCTAATCATCTTGGATTACAACAGCTGTCCTCTTTCTCCCCCGAATTCATTCTCTTACAGCCAAAGTGATTTTTCTGACATAAATCTGATCATGTTCTTCTTCCTTAAAGCTATTCAATGGCTCTCCTTGCCCTCAGTTTAAAGTCTACACTCCGTAATGTGTCTTAAAGACTCCACAAAAATTGATCCCTGCTATTTCTGGTCTCTGCCATACTCAACCCTCAATCCCTGGACTCCAATCTAAAGGACCCCCACTCACTGTTTTCTGAAAATGACAAAGTGGGTTTTGGAGCCAGAAAGACATGTTTCCAATCTAAACTTCACCCACTGGCTGCATAACACGCAGCAAGGGCTTAGCGTCTCTAATACTTAGGTTCCTCTACTAGGGTGATAATGGCCTTGCTGTTATTGTGAGGACTGAACAAGGTGTTGCACCCATATCTTTGCACATGCTGTTCTTTATGCTTGGAATACCTCCTCTTTCTGAAGAAAAGGCAAGGAAGCTAGTTTTCTGGAGGAACTAGTGGTGAGAAAGTGTATACAACTGATAGCACAGATGACTGATAGGGGCTGGCAGACTTGGTGAAACCAAATTGGCATTCACTCCAAATTCTGACTTCGGATCCTGTTTACTGGGTATTTCTGGAGTCTAACTTGTTGCAGTTGGCCCACTACAATAAAGAGAGACCAGGGAGAGGAAGAAATTTGCTCCAGTTCACCTAGCAAGTCAGTGGAATGGCAGCCATGGACTTCCAGCTCTAGGCTCTTCTTCCAGCCCTTGAAGCCTTGATAATTTTTTTTTTTTTTTTAAGTCTATGGCCCTACTAGAAAGTGAGGAAGCTTGGCAGAAGCACTAGAGACAGATCTGGGGCTTTTAATAGGCCAAAAATTCAGAGAGAGCGAGCAGCAGGGTGAGTCTGGTGGCAACATAGTCTCTTGGAAAGTTTTCTGCTTGAAGCTCTGGGGGCCACCTGGGTTAGCAGGCTTGCCTTCCAGGACCTCTCATTGAGCTACGGAGGCCAGCATGAAGCTGCTGTAGGGTGAGAGTGGGGTGGCAGGGAGCACAGCCTTGCACCCACAATAGAGGCCTCCAAGAGTAGGTCTACCTCACCTTCAAATTCTAGAAGGCTAACCTTTGGTTTTGTTTCCTTTTGTTTTGTTTTGAGACAGTCTCGCTCTGTCACCCAGGCTGGAGTGCAGTGGCATGACCTCAGCTCACTGCAACCTCTGCCTCCAATTCTTGTACCTCGGCCTCCCAAAGGGCTGGGATTATAGGCGTGAGCACCTTGCCTGGCCAGGCTAACCTATTTTTATGTTTCTGCAGGATCATCAATTTGTGACAAGATGACCCTCTCCTCTTTTTTGGGGCATTAATATTCTCAGTGTTGGAAATATTTTTATATTGCCAGGACCATAATGTGAGGAGTGCAGCTGCATAAATCCCTGAGAGAAGATTAGTGGGGCTAGCACCTAACAAGGAAGGATAAGCTTGTTGGCTGGGCCCAAGGACAGTCAAATGTCTGCCTGACAAAGAATCTGCACATAAAAGAGTTGCTCAGATCACTTAGGACACCCAGAAAGAGCTCACAAAGGGCAAACAACCTGAGGCTGATATTCTCCATTAGTGGTACTTACCTGGGAACTGAGTGGTAGTGGACAGGAAGCAGGGCTTGGACTAGGGAGACCCTCAGGAGGAAGGGGACCCAAGAAGTGAGAAGTCCATTCATTCATGTACTCATTCATTCAGCAAACATGCACTGACACCTTCTGTATGTTCAGTGATCTTGTACCATAATGGTTCTGAGGGATGTGCAAGACTCTGTAGCTCCCTGCCCTCAAGGAACTCAAAGACAGCCCTGTCAGGTGTGCAGTGCTATGAGAAAAGGATGCATGGAAAAGTAATCTAGTTCTGTTTGAGGATTAGGAAAAGACTCCAGAGTTAAGCAGAGGTCTTAGGGGATGGGAGAGGGAGCTAGCCCACCCAGTTAGGGTTGGGGTGAGGAAGGTGTTCTCAGCATAGGCACATTTATGGAGGTGAAATGTGGAGTGTCCAAAAAAAATTTATCAGATGGGTGGGGGTGATGAAGAATCAGAAGGGAGTGTCAAGAGATGAAGCTGGTGGTCAGTGACTGACTAAAGGGAATCCTAAAGAACCCAAATGCTAAACTAAGGAGCTTAAGATGTTAATATTCTGAGAATGATGGACATTAACATGTTTAAGGAGGGGAATGACAGTACCAGATCTGTGTTTCAGAATTACCATCCTAGATGTGAGGACTGGATTAGAAGGATTAACCCTGAAGGCAGGCAGATCAATTAGCAGATTGTACTGTGGTCCAGACCAGAAATAATGGCCCAGAACTAGGCCAGTGGCAGTGGAAATGGAGAAGATCTATTGATGATGTGGGGGAAGTGGATGGAGGTAAGAGAATTTTTAGGAAATAGAACGAGCAAGCCTTAATGGGGGGATTAGGATGGCAGAGGGAAAGCATCTAGGATCTCAGTGCCACTCACTGAGATAAGGCATACCAGGGAAGATGCAAATTTGGGGCAGTGATGAACTTAGCTTTGGATAAGTTAAGTCATACTCCTATGGGACATCTAAATTTGTCAGGCATTTCTTTATGGTTTCTAGGCTAATGTCTTCTCTATCTCAGTATTAAACACACACACACACACACACACACACACACACACACACACAAAACTATCCTATGTTTTCTTCTAATACTTTCAGTTTTTTTATATTAACTTTTTAATCTGTCTGGAATTTATTTTTGTGTGTGGTAAGAAATAAAAACTCTTAACTTTTTTCCCCCGATAGCCAATTGTCCTACCACCATTGATTGAACTGTCTACACTTTCCCCATCCTTTTGAAATGACACCTCTATCATATATATAATTCCCATACATGTGTCTGTTGGAGGCAGGAGAGAATGTATGTGAAATGATCAAAGAAGCCGATCAAACTGGGGGAACAGGAGGGACAGTAGGGTGGCAAGCTGCTGATCTTATGGGACTAAGAGGCAGTGTGGCCTAAAGGAACATGCAGACACATCCTGAGGTCTGCTGGAGTCTCCACAGGCCTCCTGCCTGCGGAATGCTTAGCTTGGTAACGCACTTTATTAGTGATCTTCAGGACACGGTGAGGAATGAGGCGAGAGTCCATGGAACAGGGACCAGCAGAGATAGGGTAGGGTAGTTGGGAGGTGGTATGGAAAACAGTGCAAGGAGCAGGAACCACGCATGGTAAGGGTGACACAGCAGGATCCCTGGGTGTGTCCACATTCTAGAGCCTCAACTATTGCCACATCTGTCTGTCTAGACATCCTGGCAGCAGTAATGCCCTGAGAGCAAAGTGCCAGTGCCTAGGTCTGCTTGACACAGGACTGCCAGATTAAATGCAGCCCCAGCTCCATACAGGACATACTTATTTTTTTTTAGTACTAAAAATTATTTATCTGAAATTCAAATTTAGTGTCCTGTATTATTTGTAACCCTGTATTATCTGGCAACTCTGTGACGGGGACCCAACAGCTGGGTGCAGTTTAAGGTTTAGCATCAAATGTTAGCTTAGAAGGAAGATGGAGGCCAAGACAGTGAGTTTAGGACTGACACAGCAGACAGCCCCAGTATATCCTGCTTCTGGGTTTGAATCCAAACTCCACCATTCAGTAACCATGTGAACTTGAGCAAGTTCCTGAATTCTATTTAATTTCTCTTTGTTTTGGTTTCTTCTTCTCTAAAATGGGAATAATAATAATTATAGCAATAACTTCCCTCAAAGTGTTGTTAAAAAGATGAAATGAGTTATTTGTGAAGTGCCTAAAACAGTAGCTCGGTTAGTTATTATTTTTGTAATTCCAATAACATCTAAAAATAATATTATTCCAACAATAATATCCTGATATCCCCACCCCCCTTGTCTCAGACATGGCCTACACAGTCCCGAGCCCCCATTCACGGCCACCTTGGCCCACCTGACACACTTCCTAGACACACACTCCCTTCTCTCCACAGCCATGGCTCCCATAGCTTCCTCCCCCTCCCCCAGACAGGGTCCTTACAGCCTCCACTCCAAAGTGACCCCTTTCAGCCCCTCCCCTCAGCCCCCTCCACCCCACCGAGGTGCCTGGAGGTGCCACAGGCTGATGGTGAAGGATGACGATGGTTCCACAATAAGGGGAAAAGGCAATTTCATCTTGATTAGCAGGCGATTTCTCTCACCGTAATAAGCGCGCTCCAAATAATTAGCGTGTTTTACGTAATAATGAAATTACAGAAATGCAGTCCACTTATTCAAACAACTCACCATTACCATATTTTTAAATATTAGACTTAATTAGAGTTTATCACTTCAGAGAAGTATGCGGACCGAAGATGTTTTTAAAAAAATCCTCATAAAGTGTTTATTAAGCGCTGGTAAAGCTGGGATAATGATGTGTTTGGAAATTAAGGCAATCAAACACTTACCGCCGCTCCTGGAGGCCAGGCATGGAAATGAGGCCATTACACGCCCATTACCCGCCAGCTCACAGCCACTTGGGGGCAGTGGGGTTGGGGGGGGGGATGTGCCTGGCCGGGAGGGCATGGTGCCCGGAAACCCCTTTGCCAGCATCCCAGAACTGCCTGACCAGTAAGCATAGCATCAAACCCCTTATGTAACTTACAGTGCATTTGGCCACCAGGAACTCAACTCAGATTTGGCCAATGGACAGGATTGGTCCCAAATGCCAAAGATGATATCCAAGACCAATCCTTATCCAGACTCCCAGGCTTGGCAGGACATGTCAACTTCATTCAAACCCCAATACAGAATGAGGACAGAAACCACACTGGGTAGCCAGGGAGGTCCACAAGAAGAGGTGGAGGGAGGATCCCACCTGCTGGCTCCAGCCCTGCAGAGGAAGCTACAGGCCCAGACTAGGTGACCACTCCCAAGTCTCGGCCACACGGGAGGAGGTAGCTGGAGTGGTGGGAAGAAACTGAGGAATTGTGCTGTGAGCCCAAGAGGCAGAAGAGTCAGGCGCCAGGCTCAAGACAGACATGGGGCCAGAACCTGGATCAGGGAAAGCAGGCAAGAACGGTGGCAGGGAGAGTGGCTGGTGGCTCCGGGCCCCATTTATCCCGGTGAATAACTAATTCTAGAATTTATAGTGCTGGGTTTTTGTTCTGTGGCCATTTATATCTGCGAAGGAAGGAAATGAAGAGGCAGCACGGACGCCACATCTTTCTGTGTTATTGCTTGTCTGCCATTTGCAAATCATTATTAATTGTGGGCCCTGGTGGCAGGCTGGGTGGGGGCCGGGCTGGGTACATCCACATAGCTCTTCATCAAGGACCCCAGCCGCTGCCCCAGAGAGCCAATTACCCCGCCCTGATTGGGATCAGATAAAGAGGGAATTTTTACAAATTAGGGAATAAATAGAATTTCCACACAGGGCGCGGGCAGGACCTGAGAGGCTATAATGAAAAACCATCCGTCACCATCAGTGCGGCCTGGGCACGCAGCCCCGGCACTCCCTCCCTTGTGGGCTCGCCCTAATGCTCAGGGGCCTGGGCGTACAGGTCTAAGGACACCCCCAACCCTTCCAAGGCCTGGAAGCGGGAGCGAAGTTCTCAGGGGGTGCATACACCCTTTGGGCTGAAGATGCTTGGGCCCTAGCTCTGGCCTGGCCCTAATGCTGCCTCTTCCTTTCCCTACCTCTTCCTTCCTCAGGCTCTTGGGAAGGAGACTGAGGCAGTCCTGAGAAAGACCAGAGTTGGGGACCATAGGGCAAAGACCACATCCATGTCCCCACAGCCATGGCAACCCTAGGGCAGAGCCCCAGCCCCATGGACCACTCACTCGACTCCCATTAGCGCTCCTCCCCTTGGATCATTAAATATGTATATCTTATTACACGCCTTGTTAGAGTATCGAGCTCTATTGACTGATGATAAATCCTGAGCCTCGTCCTGGCCATAAATTTATCTGGAGATGATGAAGACTCAATAATCTAGTCAGGCAGATAATATCATCGGGCCTTAAAAAAGATCATTACATTATATGTCAGAATTAAAAGTGAAATACGCCGTAGTAACAGGGCGGCTGCTCTGGCCATTACAGAGGATGCCCGCCTCCCCCAACTCAATCCCAGCCAAGGCCCCATCCAGGTAGAGGGGCCAGGAAGCCTCACCTTCCTCCTGGTCTGGGATGCCACAACTAGAAGTGCCAGGTTATAGCCAGATCACCTATGGCCAAGTAAAGGGAACCCAGCCAGGGAGGGGTTGGCTACTGAGAACAGCTGAGCTGATCTGCCATACCTGGCAGCCTCATCAGTCTTCTGGGCCCTGTAGTGGTTCCAATAGGAACATGTCAGGGCCTTACCCTCTTCCAGAATGGCCTGAACTACCAGGACAGATTCCTTGTAAAATGAGGATACTGAGATACAGAGAGGTTATGCCACTTGCCTGTGCTGCCCCAGGTAGCTGGAAAGTACCAGGACCTGTGACCCGGCCCCAGACCCATGTACCAGCAGACTATCTGGAGACTTTCTTGTGAGCACGTGCTATCAATCCAGACCATGGCCACCTCCCTCCTGAGAGACCTGCCTGCCATAACCTCTATATCCTGACCTTTTGAGAAATCTTGTTGCCAGCCTCTTCATTCTTTGACTTTAGCACTAATGGCCTTCTCCATTGTATCTAATTTCCACCCATATTCACAGTAACACACTCAACCTTTTAAACATCCTACTACTCTTCCTTTGAAATATTAAATCCAAATATCCCTGGTTTCTGACAATAACAAGGTGCTTGACAATCCAAGTGCTTGGAGACCAGGAGTGTTTTGAATTTTGGATTTTTTTCAGATTGTGCAATATTTGCATATACATGAGATATCTTGGGGATGGGGACCCAAGTCTAAACACAGAATTCATTTATGTTTCTTCTATACTTTATGCACATACCCCGAAGGTAATTTTATATAATTGTTTATATAATTTTGTGCATAAAACAAAGTTTTGATGGCGACCCATCACATGAGGTCAGGTGTGGAATTTTCCACTTGTGGTGTTATGCTGGCAGTCAAAAAGTTTCGAATTTTGGAGCATTCTGGATTTGGGATTTTCAGATTAGGGATGCCTAACCTATCTGTATACTTTTTTTTTTTCACTCACTGAAACCTTAAAATTTATACCCTTACTCTCTCCATATGTATCGTCTCTCCTATATTCACATTTTTCCTTGCCCACTTCTTTTTCTTTGAATTAGAATGTTACTCTGTCACCCAGGCAGAAGTGCAGTGGCTTGGTCATAGCTCACCGCAGTCTCGGCCTCCTGGGGTCAAGCAATCCTCCTGCATCAGCCTCCCGAGCAGCTGGAACTACAAATATGCCACCATGCCTGGCTAATTTTTTTTTTTTTTTTTTTGGGTAGATACGGAGTCTTGCTATGTTACCAAGGCTGGTTCCACCTTCCCCAGCCTCCCAAAGTGCTGGGATTATAGACATGAGCCATTGGGCCCGGCCCTTGTTCACTTTTGATGATGTTCCCAAGCGCCACCACCTTCTGCCCTGTTGGCAGAGCCCACTACTCCTTCAAGTAATCAGAATTAATCCTCTGTTGTCTGAGCCATTTTTGGTGACCCGTTCTCCCTTGCCAGTCATTGACATAGGGATAGGCATGTGTTCTGGCTACTGAGACGTGAGGGTAAGTTTGCTGAAAGGCCTTCAAGGAAAATTTCTTCTCTCTTATGAAGACAAGCATGAGGGAAAAATAGTCCTTTATATTCTGCTGGATGTTTTCGTACCTGCACATAATGTCTGGGACTGCAGAAGCCATCTTCCAACCTTGAGGGGAGTTAGCCTATGAAGACCATGCTGAAGATGAAAGAAAACTGGAAACAAATCTGGGTCCCTGATAACATTGCTGAGATGCTGAATTAACCAACCTTAGGATCACCTTACTGCCGAATTTCTTTTGTGAGATAATAAATCCCCTTATTGTTTAAGATATTTAAAATTGGGGTTTCTTTTTCTTGCAGCTGAAAGTATACCAACTGATACAGAATGTAAAGGCAGGAAGGAGAATGACATAAGGAATGGACCTTACAACATAGAACTCACTGAATAAAGGAGGCAGGCCGAAGGACAAAGAGGACGCTGCTATTTCAGGCTGGGAAGTTGGTAACCCTTTTTTTCTTTTGCTCTCTTGAAACATTTGATCAAATTGTTTCTAGCTGTATCTCAGGACACAGGCTATGTTAGGAAAAATGCTAAAAGAATCAAGTTTAAACTAAAACCCCAGTGAAAACAGAGAGGGAAGAAATATAGCTTTACTAAGAAAGGCATTCTACGAGTATGGCTTGCAATATAAGTTGACTAAACGCCCCTCAGTTCCACAAAGTCATCAGACTCTTCAGACTTCTTCTTTCTTTCTGCCCTGCCATTCTCGGCATGTGGTTTCCAATCCTCAGACTATTTCATAGTCCAAAACAGCTGCTGGAGCTCCAACCATCAAATCCACATTCCAGGAAAAAGAAAGAGGGAAGGTGGGAAAAGGCAAGAATAGCGTATTTCCCAGCTGAGTTGTTTCCTTTAAACATCATCCCTGGAAGTCCCAGACAATACACTTCCTTTTGTTTCACCAGCCAGAGCTCAGAGACATGGCTGTACCTAGCTGTGTGGAAAACTAAAAAAGTAGTCTTTTAACTAGGTACACACTGATTATTATACAGGGGTTCTATAATTATACAGGGGTTCTATTTAGTGAAAAAGAAGGGAAAAGTCATAGTTTCTGTCCTAGCAACATAACTGACATGTCTGCCTTTGGAGCCTGGATTGCACAGTCCATTACTTTTCAGTCTTTTTCTTGCCAATCCTCAACTCTCTTATTCCCTTTTCCTTATCACCCTTGCCTGGAAAAACCCAAAATCTGCCTTCTCTGTGCCTGCCACCTGGAGCGTGTGACTAGAGAAAATCCCAACCATATAGACTAGTGCCACTAGTGCCACTTACAAAATCAGAGTCATCAGCCTCAGTTGGGTATATAAACTGCCCAGCCAATCTCCAGTGTTCCTGATCAGTGTGCACTCTCTCCCTTCAGCCCCAGTGACAATTTCAAGTTTCTCTCCTTTCCACAAATCTCAAATCCCCCGCCCTCAATATCACCACAAACCCCTCACCCATGCAAACAATCTTATCTTCTACTTCACAGGAGCCACATAGAAGCCACTCTTCTGAGTCTGCCCCAGTCCTCTTATCCTGTCACAAGAGAGGGCCAAGCCTGATGTCAATTTTTTTTTTTTTTTTGAGATGGAGTCTCACTCTATCACACAGGCTGGAGTGCAATGGTGTGGTCTCGGCCCACTGCAACCTCTGCCTCCCGGGTTCAAGTGATTCTCCTGCCTCAGCCTCCAGAGTAGCTGGGATTATAGGCTCTTAACACCACGCACCGCTAATTGCCTGATGTCACTTTCTAAGCCCATCCCTCCGCTCCACCTGGGTAGGGTCCAACCCAGAATCCAGGCCTTTTCAGGGTCCTTACATTATTGAGTACTCCTATTTCCACTGATACAGCTTCACTTTTTTCTTCTGCATTGGCTCCTTCACATAAGCATGTAAATATATTAATTCTCTCCCATCTTGGGAGTAAACAAGTCTCCCTTTAACTCCCTTTTCCATTTGGCTAGTACCCAATATCTCCTCCCTTTTAGAGGCAAACTTCAGAGTTGTTTATACTCAGTATCTTATTTCTTCATCTCCCGCCTTGCAATCTGATCACTGCTTTACCAACACTGCTTTCTCTAATGATCCCTATGACTCATGAGGATGAAGCTTTTCAGGTTTTGATTGATAGACAATTGGTGAACAGTTCACTCCTTAAAGCTCTCTTTCCTGGGCTTCAGTGGCCCACCCTCACTTTCCATGCAATTCTCCTTGGTTCCTTTGAACACTCCCTTTCTTTTGATCACCTCTTAGATATGGGTGTTGCTCAGAACTGTCATTGGTCCTCTTCCCTTCTCACTCTCCTTCCCTGGGCAAACTTTCCCCTCCTGGAGCTTTAATTACCATATATTTTCCAATAATTTCTAGGAGCTTTAATTACCATATATTTTCCAATAATTTCTAAGTCCATATTCCCATTACCACCATCCTGGTCCAGCCCACCATCATCTCTCAACTAGGTAATGGCAGTGCCCCTGCCAATCTTTCTTCCATGGTGTCCTATTAAACCACCAATCTGGTCATTTCATTCCCTGTCTTAAAACCCAGGCTGGGCACGGTGGCTCAACGCCTGTAATCCCAGCACTTTGGGAGGCCAAGGTGGGCGAATCATGAGGTCAGGAGTTCGAGACCAGCCTGGCCAACGTGGCAAAACCCCGTCCCTACTAAAAATACAAAAAATTAGCTGGGCATAGTGGCATCTGTAATCCCAGCTACTCAGGAGGCTGAGGCAGGAGAATCGCTTGAACCCAGGAGGCGGAGATTGCAGTGAGCCGAGATGGCACTACGGCATTCCATCCCGGGCAACAGAGTGAGACGCTGCCTCAAAAAACAACAACAGCAACAACAACAACAACAAACCCTTCAATGAACCTGGAGCAGAAAAAGGACATTAATGGAAACACTGGTGAAATTAAAATAAGGCTTTTTTTTTTGAGACAGGGTTTCTCTCTGTTGCCCAGGCTGGAGTGTAGTGGCATGATCTCGGCTCACTGCATCTCCGCCTCCCAGGTTCAGGCAAGTCCCGTGCCTCAGCCTCCCAAGTACCTGGGATTACAGGCGTGTGCCACCACACCCGACCTAATAAGCCCTTTAATGTAGCATAGCACCAATGTTAATTTTCTGGTACTGATAACTGTATTGTGATTATGTAAGATGTTAACATGAGGGAAAGCTGGGTAAGGGATACATAGAAACTTTCCTACAAATATAAAATTAATTCAAAGTAAAAAGTTTAAGAGTCAAAAATTAAAACCACCACCACCAGCACCACCGCCAGTGGCTCCTCACCCCTCTCAGGACTGCTCAGCTAATCCCTATTAAGTTCAATATTGCCACCTTGCCTGACTCAGCTCCCAATGCATCCAAACCCCTTTATAAGAGTCTGAGTTCTGGACCTGTTTACATCTCTAGTCTCATCATTCCCACTCCCCTGTTGTACAGCCAAGTTCAGGCTCATCTGCCCCTTGAGTTTTCAAATCCTCTGCCTTCTGCCTAGAAAACTCCCCACTTCTCACCTGGCTCATTGCCCTCACCTCTCAGGACCCAGGATTGCTAGTGCTTCCTCTAGGTGCCTTCCCTCCATCCTGCCTTCATGTTAGGAACCTCTTCTGTGTGCTCCCACAGCAGCCAATTTGCGTATCGTAACTGCCTCTCCTTCACCTCCTGCTAGACTATGAACTCTCTGAGGGCACAGATGTTATCCACAGAGACACGCAAGAAATACATACTGAAAAGAAGAAAGGAAGGACCAGAGGAAAAGAAAGAGGGGCAAGATTACAGGCAAACCAACTCCAGCCCTGACATTTGCCACCCAAAGCCTTGACATGCCCAGGACCTGAAACCCTGTCATGGTCTTTGTCTCCAGCTTCCAAAGCCCTGAAGGTTTCAGACCCTTTCCCACCTCCATTCCCTTCTAGCATCTTGGTTTCCCCAGGACTTTGCTGTGCAAGGAGACTGGCTGGGACCTGAGCTCTCATCTGTCTGGCCAGCCTGTCCTGCAAACCCAGGCAGCCAGGGGTGGCAGTGGTGGTGCTGGGGTGCCCCAGTCCTAGCCAATGATGCCCTGGAGAAAGGCCTAGCTATGCCTATGGTCTCCGGGAAGGGGGGATGCCCTCCCTAAGCCCTGTCCCACCTGGTAAATATTTCATCCTCAAGCTGCTCAGCTAATCCCTATTAATTTCAATACCGCCGCCTTGCCTGGCTCAGCTCCCAATGCATTATTTATCCCCTTTGTTTGTTTGTCGCTAACAGGTGGGCCCCAGCGGAGGCGCTGACTGGGGACAAGCCCACTCTATCACAGTGTGGCTGTGAATTAATCATGAGGACTAATGGGAACCACCTCAGCTCCAGGCACTTCCCTAGCTGCCTCCCCTGCCCTGGCACCCAGGGGTGGGCGAGGGCCATCTCAACTCAATTTAACTCAATTCAATACAGCACATTTTATTTACTATCTGCCTACACGTGTCAGACACTGTGCTATGCTTTGGGGATATAAGCCGAATGAAACAGACATTTCTTGCCCTCAGGGAACTTACAGTCTAGTGACGGAGACAGGCATTAAACAACTTTCAAACAGATAATTTCTTAATTACAACTGTGATTAAATGCTATAAATGGGGAGAGCAGGGTGCTGAGAAAAAGTAAATGGGGAGATGGGGACTTGATCAAGTCTAGGAGTCAGGGAAAGCATCCCCGAGGAAGCAAACTTTAAGCTGAGTTCTGAGGGATGAGGAGGAGTTAATTAGGTTGCGGGGTGGGAATATGGGGCTCTGGGGGAAAATAAAGCCACATGGGAAGGCAATGAGGTAAAAGAAGGTATGACAGGTTCCAGGAGATGAGGGAGGGGCGTGGAGTGTGGGGAGCAGGAGGAGACTGGCTTAAGGGGGACAGGAGAGGCCAGCAGAGGACAGAGGCTGAGTCTGTGCCCAAGTAGACAGGGGACTTCCCCTAAGCCAACAAGGCTCAGAGTGGGGACTCTCTTCTGCCAAAATGATCAAGCTGTCCTGATGGATCACCATGGAGCCCTCCTGAACACAGGATTTTCACTCACCACCTCCCAAACACACACTCCCACTACTTCTGCCGACTTGAGCAACTGCTGATTTCTTGACTTTGTGCTTGTGGCCTTCTGAGGCTGTCCCTCGTGCTAGGCCCACCTCCTCCAGGGACTCCTGGAGTCCTACTTGCTCTTCTTGCCCACCCTTGAGGTGGTCAAGAGCATTAACCCTCAACTGTGCTGGTCAGGGGACTCAGGGGAGCGCCTGGCCCGAGGACTTGTGAGGAGACCTGCATGAGCCTCTCAGCACCCTGAAGGCTTAGGTGCTTCCATGGAAAAACAGGGCTGGATCTGGCACCTCAACCCTGTGGTGGAACCAGGAACACAGCTGGGAACATTGACCTGCCTCAGCCAAAAGTGCTCACTTCACCTCCCACGAAGGAGCATCTCTCACCTCTGAAGCCCTGGTACTGGCCTGGGCACCCAGAAGACCTCAGCAAACATTTTCTGAATGAATGACTGAACACAGGGAAGGCTCCATCATCTCCCACAATGATCTCTTTCCCAGACACTTCCCTCAGAAACTTTTCTAGAAATTTAAATAGATGAAGGAGCAAATATGGGCCAAGGATTTTACAGTTCTTGCTTCCAGTGAGCCTGACGGTTAGGGGCCAGCATCAACCCCATTTTAAAGAGGAAGAAATAGAGACCCCGGACGGGGAACGACTTACCTAGTAACACTCAACCTTGAAGGCATGAGCCTTAAACAGAATGAGGTCAGCCCGGCTCCAGGCTCCAGCATATCCAGAGATATGCTCCCTCTGTGGGCATTTCCCCAGGCACCCTAGCTCTCTAGAACAATCCTAAAAGGCACCTGGTTTATGAACTAGGTGTAGCTCTGCCAGGGCAGAGGCCTCACCGTGCACATGCTCAGGGTTTGTAATTCTATTCAAAGTGGCCACTTTGAAAATCCATATGTCTCCAGGCTCCCTGTACATCATGGTGTCAAGTCTTGGAGCAGAGGCATCCATCAGGGACTCCCGAAGGCCACGGTCTGCATGCCCACATGCCTGATCCCACCCACGTGCCTGGCCTTGGCTCCCGGCGGCCAGCAGCACTACCTTGTCCTGTGCACAGGCTCACTGTAGCCCTAGCCCGTCTGCTTGGCCCTGTCTTACACTGGCCTTAGACTCCTCTGGTTGCCCTGCCCCACCCCCGCCCCAGAATACCTCCTTGGCCCTACTCGGCCTCTGCTCTTCTCTCTTGGAGCCAGGCAGCCAGCACGGAGGCAGCCTCGATAACTCGCTAACGTGCTGCCCATGCTGTTCTTAAAAATTTATGACTGTGCAACATGAAAAATCCGGCTGAGGAGCCATCATTAGCGGTGCTGCCTCCCTCCCCCACCAGAGCCACCCTCGTAAATTGAGATTTATGGCTGCGGCAGGCGGGGCGGGGGCGTGTGCAGGCAATGAGGATGTTGGAGGGGAGACAGGGAAAGACCAATGAGGCAGCCGTGGGGCCAGGGGCTCCCCCCTGCGGCAGCTCCGGTTTATCGCAGGCCACAGTGATAATCCCTGCAGAGAATAAGGGCCGGCCTGGGTGTCAGCGCAGCGCAGCGCTAGATCCCGCCTAGCAGTGGGACTGGACAGGTCCGGAGGGGCCTAAACCAATCACCGGCTCCTTTCGGTGTATAGGGCCAGATTTTGAGGTGCCAGGTTCCAAGCAAAGGCCTCTAGGGAGGAAGCATCATCGTTGGGGAGATCACAAGGCCTGGCCACCAGAGTCAGCTTCTCCCACTGGAGTCAGCTTCTCCCACCGGAGTCAGCTTCTCCCACCAGAAGCATCTGGGTTGGGCTGACTGTTCTATCCCAACCCAAGAGTGATGGGGAGGCAGGAAGGATGCCTGAGAGCCTCCTCTCCCCTTCCTCTGGTAAGATGGGTCCGTGGAAGGGATATTCAGAGCAAGAGTATAGGCCTGAACCCCATCACACAGCCTCCCCTGACAGAGGCCAGGCTGGGGCTGAAAGGAAAAGGAGGTGATCCCACAGCCTGCATCCACCCTGCAGGAGGAGGGGAGGAAGAGTCCCCTCCTCCTCCTCCCTTGCTCACTTAGCCCTGTCAGCCAGGCCATTATGAAATTGGGGTTTCATTTACAGACTAATTAAACATTACAGCTTGTTCACAATTACAACGCGGGGATGAGGGAGTAACTAATTACGGAAGAAATGAGCTAACATTTATCTCTGCTCCCACCCTCCCTCTCCCCACTGCTGCCCCCTCCCCCCGCAATCTAGCTTCTTCCCACTCCCTGGTCACTACCAACTCTCTAAGCTTATTTCCTAGGGTGGGAGACTGGAAGAGGCCTAGTAACCCCCAGCCCTACACATAAGATCTAACTGCTATTCTTAGCTATTCTGGGAGAGGGGCTGAGAACTCAGGGCCCTGTGGCAGAGGACAGTAGGTGCTTTTGTGCAAGACCCTGTGGGTATGGCCTGTGATGGTATGTGTGGCTATGATATCTGGTATGGGGGTCTGCTCTGGGGTGTGTGACAGTGCTGTGGGGCTGCGAGGCTCTACATTATCTCCATCTTGTGGCAAAAGGTCTTGATGCGACTGCTGCAGATCACTGTGTGATGGGATATGAGCGTGAATGAATCATGCCCTCAACCCTCAGCTCCAGGCCAGGACAGAAAAGAACTAAGCGGCTGCAGGAGGTGATGGTTAATGCAGGCCTGGGATATGGCCCTGAGAGCCCAGAGCCCAAATTCCCGCTGGGCAGCCCCATTCACTCTCCTGCCCCAGAAGCAAGAGGGGCAGGGTAACCCTGCCCAGGGGCTCAGCTGGCCTGGCCTTGGCCTCTGGCCAGATGCCCACTCTGGGGCCCAAGGAACCTCCTGGGGGCCTGGGGTGCCCCCTGTGGGCAGGAGTCCTGGGGTCTGGCTGGCCTGCCGCAGGGTTTAATAATAGTAACAGTGAGTGTAAGCATTTCCATCCTTCCTGCCTTTGGGCAGAAGAAGAAAGGAAAGAGGAGGGAGAGGAGGGAGTGGAGGGAGCCGGCTGAAGGGAGGCTTTGAGGCCTCAGAACTCACATCAAACGGCAGGATCTGGGCCTAATTGTCTGACCCCTGCCCCTGCCTTCAATCAGCTCTGCGGCTCCCCGCCCGCCCCTTGCCTAACTAGCAGCCATGTTCTCCTCATTAGGACAAGCTCCCCTTGCACACGTGTCCCCGGACATGTCCCCAGCACTCCCAGCTCCCAGCCCTGCCTGGTGGGAGGGTACAGCAGGGACCCAGTTTTGGAGGGGCCTCTGGGACAGCTATACCCTCAGCCACCACAGCAGGCTGGCTTGGGCAACCGCAGCCCCTCTCCTTGAGATATACGGGCCTGGAGGCCGTATGCTGGGACACACTCCTGGGCTGGCTCAGCTGCTGGGTACATTCTGTCCTCTGTGTGTCCTTCTTGCTACAGCCCAACTGTCTCAGACACACAGCTTCTGAAAGCAGGGCCTGTTTGATTCCAGTCCCCTTTGGCCTGGTTCAGCCTGGCTTGGGCTGGTTTAGCCTAGTAGGAGGTCTGAGTCAGGGTCTGTGTTCACAGGCTAGTAGCTGAATGAACTTCTCTGCCTACGGTACAAGGATGGCTCTTTTAAATGGATCCAGGCGTGGTGATATGTTGCGTGTCTACAGCTGGTGGAATGGCAGGAAAGCAGTACTCATGGTGGTGAAGAACTCCAACCCTAGACTAGGAGAGATCTGTGTTCCAATTCCTGCTCTCTCACTTCCTTGCTGAGCAGCTCTCAGTCATGACAACCTTCTGGAGCCTCAGTTTCCTCATATCCAGTAGAGATGACAGCCCTTATCACGGGGTTTGAGAATTCAGTGACAGAACAGATATAAAGCCCTCTGTACTAATACCTGGCACTCAGCAAACATAGAATGACACTGGTGTGATTCAGACCAGGCCAAATTCCCCTCTCCGCAGGCCACAGGCCCCACTTTGCCCAGTGGGGCCTATGCCTGGTCAGTAATGTCCAGGATGGGAGAAACTAAGAGGAAGGGTCCAGAACCCTGCAGAGGGAGAGGGGCAGCCCCAGGGGGCACAGCTAATGCCGAGGACAGAGCACCTATGCTGGAGCCAAAGCATAGGGAGGGATGTCCCACAGTAGTTGCAGGTGGAGGGGCAGGGCCAAGCTTAAGGAATGTCAGCTGGCATGAGGTCAGATGGGGTGGGCCAGCAGGGCTGGTCCATGAGGTGTGGACTGCTCCATGAGTACTGTGGGCCTGAAAGGAGGGGCTGCTGTGAATGCCACTGGAGTGAAGGCTGGCTGTGCTGCTCTAGGGACTGATTCTCAGGGTACCAGGGATGGGGGGAGGGGCTGGCCTGGTCTGGGCCCTGACATTGTCTCTCACCTTAAACCAGTGGTAATGACTTGCAAATATTGATGAAAACACAAACTACAGAGATTGTGTTTTTCGGGGAGTGAAGGTGGGGAGAGGGGATAAGGAGGAAAATAAACTGAAATGAAGTCCAGTTATCTCCCATCTGTGGCTGCTCCTAATCCCCCAGCCCAGAGGAATCCAATGCAGTCCCTTATCTGCCCTGTCAATCACTCAATCACCGCCCAGTGCTTGGTGGGCACCGCACGCCCTCACACACACTCAAACACATGCTCACACATGCACACACACGCACACACTCCAGTGACTCTTGCTCTAACACTCCCGCCCACCCCCAGCCCATTACTCCTCTGAGTAGGAGCAGCCAGCACGCGGGTCCTGCCAGATGGATGCAATTTGCATAATATCAGCAGCGGAGGCTGCAAGATCACCAGGGGTCAGGGCGCTGACATCCCCACACAGTCTATCTGCAAGTGCTAATTTGGCCGGCATTGATCTGTCTTTCTGATTTCTTTGTCATTTAAGTCTGCGATGGTTTGACAGGAGATACAGAGAGAGACAAGGGGAGATGAGGCCGGGGCCTGGGGCTAGGAAGGTGGGGAAACAAAGATTGTACTTCCTGAAGAATCAAACACACAGAACACATACATACATACATACATACATACATACATACATACATACAGGAGAACCTTCCTCCATCCATCTGTCCATCAACTCACCCATCCATCTAGTCATTCTTCCATCTATGGTTGCTACTGAAGAGTAGTCTGGTGTCTGTTAAGAACCAATTCCTCAGATGTCTCTGGGGCTTCAAGGGGGTCAGCTCAGGGAGGAAGGAGCCAGCACCCTCTCCCAAGGCACTATCCAGGCAGGCCAGTGCAGACCCTGTCAATGACGGGGGAGTTAACCCTTCTCATGACCATCCACCTCCCTGGCTTCTCGCATTCTTAGGTCCACACCAGAAAGAACTGGATGGGAGGGGGCAGTAGTGTTGGGGAAGCAAACACTCCACTGTGCTCTGCCCTTCCCCATAAGGCAGCTGGGCTGACTCCTCCCCTCCCAGCCCTGAAGGTGGCCAAAGCTAGGGGAAGTGGGCAAGGTACCTCTCTGGGACAAATGGGGAGAAGGACATCAATCAAGGTCTGTAGAGGTCTCACATCGACGCATCACCACTCAGATCATCTGAAGCCCAGAAGACTCCACGAATCTCGCTGATTCTGAGGCTCTCTAGCTGAGCCAGAAAGTCCCACATCCTATCATATCTAAATGCTACCTCCTGAATCCTCAGCCAAGGTCCTCACATTCTTCCTTGCCTTGGGTGGGGGGTCCCCCACAGGAATGGGGACACTGCCAGGCTAGATGTCATGGAGAAAGGGGATGGGAGGAGAAGACTGCAGCTCTGGGAAGCAAGAACCCTTTGCAGAGAGGTGGACATGGTCATTCTGTCAAGGGATGCAGAGGGGCTTGAGGCTTCCCAGAGGTGCAAGGCCCCCTCCCCCAGGCCACAGTGGCTCTATCTTGGTACCACCCCCTTTCCTTGCCTATGGCAGCAGGAATAGGGTGATCAGAAGGAACTCCCTGCTGGGCAAGAGGGGGGCTGGCGTTTGGTGTGTGCTAATCCCGGGCCCGAGGTCTTCAGAGGGACCCGGGAAACTTCAAGGAGGCAAGGCAAAGCTGTACTGCAGACGAGCTCATTAGCCAGCACCCCCCCACCCCCCCAACGAGGAGGAGGGCGGGCAGCCCAGTGAGCGTGGCGGCAGAGGCGGCAGAGAAAAGGCTGTCACTGTCCTTTCTTCCTTTTGGTACAAGCGTCTCCCTGAGCCGACGATTCTCCCGCAGTGACACCTCTCACGGGCACTAATGAGATCCATGTCACAGAGCTAATGCGTTCTGACTGGACTCTTGATAGACACCCCACTCCTTCAGGGGAGACCACAGGCCAGCCCACTGCCCCCCTGGGGGCCAGGCCCCCACCCTGCCACCTTCCAGCCCAGCTCTCTTGCCAAACAGTTCTGGGTAGCAAGCTCTTGAGAGTCCACTTGGTTTCTGGCCATGCCACCTGTACCACAAGCCTCACTGGGATCCTTCTCCATCCCAGAGCAGAGGGGCCAAGCTCCTAGGCAGGACCACCCAGCCAGGCATCAGGGAAGGTTCCAGTTACTCTCCTAGCCAGTTGAAACCAGCAGTAGTCTGTGGGGCCTCCAAGTTACAACAGCAGGTGAGATTTTACTGACATTTCCTGTGCAGATTTCCAAAAAAGAAGGGAAGGAGGCCCAGGCCCTGCCCTTAGAGAACCCAAGTACGTAGGGCCAGATCATTACCTCTGACAAATTATAATAGGGCCCAAGTGTGTGTTTTGAACACTCATACTGGGAGGGCCAGGCAAGATTCCCAGAGGAGGTGGCCCCTGGAAGATTAGCAGAATTTTCCTGGGCCATGAGGTAGAGAGAGAACTGAAATCACAAAGAACCGTCAGGGCCAGAAGGAGGTCAGATGCCAACAGTTGCAGGTCCCTGGCTCAGGGTGACTGTAGCAGCAGAGAGGGAGTGGTGATGCTGCCTTTGCTTTCTTCCTCAGCTGCTGCTACTAAAGCTCTGCTCAGGCCTGCATGTTTCACTTGACACTGAGGGAAATGAGGGAAGCGAGCTTGTTTTCTTCCACATCGTCTCCATTGGTAGCGCATAGCCCAATACCAAAAGGGTGCTTCATAGTTCCACAGTGATAACACAGGCTCTGCACTCAGATGGGCTTGGGTTTGAATCCTGGCTCCTCAATCAACTGGCTGTGTGACCTTAGGCAGTTCACTTCACTGAGCCTCAGTTTCTTCATCTACAAAATGGGAATGATGATGCCTGCCTTCATAAGACTGTTGTGAAAACTGAATTAGTTAATAGAAAGTGCTTCCAACAAATGTGAGTGCTTACTGCCCCTTTGCTGAAATGAATGAAGGACCACTCAGCAGTCCCCTGTGGAGGCTGCCCTCCCTCAGAGCCTGTGGTCCAAACCAAGGATGCTGACAGAGACCATCGGCAGCCCTGGAGTCGGCAGTTCTAGATGCATGCAGGCCCTACTCACCACAACCTGCTCTGGCACCAGGCTGTTCACCAGGCTCCCAAGGCAAAATCTGCTACGGCAGGAGGAAGTGCCCTCCCCTGACCATGACGTCATGCTGACAAGCCTCCAGCAGCCTTTCTGCCCAGTGCTGCACCACCTCCGGACCCTCCTTGGCCATCCCTAAACCCAACTTCACCTTCAGTCCCCAGGGCCAAGCCCACAACTCCACTTGTGAGCTCTGTGGGGGCAGAGCACTGTGTCTGCCATTGTTACCAATACATTTCTAGCACCTACCATGGTTCCTGATGTATGGTAGGTCCAAGATAGTGTGTACGGAATGAAAGAAAGTTTTACCTGGTGTCCTACCTCTATTTCCAGGGCCGATGCACTCTTGCTTACCTTGCTGCCCCTCCCCTTCAGCCTCCCTATCTGCAGTCTCTCCTCACTAGTCCTTCCCCTACAAACTATGAGCATCCTCTGACTGAAGCCAACACTGACCATGTAACTCCCCTGGCCAAAACACTCCTACAGCATGCACAACCATCCTAGTAGCCCTCTCCCCTATGGCCTGAGCGCCTTCCCCACACCCATCACCCCAAGCCTGCCTCTGTGCTCTCTCAGCACCTTCACACCACCCATGCCACACTCCTGTGGCACTGCAGGAGGACTGAGCAGACCCTGGACATGGCTCAGCTGTGGGATCCACAGCACCCTTGCCTGGCAGCCACCCAATGCTGCCTCACCCCCCACCAGCCAATACACATACCACTCCCCATTCCAAGCTGGCAGCTCCTCACACAGTTAATTAGCACCATGTCACTAAGGACCAGCCTGAGTGGCCAGTGACAGGAGCTGACCTCTGACCCCCAGGGCTGGGAAGCAGTCCACATCAAACTCTTACAGCGCGACCCTTTTAGCACGCACAGTAACTCGGGGCATCGCCAGCTGAAGCTCATTAAAGCTGTCTCTTTGGTGCGAGGGCCATTAACCTCACTGCTCAAAACCCACGCCTCCCCTTCCCCGCCTCTCCCAGCCCAATTAATGCCCTATATCCTCCCTCCCTTCCAAGCACCCTCACCCACACCTCAGAGCCAGCCTGGAGGTGGCAGGGCAGCCCTCTTCATTCAAAGACTACAAAGACCAAGTGTCAAGAAGCCCAGTATCCTAGGGAGCCCCTGGTGCTGGCAACAGAGGAGGGAGCCCCTTTAGCCCCACAGTGTGCCCAGCACTGCATGAACACTTTCCCAGGGGACTCACTGAGCCTTCCCAACAACCCAGAGAGGCAGGTGGCACTGTCACAGGGTTCTGGGTGGAAGAACCAGAACTACTTCTAGCTCCAAAGCCCTTACCTCCATTGTCACTCAGAGCCTTGGGCTGCCCCATGGGGCCCATCCAGATAAAGAAACCACCTTCTCTGAAAAAGCAGGGGATACCTCAGAGGTCCTAACCTAGGGTCAACAGGTGAACAGACAACAGGGGCATTGCTGAGTCTCAAGAAGCACAGAGCGGGAACAAGGAACCCCTTCTTCTCAAACACACACCCTGGGACAGATGATAGAAGGGGCACCCAGATAAAGTGTATGTGGGGTGCATTAACCCTGGCTGTCCCTAGCCCCCAGCCAGTTCTTCCTTCCGTGGACCAATGCAAGTCTTCTCACTGGTCCTCTTTGGTTCCTCCCTTTCCCATCACTTTTTCATTGATTCATTTACTCACCTACTCATTCATTCAACCACCCACAAGCATTTATTGAGCACCTACTAAGAACTAGTTTTGTGCAACACAAACTGCCTCATTGATTCTGAACCAGAGCTTTGATCACATCATTCTCTCACTCACAAACTTCCTATGTCTCCTCAAAACTGCAGGAAAAGTCCACACCCTTTAACCAGGCATTCAAGGCCCTGCTTATGTCTCTGATTATTTTCTAGCTGTTTCCTAACCCAAATTTGCCACTTCAGTCATGGGAAGCTTCTTGTAGGTGTCTGAACTTGTCCTCAGCACACTGGGTTTCTCATGCCCACAGGCCTTTCTACTAAGTCCTCCTATCTAAAATACCCTCCCCCCATTTTTCTGACTACCAAACTCCTATTCATCCTTCAAAGATTCCAATTCAAGTGTCCTCTTCTATAGGAAACTTCCTGCTGACCTCCCAGGCATATTACCCTGCTGGGTTTGGCATCTTCTCTAGATTGTTTGGAAAATATCTATGAGAGGGAACATCAGTTATGGTGGAGTACCCCCAGTTCCCCAGGCCTGTTGGTCACTTCCTCTTAGCCTGGACCCTGGGAAACCCTTGAGATGTCCCAACAAGAACATGGGGGCATCCCTCCTGGGGTGAGATGCCCCCAATATCACTACCTCTTAGTGAGAGGTAACTGAAGAAGTAGAAGCTACTTGGCAACTAAGGAGAGGGAAAACCACCTTTGGGGCAACCCATGTATTTTCTATCACGGCCCTTAGTACCCTGGGTGGCAAGCACCTACTTCAGGCAAGTCCCTGTCTCTTCCCAGGATGTGAGCTCACTGAGAACAGAAACTTGTACTCAGTGTGCCCAGCATCCACAAGGCACCAGTGAATGTCTGGAATGGATAAATGGTCTACTTTGAAGGAGGTGACTGGGTCCTTCGGACCTGGTATTCTCTCTCCAGTTCCCCCAACAATGATGCGACCCCAAAGGCTCACAGGTTGTGGTAATGTCAGAACACTGCCCAGAGATACTCTGGCTCTTCCCCACTTGGAATAAGGCCTATGCCTGGTCAGGTGCCCCACCTGAGAGCATGTGCATGCACACATGTGCATATGCAAACAAAATAAGATACACAGAACTGAACAGACACACTTGACAGATACACACAGAGACTGGTAGCTGCTTCCACACAGACTCATGCCCTCAGAAAAATACAGATATACTGTTAACACGCCCCCCAACAGACATGTATAATCATGGACACATTATACTCTCAGTCTGACACAGAGACATACAGCTAAAGGTGGTCACACATATGCAGACACACAGATACAGACAGATATGTATTCATACTGATAGATCAGAAACTAAAAGAGCCTCCAACTGCCTGGAATCGTAGCCACTCCAGTTCCCTTCCAAACAAGAATCCCCCTGAGGGTATACCCCCATTTGGTACCCCAAGTGGCCCGCCTCAACCCAGGCACCGCTCAATGGAGGCTGCTGCTCCTGCAGGGGAGTCAATACCCTGTGGACGGAGTCATCGGTCAGAAGGACCCCGACTAATTAAAAGCTGGTGAGGTTTAAATAATTCATCTCCTTAACTCCCATTGATCGTCCAGTTTAGTGGCCACAGACTTGAAACAATATTAAACAGCCTCCTCCAGCTCCACGGGGGGTGGGTAAGCTGACATGTCCCCACCCGCTGAGGACATTGCCCACTAAAGATGCAGCCAGTGAAGGGGGACCTTGGCCTGAGTCCAAGGCCACCTGTGACTCACCAAAAGCCCAGACCCAGCCTCCTCCAAAATACCACTTTGAGTGGTGCCTTCCAGTGGTCCCATTCAGTAATTTTCTCATTCCACCCGCCTTCCGCCGTTCCCCCAGCTATGTAGAGAGCCCTGTTGGGGCACTGAATGAGCCATGGAAACTCTCTGTGTGCCTGGGGACTGGGGCATGCGGGCAAGGGACGATGGATGGAGCTGCCAGGGGAATATGCGAAGGGACTGACCAATGCCGCTGTGGGGCCGGCCTATGTGTTGCAGGCTGAGGCCCTTGTTCATGTCTAGAAGTCCATTCTTGGGCCAGCAGCCCATGGCGAAGCTGTAAGCCTGGAAGACAGGAGGCAAGTGGTTAACGGAGGCCCTGACCCTCTGAACCAACCCCACTCACAAGGTCTTCCCCCCGACCCCCCAAATCTTTCCAACAAGGAATCCCTCTCACAATGCCATCTCGTGAGAATCCCTTCTCCACCCAGGTCCTCCCGCAACCCAGCAGAAAGTCCCTTCCTTCTCCAGAGTGCCCTTTCTCCTGGGCTTCTCCCCATCTGAGTCCCTGGCCCTCAACGGGTGCCCCTCACCAGAACTCCTCTCTAAGGAGTTCCCATTCACTAGGCTCCTCCTTCTCAGGAGCCCTCCTCTCACAAGGGCACACCTGTACCATGCACACCTCCTTAGGATCTCCCCTTTCCAGATCCCCCAGCACTTTGCTGGGCCCCCTCCTCACAGTACTACTGTTCACAAAGACTGGCCTCAGGCAGGACCTTGGAAACCAGCACATCCAAACTGCACTCCACAGACAGAAATGTTGAAGTGAGAGCTGGCTAGCAAGGTGCCATGGTCAAGGTGCTTTTGCCCACAAGCAGGCCAGGCTATGGAAGGCTCTGGGAGTTTTGTGGGGGCTCAACTGAGCAGAGGAGTAAGGTCACTTGGTCAATTCAAGCAGCTGGGAGGGGAGTACATGGGGCGTGTGTGTGTGTGTGTGTCTGTGTGTGTGTGTGAGTGTGTATGTGTGTGTGTGTGGTGGGGGGAGCAGATGCTCTGCTGAAGGTCAAGTGCTCACTTATGCATATTCAAAGCGGCCACCCATCGATCTGTACTTAATTGTTTTCCTGGGGTTGGGGAAGGAAGTGCTGGGGGCATCGATCTGCTCAGGCCCCAGCACTCCACTGCCTCCCCCTCCATCCCCTTCCCTCACCACCTGGCTGCCAGCAACCTCCACCTGGGGGGGCGGCACATGGCAGGGCAGGGGCAGCGCCTTCCCTTACAGTCCCTTTTAGCCATGACTGACCTGACGCCACAGATGAGGAAACTGAGGCCCAGAAAGAAGAGACTTAACATAGGTTAGATCACTATGAAGTAGCCGAATAGGATGTAATTCCTGCTCAGCCTGTTAACCAAATCCTGGGCTTCTCCTGGTGGGCCTGGTAGCTAGTCAGGCTTTCAAACATTACCCACACCTCACTTTAGAAGTCCGCAAACACCAGGCCGCCCTTCTACCAGTGGCAGGACAGCATACAGGGCGGTGGTCAGAATAAAGCTTGGGTGAGTTTCCAGAAGTTGGATGGGGGTCCAGTGACGGAACCAAAGTGACTGCCAGCTGTGAGCAGATGAGCACTGCAGTGGTCCAGCCCTTTGCTAGTCCCAGGAGGTCGCCATCCCACTAACACACAGGGGAGAGCACCCAGCACAGGGTCAGAAACACAAAATGGGAGGCTGCAAACAGTGCCTGTGCCAGGGCCCAGGGCCCAGATTCTGTGTCCACCCTTCCTTTCCAGCTGCAGGAACCAACACTCCAGCCCCATGGGTACTAGGAGGCTAGGAGAGTGTACTTAAACCTTAGCACCCTCTAAAGCCATTCTCCTTGACCACAGAAGTACCAGCCACAGCCCAACTTCCCAGCCAGCCTTCCCCCACCCTTTCCCAGGCCACAGCTGAACCCACAAATCAGGGGCTGAGTGTGAGGCTCAAGGGCAGGGAAGAAGATGCTGGCCCAGAGCCAGGGCAGAGCCGGGATGGAGGCAGTGAGGGAAGCAGCCAGTGGGCGGTGCACAGTCAGAGAAGCCACTGAGCCTGGTCAGGGCTGAGGCTGGAGCGCAGTGGGCCAGAGAGCAGTGGCGGCCGCTTTTCAAGTACTTTAAAATCACTTACAAAGGCCGGATTAAACGATCAGAAATTCCATTTAATAGGACAAATAAAGAAATAACAATCTACTCTATCAGCCTGGAGAAGGCGAGCTGGATGGGTTTTTTTTCCCCCTCTAAAAAGGAAAACGGGAAGGAAGGGGGAAAAAAGAAGGATAATGTGTGTTTACTCAAGCAAAGAAAAAAATATTTAAGTGATGTCGGGGAGAAGATTGCAGTAACTAGTGAAGAATAACATCGTCTACTTTGCTGTCAAATCACACCCGAATTTCAGTAATAGATTCTCAGCTGACACTCAATTCAATTCGAAGGTGATCCTGCTTTATCCCAGCCCATCAAATATTAAACACTTGCATTAGCAGGTGCTGCCGCTTCCCGGCTTAAAGCGACGGGCGGGCGGCAGGGCTGCCGGGGCCCCTCCGCTCTGCTTATGGCTCGGGGACAGGGCAGCTCAACGTTATCTGCACGTCATCCTGAGTCTTATCGCAGTTAAGTGGGAAGACCACTTCAGATAACATTAGATGCTTGCCCCGCCGCGTCACCGTGATTAGATTATTATTGTAATTATGACTCCCCAAGATCTTCCACAGACTGGGATGTGTGGAAGGGGGACGGAGAACAGCAGAGCCCAGGAGGGCCAGGCTGGACCAGGGAAAGCTGGGCCCCCGGCAGGAAAGCAGAGGTGCCAGGCAAGGCGGCAACCCGGTCCCGCCTGACGGATGCCTTTCAGGAAGGGCAGTCTGGCTTGTCAGAGCGAGGGCGAGATGAATTGGCGTCTCCACTGTGGCCACGGGTGTCATGCCGCACAGTTTCATATTCCCAGATAAGGCGTGATAACCAATTGCTGCTGTGACATGGCCTCATCCAGCACTTCCTCAGGGGGGCGTGGGGCGGGGGAGGGGGCGGCGCATGCACATGGGTCTGCCAAGCTCCTAATAAGAGGGATTTAATTTTTACAAATGCTGCTTCCAGCGGGGCCTTCACATACCAGCCAAAGTCCAAAAACGATATTAAAAACGGTTAATTAAAACTGCTCTCCCTCAGCCTGGGCTCTCCCGCTGTTGGCCCTGCTGAGAGCCCTGGCACGTCTTCCCCAGGTACTGACACGTGCACCTGCAGAGCCTAACCTTCTGATGTGACCGCCAGCCTCATGGGGCCGCCCTAGGCATAATACCAGGGCCCAGCACCTCATGCTCCCCCCAGCTCCTGCCATCTTGGGTACTGCTTAGGCACAGCCAACAGATGCAGATAGCTACCCACAAAACATCGGTGGTCCCACAGCAACCTGTGCTCCTGCCAACATATGGTCTGGATCCTCACACCTGCTGCTCCTCTGCACCTAGACTCATCCGTGCCCACCACTCACTTTTAAAGCCCACGCCTCTCCCCACCAGATATGCAGGCCATGGAGTGGCCCAAGCGCATATATGCTGGCACGCCACACATGCATCGGACTTGCCCTCGGGTGACTCTGCCACCCTTCCATGACTTGCTCCCTCCATTCGCCCTCCTTAAGAGATTGTATCTGTCTACAAATCTCAGCAGAGACCTTTCTGGGAGTCCTGATCAGGGTGAGGTGTCATGGGCTATGTGTCAGAGATTCCGGCTGAGGAGCCAAGGCCAGCCAAGGCTGGCCCCACCACAGCAGGAGGATCAGCAAGACTGAGCCCTGTGGATTGCCCACAGGGGACAATGAAGACAAGCACACCCCGGTGAGATTGGAGGAGGCTAGGAAAGCTTCCTGGAGGGAGTGGTGCTGGCAGGCTGGGAGGGTTTGACAGGTGGCAGGGGACTATAACATTCCAGACAGAAGGCACAGCAAGGACAAAGGAAAATGGCATGAGCAAGCACAATAAAGGCTTGGGTGTGGCTGGGACAGCCAAGTTAGAGAGGGGAGCGACATCTTAAGGCACTGCCTCTCAATTCTGTGTACCTGGCAGCAACATGGCATCAAGGGGCCTTGTGTCCATCCCTTTACTCCTGCCTGCTCCCTCTCACTGCTCCCTTCCCTCTCCTGCCAGCTTGGGGGAGTGGGGGTATGGGGCCCAGAAGCTTTCTGACCTTCATCAGTGTGGGGCAGGAATCTGATTTAAGAGCTCTCTCCAAGAACTTGTGCCCAAGCCTGTTTCCCAAAGCTGCTTCCAAATCCTCTGGGTGCCACTTCTTTGGCTGCAACTCTCTCAGCCATCAGGGTCCACCTGCCCAGCTATGCACAGTCAGCACCTAGCCCCTGGGGTTCCCAGCCAGAGGGTGGGGCAGGTAGGAGGACGACTGAGGAGCTCCTGAGTCCTGTCCAGGCCAGGTACTGATACGAGCCACAGGGACAGGTGGAACTGGCTGGGGTGAAAGATGCTAGGCCTACCAAGTCAACCCACCCCAGCCCTGTGCCAGGCAGGCACGCACGCTTCCCTTCCCCTGGGCTGCTGCAATTTCCATGCGCAGGGAAGCAGGTGCCGAGCTGTTCCCGGCTGGCTCTCCTCTCTCGTGGCTCTGCCCGCCTTGGCTGCTGCCCCATTAGCTTAGTGGCCAGCCATCTGCGACGGGCCTGCCGCATAGCCCTGCTGTAGGCGCGGCGGGTGGCCCCCTGTGTAACAGGGAGCTTTGCCATTAGCGCCTTTAATATTCTGACACCTCAGCACAGCCTGCTATTACATGCAAACGCTGATCGCCCTGTGAAATTACATTGCTAGGCCCGCGCGAAATGGAATCGTGTATAATCAGCCTCCTCCATGCACTGTCAGTCCCATCACAAACACGGCGCCCGGCGGCTTACGGGGGCTTAGCAGCTGCGACAAGTGTATTGGGTTTAATAGATGAAGTAGCCCTCATCGGCTGCAGCATCAGCTCCTTCAAAGAGGAAAGAAGAGGCCTCAGCAGCTGCTATGGTGTCTCTGCCCACCCATATACTACCTATCAGGACCCTGAGAGCAGGGTGGACACACAGTGGGAAGGGCTGTGGTTGGGCTAAAGGGCTAGAACCCAGTTCAGGCTGCAGATAGAATAGGCTGCTCTGCAACTTCCAGAAAACCCAGAGTTTCGAAGCCTGTGCTAGCACATTCAGCCTATCCAGCCCACCTAGAGGTGAGGAGGAGCAGGCTTTTAACCATACCTCTGGAAGACTTGTCACCCTGCAGGCGATTGCTCAAGACTAGGAACCAAATCAAACCAACTGCCATTCCCCTAACCCCCAAGAGAGATGAAGCTGTGATGGTGATACTCCAGAGGATAGGGGAGAGAAAGTCTGGCAGACACAAATACTACCTAACTTTCTATCCTGACCAACATTTCCACAGCTGGCGAGCCAAATACCTAAGGCCACAGGTAAACAGTAGGGTGGAGTACACCACATATACTTATGGCACACCCAGCAGCCCATGCCTCATAGAAAGGCTCAGTTCTGCCAGCTATTAGCACTATAACTTTGGATGAATTATTAAACCTCTCTAAGTCTGTTTCTTGTACTGCAAAATGAGATGACAGTACTTTCCTCCAGTTATATCTGCGATCACCCAGGACTACTCACTCCCACTGCTACCTCCAGATATTTTTGGTGCCATTGCTCAAAATGCACCTTGCCTTTGAGAATACAGTTCCCTCTCTCTTTCCCAGGGAACCCTTTTCCACGTTCAGCCTAACACCAGTTGTGGCAGAGTGTATTTTCCTGTGATGGGCTGCAACACTATCTACCATATCTCACTTTCACTGTGACTTTGACATACCTACCGTCAAGACTAAGTCTATGTCACCATCCCTGCCCTTCAAGACTACTGCAAAAATGCTTAGGCAGCTTCCACCTCAATCACTGGAAAGTTTCCCTGCAGTCTGGGGCTGCTGTGTTAAGTAATGAGACTGCCCCAAGGTAGCCATGCTGTGAGGAAGCCCAAACTAACCCATGCAGAGAGAACAGAGATAGAGGCCATGAGACTCAGTGAAGAAAGAGAGAGGTCCAGCCAGCCACCAACTGCTCTGACCACATTGTGCCAGCTCCAGCCACTGCCTGACTATATAACCACACAAGAGATCCTGAGCCAGAACCACATTACCTATCCCCTCCTGAATTCTTCAGTCACAGAAGCCATGAGGGATAATACAGTATTTGTTGTTATTTTAAGTCACTAAGTGTCAGGGTGATCAGTTATGCAGCAACACTAACCGGCAAGCCAATACCTACTCAATCCTGGATATACTCTGCAGATGTCTTCAAATTCTTTCCTGCTGCTTCTAGACTATTCTTCCTCTCCCTCTGGGACTTCATTCCAAATCATCATCACTCTGGGTAACTTCAGTATCTACAGAATAACCCAGCCATGGACCTTGCCTCTCAATTTCTTGACTCCCTGTGCTCTAATGACCTTCTCCTCTACCTATTTCAGTCATCTTTCCCCACAGCCACCCCCTGAGCCTTGTTATCACCCAGAACTGCCCTCCCTCTGAAACCTCACAAGGACAGATTCCACTCTGGCCCCAGCCTCCTATCCTTCTAGCTTTTGTATGCTTTCTCCTTCTGTTCTTGCTTCCTCCCAGCCCCCGCCTGCCCCTAGTCTGTCTATACCCTTTTCGGGCTTCAGTACTTTTCTACTAAGCCTGAACCCTTGAATCTATAACTTCAACCACCCATCCCCCAATTTTCAACGCCCTGCCCACTTGTCCTAGAGCATGCACACTGTTTCTGGAAAACCCCAACCATGACTCCATTTCTCCACACTTGCTCCTGAGCTCAGCAATGCCAGAAAAAGTCATTCTTATATACAGAAAGTGGTTACTACAGATCCAAGACCATAACCTTAGCAACCCTCAATGGTACTCACCTCACCAACCCTACTCCATTCCTGCTTTCACAAAGATAATAAAGCCACTAGGCAGAGCTCTTTCTGCATTCCCCTTATCTACAAATGCATCTGCATCCTTCCCCACCTGTTCCTTTACCTCCCTAGTTAGACACTAGGCTTCTTGTCTGAGGCCAACCTCATACTTGTGCTTTACATGCCATCCTTTTCCCACCTCCTCAGGCCCTTGCTCCATCTAGTATCTTTTGTCTTTCTAAATCCTTAACCTCCTCTTCTCTGCTGGCTTCTTCATTAACATTAAAGCATATACTTAGATCTCTATCACTTTCACATAACTTCTCTGTGTCTTGGTTTCCTCTTTGTAAAATAGGGGTTATAACAGTTCCTACCCCATACAGTTGATGTGAGGATTAAATGAGTTACTGTCTGTAAAGTGCTTAAAACACTGCCTGGCTCTTTGAAAGCTATGTTAAGTTTTAGATTACTTTTAAAGTTCTATATGCATTCCACATCCTATCCAGTTACTGCTGTTCTGTTAATGACTAACTTCTCAAGACTGCCACCACTCCCTTCCTCCCTCACTCCTTCACTCCCTGCAGTCAGGTCACAGCTGCCGCCATGCTGCCCCACATCTGTGGACAGTTTCAGACTCTTACCTGCCTTCCCCATTTTGCAGCCTGCTCCATCTCTGAAACCCTTCTCCCTTCTTGACACTTTACTCAGTTTTCCTAGCTCTCTGCCATTTTCCTCACAGTCTCCTGTATAGTCTCCTCTGCCTTGGGTCATTGTATCTGTGTATTCACCCACTCTGCACTCTCTTCCTATTTTTTTCTACATGCTACCACTCTTCTTGAGTGATTTCCTCAAGTCCATTGTCTTCAACCTTTCTAATTTCCAAATCTGTATTTCTTACCCCTACTTGCGTGTCAAACATATATACTCTATTGCCTACCTCGAATCTCCCCCTGGATTTCACACAGACGCTTGATTCTCAATATGTTTAAAGCTCATTTCAACATCTCCTCTTCAAACTGCTTCTTCTCCTGGGCTCCCAAATTCCAGTGAAAGCTATTACCATCTACCTGGTCTACCAGGCCAGAAATGTGGGAATCAATCTTGATTCCTTCCTCTTCCTTACTACCCACCAAGTCCTGGATTGCTGTTTCATGCCTTCAAGCCTTTGATGAAGCAGTTCCTTCAGCCTGCCTAGAACACCCTCTGCCTTCTCCCACATTTTGTCCTAATTTGAACACACACTCCTCTTTCAACATTCAATTCAAAAAGTGCCTTCCTTTATAGTCTTTCCTGGCTCGTCCCTCCTTTAAATCCCCCATACTGTTAATGGCACCTGTAACATAGATTTTGTCTTCCATTATGCTGAGAGATTCTTGAGGGGGGTGGGGGGTTGTATTTGCTGTCTCTGAGTGGTCTCCACTGAGAAAAGGGGAAGCGAGAGAAAAAGGGGAGAGGAAGAAAAGACATCTCTTCGGGTATAAGCCTACCATGCATGGAGGCCTGGTTTTCGGAGCTGCTACTCCTGCCAATCCTACCCAGTCTCCTTCAGGAACCACAGCTGTTCCTGCCCAGCAGAACATCAACGGCCCGCCCCATAGCCATTCTTGGAACTAGGGGCTCAGTTGCCTGTTTTAAGGAAGAGGGAACTGTTGCTGTCTCCTCCTTTTCTGAACTCTCAGCCTACGGATATCCCCCAGCCCATTCCTCGGGCCCAGCAGAGGCTTGATCAGCACAGCTGAAGCAGTAAAGGGGTGGTCACTTGCATCAGGTGACACAAGCCCATCCTCCCTAACCCCAGATGGCAGTTCTGTTGTGTGTACAGTGTTCTCTGGCTACCAACATACTTCAGGGGCCCCAGAGCTGCTGCTGCCTCTCTTCATCAACGGAACTTGAGTAGGATAATTATCGTCTCTGTGTACTTAACCTTACCGCTCACTGCCTCCAACACGATGGCTGCCTCTAGTGTGCTGGGCCACCACTACAGCAAAGGCAGGGGCTATGCCACAGGTCCAGGTCCCACAGCATTTGGCACTGGGGGTCCCAGGAGTGGAAGACAGCTACCAGCTCAGTTTGATCCCAAGTATTAGGGTCCCGAGTATTTTCAGGTGGAGTTACCTCCTTCTTGCTCCCAGATTTCTTGACTTCACTGCTGAGTCAGAGGGGCCTTGGGGACAGTGAAGTTTCTGGGTTGAGAATAAGATAAGTAGCTCCTGAGCCATGCTGCCTCAGTCCCTGCAGAAGAGGGTCACCTGTCTGGGGCTCCACGTGCACTGTCACAGAGTCTAAGGCAGCAGGTCAGTCTGAGCCAGCTGCCCAGGGTGAGAGCTACATTGTGAGTTTTCTTTGTTTTCATTACAATTTCCTCTACTACCGCTTCTTTTTAGCCAGCCCTTTCCTCCCCGGGGTGCTGGGGATTGAATGAAACACCACCCCCGGCTCCAATAAGTGTATTTCAATTACATCTGTCACTGCATAACGATATAATGATATATCATGTGATATTAAATCCATGGTAATCATATCAGGGATTTTTTTTAATCGTGCACTAATCGCATTATTACATCTCTATAATTAACAACAGGAGGTATGGAAATTCAGTTAAGGCAGTTGGCTCGATGTACTCCCCCCAACCCACCCCCATCCTAGCTCCCCCAGATCAGGACCCGATTAGGAAACAGGGACTGCAGGGCACTTGCCAGCTGGGTCAAAGCCCCACTCCCAGTGCCTCAGTCATGGGCAGAGCTTTCCACATCCAGGGCTGGCAGGGACAGTCCAGGGTTCTTGTCCATCTTGTGGCTCCTCAGGGAAGAAGCCTGGGGCAGAAGCCAAACAGAGAGGCCCAACTACAGGGCTTAGCTGGGGCCTTCCAGACCTCCCACCACTGCTGCACCAAATCATCTCCATGGGGAGGGATGTCACCTTTTCTTTCAGCAAGGCCCTCGAAGGCGCTTGTAAGGCACAGGGGTGAGTTTCTCCCTCATGTCCTCCTGCACCAGAATTCCCTCTGCTCCTGCTACATACATACTCCCTTCCTCTAACCCAGCCCTCTGGCGGCTCCTAACAGCACCAGGCCCAGCAGCTGTGATGTCTCTGCCTCTTGGTCCTATCATCCCTGGTGACAGCTGACCAAACCCAACTCCCTGGGGCCATTCCTCCTCAATCCTCTCTCAGAAGTTGGCCCTTCACATCATGTAACAGGTGAGTTCTGATAACCACTGGGATGTTCCTCCATTTCCCCAAAACAGTCTAAGTTCTATGTTCTCCCACCCAGGTCTAGATGGAGAGAGGAGGGGCTAGGGACTGCAGCTTGAACTATGTCAAATGACCCTGTCTCTCCCACCCCCCTTCCTGCTACTGAGCTGTTAGGGCTAATCCCCTCAGGGGTGTCAGAACCAGTCTGCAAAGCAGAATTCTGTGTTTCAAGTCCAAAGCTTTGAACCTGGCATGTAACTAGTCCTCAGTAAGGGGCAGGCATTTTGCTAAGTTTGACTCTCAGAAGTTGGACAGGCCTGAAGATAAAAGAGAAAAATCATGTCCTTTTTCCTAATAAAAAGGAGACACTAATAGCAGTCAGCACTTAGGTAAAGCACTTTAAGTTTCTAAAGTGCTTTCCAAATTAAAACATAATCCTTTATTGAGCATGTGGCACTACCGCCACCACCACCCACCCAGCCACCCCTCACATACAAAGGTATATGCATGCTTGCACACAGCATACATGCCTTCACTTTCTTTCCCCCTGGGAAAAAGGAGAAGGGTGTTCAAAACATTCATCCCAGATCCCCCTCCCTCTTCATTCGATTGTTCATGTAACACCCATTTATTGAGGAACTACCATGTGCCAAGCCCTGTGCTGGGCGCTGGAGATACACAGATCAAGCACACCAAGCTACTGCCCTCAAGGAGCTCCCAGGTGAGAAGGAGAGATACGTAAACATACTTGCAAAACGACACTGAAGGAAATCAGCAAGAAGGACCCACATGGCCTTCAGTGGGCCATACATAGGTGGGGCACCTGGGGAAGGTAGACATGTAGGCTAGGAATCTTAAGAAGCAGATGAGTGGTACAAGAAACTAAGAATAGATAAGATCACCCAGGAAGAAAGTAAAAACCTTTAGAATCAGATGAAGCCCTTCTCTTCTCTGATGTTTGGAGGGAAAAAAAGGATGAGAAGGTTGAAATTCCAGCCTCCAGAGCTAAGGCCCAAAGAACCTTCTCTTTGGGGTGCACCCAACATCCTGGCTCCTGTACCTTCCTTTGTCAAATCAGTCTTCACTCTACTGTAATATGATGGAAGAGTACAGGCTTTGGAATCACACTGACTCGTTCACAACATTTACTGAGAGCCTATTACATGCCAGGCTATATGCATATATATAGCAACAGAGCACAATACTGTCCTCAGAGAGCTTCCATGGCTTTCTCCAAGAGACTTAAGCTCAAAGAAGGAACTGTAATAAAGGTTCCAACAAGACACATAAGCTTTTATAATAGGACAGAAAAGGGGAGTTTGACTTAGGTGCGGAATACTTCCCTGAGGACAGGTAAGTAGAAGCTGGCTGACTGGCTGGCTGACTGGCTGACTGGAGGTGGGGTGGGGGAAGGGCAGAGGTGGGGTGACTGGGGGCATGCTAAGGCCTGGAAGGAATCAAATCAAGGCCAGAGTCCCTGAGCACAGAAAATCAAGCATGAAATGTGGCTGGTGAGGAAGGCAGGAGATGCAGTCCATGCAGGACCTCAAAGGACACGGTAAGTGATTTGTACTGTTTCCTAAGGCCATTCAGGGGCCCTCCACTATCACGCTATGTGATCTTGGGGTGCTCTACCCATATGATAAGGTAGTTCCAGCCAGGCACAGTGGCTCATGCCTGTAATCCCAGCACTGTGGGAGGCTGAATGGGGAGGATTAATTGAGCTCAGGAGTTCAAGACCAGCCTAGGCAATGTAGCAAAATCCTATCTCCACAAAACACACACACACACACACACACACACACACACACACACAAATTAGCCAGGTATGGTGGTGTGCATGTGCACCTGTGATCCTAGTTACTAGGGAGGCTAAGGTGAGTGGGAGAATCCCTTAAGCCCAGGGGGTTGAGGCTGCAGTGAGTTGTGTTTGTGCCACTGTACTCCAGCCTGAGTGACAGAGCAAAACCCTCTAAATAAATAAATAAATAAATAAATAGTAGTTCCTTTGCACATCTACCCCTCCTTATTCCTAAGGGCAGCAAGGCCTGGGAAAAACTAATAGGGAACCAAGATAACAGATCCTTCTAGATTTTCCATCTAGAAGGAGAGGAAGAAACAACACAAGCATTCATTCACTGAATATTCACACATTCACTGAAGGCCTGCCAGAACCCAGCAACTCAAACAGAATCACATGTAGACCCTGCCCTCACAGAACTCATAGTCCTTTGACGGGAAACAGACACAGAAACCAGTAACTCCCTCTAACTGCGATACAGCGAGTGGAGAGAGCCACAGTAGGGACTGAGAGGAGGAAAGTTCTCAGGCCCAGTGGCCTCTGGAGCCCAGAATGGTGTGTGTTGCTTCTGATCCTGCCCCACTGCACAGGCAGCAATTGGTTGGCTGTGACAGCATGACCCACACAGACTGCGGATTGAGCAGGGGCAGGAGTGTGAGGAGGACCCTAAGCCAAGGCTCCTGGGAAGGGGCTGGAGACCAAGCAGCGGTGAACCTAAGCCTGGATCTTCTGGTTACAAAGATGAAGGTTGAAAGGATGCGGTCAGAGCCACAGAGGAAAGGAGACAGGCCCACTGTATAGTCTCTGGATGGCTAGAAGGGGGTACCTTTAGAACTAACAACAGGGCTTGGATAAAAAATAATTTCAGAAATGGAAATTCTAGTCCCTGGGTTTCAGCTTCTTCACTGAAAAATGACGGACTTCACTACTGGATTTCTTAGGTCTCTTCTTGATCTGAAATTCATCAGATCTGAGGTACTTCATTCAACTCCCCCGCCTCCACCCCAAGAGTCGGGCTTATTTCTGTCCCATATGTTTGCTTATACTGTATTTCCCCACCTGGAACACTCAACTTCCTTTCTCCAAATCCTGTCTGCTAGGACACTACCTTCAGGAAGTCCTTCATGATTTCTCTTTCCCACTCCTCCATGCCCCACCCTGACCTCCACACCCAGTTCTCCCAACAGCACTTTGCTTAATCAGATATTACATAGGTCCGGTACTCTTACCTCATTGGTCTAGGGATTGTTTTGTTTTTTTTTTTATCACTCCCTGACCCCTGACATCCATTTCTTACAGGTCCTAGAAGCAGGGAGGTGCTGTTCCAGCCTGAAGTCTAGGTCCCCATTCCCTCTGCCCACAGTCCTTTGAGAACTCGACAGGCCTCAACTTGAAAAGGGTGCTAAAAGCAATGATGTCTCCAAGTGCGATGGGAGATATTTGTGTCTGCTTTACCCTTGGCTTTTTGCTCCGGTTCAGGTAGGAGCGGGGTGGGCCGGCTGGCAGATCTGAGAGCGCGGCACGCCCCAGCGGGCAGGGCGCACAGCGCGGAGGAAGGCGCGAGTCAGTCTGGAGTGCTCCCCATTTATCAAGCTCACGCAGGCCGCCAGCCGAGCGAGTCTTTCTATCATTACACCTCTCAAAATCCGATTCATACCACTAATCCTGCCTTCATTCTCCCAGATTAATAACATCTCTTTCAACCTTCACAGTGTGATAAATAGACAAAGAGAGAACAAAAGGAGAGACAGAAGAGAGAGAAAGAGCTGGAGCAAGTCCCCATAATAGAGAGAGCCGAGAAAGAGGAGAGGGAAAAAAGGAGAGCGAACGAGAGCAGGCAGCGGCCAGAGACTGCAGCTACCTTAGAGAGCCGCTCTGAGGAGAGCTGGCGGCTGCGCCCCGCTATGCGCTGTGCTCCGTCCCCAAAGAGAAAGAAAGGCTCGTTAACAGCTCCTTCCTGCCTGCACTTTTGTTCAAATTCTTTTCTTCCCTTCCAATCCTGCTTTAGGTCAAATTCCAGTGAAAATGAGTCTCCTGGCTTTCCCATCTACTCCCAGCTTCCCAAACAGGCCCAGGAACCCACCTGGCCCTTGGCAGCAGGGCTGGGTCTGGGTACAAGACAGGGCTGGGAATGGGTGTGGCAAAAGCATGCCTAAAGCTTCCCCAGAGCTGTTCCCCTAACCTGAAACCTCACCCTTTCCCTGCTCTTTCAGCAGAACAGGAAGGGAACAGAGTAGACGGAGGATCGTTGGGGTCGTTCCCGAAGGCTCCGTCCTCACATCTTTCCAACCTGAGGCTCCAGACAGTAAAATCCAAGGCCCTCCACCCTCGGCAGCCCAGTCAGATGGTGAAAGTAGGTGCCCCTCAGGCTCCCTAAAGCAGAAGGTGATCCATGTCTCCATATTATGATGGAGAAGTGCGACAAGGACAATAAACCCCACTGGGCCCAGCCCCACCCTAACCAACTGATCTCTGACACTTGTCCTCCCTGCCCCACAGCTAGCCTATACTTGTCCCCACAGCACACTCCCATCCTCCACAGAGGCCCAGTTCAAGGCCCCCTTCTGGATGCCCATCTGAGCTCTCCCAAGAGAATTCAGTTACTCCCTCTCTGGAAATCCAGCAGTTCCATTAACCTTCCCTCTCCGGCTCTGCAACACCATTTATATTACCCTGTAGAGACAGTGTGCTTCTCTCACTCCCCTGGGAGTCTGTCTTCTGAGTTCTCTATCTCCAAGTCCAAGCTGCCCATGGCACAGCACTTCCATCTGGGCACCCACACCTTCACAATCCAGCAGAGTGGGGGAGGCGGGGCTACACCAGGCTCCCAAGACTACCCTATCCCTTAGCACATATGTGACGGGTGCGGGGTCAGTGGAAGTGGCACAGGCAGAGGGAAGGTCTGCCCTGCCCAATCCAGCTTAGTGGGAGGAGCCTTCTAGGAGTGTCAAGGCTTCTCTGAGGACAATGCCTTGTGATGTACAGGAAAGACCTAAGCGGACCCTCAGCAGAAAGCTGGTGGCCTGGTGGTCTATTTAGAGCAGGTCCCATCTAGGGAACATCTTACAGACACTCTTCAGATTCTTTCCTCCCAAAAGCTTCCCCACTTCCCTCCCTCTATCCCCTGCCTCAAAACTCAGCCTTTTTCTGGGCCAGAATGGCTGCTATCTACTCCAACTGCTCAGTCCCAGGAACCCCATCACTTCCAGCCACAGCTCTCAAGTTTGCCCAGTCGCAATTCCACTTGGGGAAATAACTTGAAAGCAGAAAAAAAGAGGCTTCACAGGGCCAAGTAAAAGAGCAAACCACAAGGGGAAAGAGATGTTGAAATGGGCAGTCCTTGGGATCCCTTTCATAAAAAAATCCAGAAGTTCCATTAACCTTCCCTCAGCTCCTACATCAGAAAGATTCTCACACTTTTTTCTATCCCACCAGGCCTCCAGGATCAGACACTTGCAATAGGGAGGGTGAAAATGACAGTAACTGATGTTCATCCACGGGCCCAAGCGACCCAAGGAGGTGGGGGGTGCTGAAAAGGAAAAGCAAGAAGGAGAGAGACTGTACAGCCTCAGTGAAGGGGAACTGTCCTCCCTACAGTAAGCCCAGCCTGCTGGTGCCCTGGCTTTCAGGGCAGGCTGGGTCCAACTGGCCACACCAGGCCCATACTGTCTCTCGGCCCAAGGTCACAGTAGGGTTCCAGAAACATGGAATGGAGCCCCAGTTCTTCTTCCACTAAGCCTGTGTTGTTGGCAGATCAGATGGCCTCAGCCACAGTCAACTTTGTAGTACCTTAGATACACACAGGCAGCAGGCCCAGACACCCTCAGCTTTGTTCTAAACAGGTTCCACACTCTCTAAGCAGCCAGGTGGCTTCCTGGACAACTTCCCCAGGGGCTCAGAAAGATGCTCTGGTCCTTGTAGCCCCACTCCTGAAAGGAGTATAGGCTTGGGCTCTGAGAAGAGAAGTCATGGTGTCCTCTCTATTCTCGGCTGCTATTGCCAGTCCTGACCCAACACACACTCTTGTCCCTCGCCTGGCCTTGCTTCCTCCAACTCTTCTAGCCTTCTCTGAGCCCTTCCTCCCAAGATAAACCACCACCTGGGCATCCAAGGCTGACGAATAAATCTCATCTCCTCAGGAGAGGGACAACCCTAGACCCCAGTAGAGGACAGGTCTGGGGATCAGGTAGGAGGAAGTCAGTCAGATACCAAAAGTCAGCAGATCAAGAAGCCAGATCCAAGTGATGCTTTTCCCTCGCTCCCTGAGTATTCAGTTCTAGAGCTCACTCCCTCCTCCAGGCAGCCAGTAGCACAGAGCAGGAAAGGAGAAGTTGAGTCCTAATGTGTAAAAAGCTCCAGCAAAGCAAAATCATTTACTCTTCGGTGCGACTGCTCAGCAGAGCTAATAAATCTTGCATGAGCAGGGCCAATTCTAATTTCCTAATATGAAAAGGCATTTGGATTGAGAGAGAGGGGGAGATAAAAGTGATTGAATCTCCAATAGTCCAGGTTACTGACAAGAAACATCCTGCTCAGCCCTGAGAGAAGGATGGCAGCATCCGCCCGCCTGCACACACCCATCCGTTCTGCCCCCCTCTTGGCGCGATACATCTCAGTCTCTTCTATTGACAGGACGTGGCTTTAAACACAGTTACACAAGTTATCATTTCTGCCTTCTGATCAATCTGAATTTTCAGGACAATTACCCTCTTAATCAATGATTGCTATCAGCAGCCCTGCGCCTGGACGGATTTCTCAGCAAGGTAATCATGCCGCCAGGCTGGACGGCGCGTGCATAGGCAATGAAGCTCCGGGTGGGGTCTCCTCCCTCCTTCCTGAGCCCCCATATCCCAGCGCTGCTGCCAGCATCGAGGACAAGGACGGCAAAGTGTGAAGGCCACTTCAAGGAGTGGTGGGAGTACAAGAAAGGGGGGGCAGCCACCCAGTCAGCCTTCCAAACCATCTGATTACAGAACAAACCTATTAAAAGCCTAGATTTACTGCCCACCACACTGATGCATCTCCACATGCCCTCCTGCCATCATTCCTTCCTCCTAATTAGCCTAATAAAGCCCAATTCTAATTATGGGCTCAAACTATTAGGGTGAGTAAGTACAAAGAAAAGAGAACTATTGGTTTTACTAATCTCTCAGAAGCTATTGGTTCTAGAAATTCCTTTTCTTCCATGGACCTGGTTCATATGGGCTACTGACTGGAATGGCAGGGGCAGCCTCTTCTCCTCAGATGCCAGGTATCCAGAGCTATCATAAAGCCAGCCTGGCTTTGAGCCAGGAGGCCACCCAGCCCAACACTCCCTCCCGCAAGCATCCTCCTACAGATCCAGCCCTCCATGCATAAAACAATTCAGAGGCCCCCAGAAGAGGGAAGGAGAGAGAACAGTGGAGTCACTGTTGAGTCTGCTCAAGGCCATATCTGCTACCCTGGGGACAACTCAAGAAAGTTTCTCAGATCACCTGTTGTTGGTGAAGGATTTAACTAGAGAGGCTTGGTCCAGGGCACTGACGAATGAACTCACACTCCTGCACAGGTGGCAGATACGCCTATACAGCTATACTCACAGCAGAGTGGGCTAGAGGGTAAAACAGGTCCCACCAATTTGCTATTACATCACAAGGGGGGAACGAGAATGAGAAAGCTTGCATGCTTTAATTCACTGACATTTACTGAGTATTATCCACAGGCTAAGTGGTGGGGGTACAGCAGTCAACAATATAGCAGTGACCCCTATTCTCACGGAGCTCACAATGTACTAGGAAAGACAGACACGTGTTTTTTTAAAAAGGCAAAAACGACAAAGTGAACTCGCACATGAAAGTTCTTAACAGCCAAAAAGTAGAAACAACCCAAATATTGATCACCTGATGGGAGAATAAAAAAAAAGTGGTACTATCTATACAATGTAATATTATTTGGCAGTAAAAAGAAACAAAGTACTAAATTATAATACAACATGGATGAACCTTGAAAATATACTAAGTGAAAGAGGCTTGTCACCAAAAAACCACACATAAGAAGTTCCCAGAATTGCCAGAATAGGCAAATGAATAGAGATGGAAAGTAGATGTGTAGTTGCTTCAGGCTGGGGCATTTGCCGGGAAATGAGAAGTAGCTGTTAATGGAGTTTCTTTTAGTGGGGACAAAAATGTAAATTTAGATGGTGATGATGGTTGCACAATCCTGTAAATACACTAAAAAACAACAAATTATACACCTTAAATGGGTGAATTGTATGGTATATGAATTATATCTCAATAAAACTCTTCTTTAAAATAAGTTAATTCTGATCAAAGAAGTGCAAGGAACCCACAGCAGGCTCACCAACTGTGAACAAAGTCAGAGGAGGCTCTAGCACCATGCCTAGCCCTCTGAAGGCACTCGATATAGGTGTGTGAAGAGGGAGGAAGTTCCACTGGGAAACTGGACAAGTCTTCACAGAGGACATAAGAGGAGTTAGGTCTTGAAGGATAAGCAAGGCAAGATGTTGCCTAGATGTTCACTAGGCAAGAATGCAGCAAAGGACTTCCTAGCCAAATGGAATAACTGTGAATAAGGCTTGGAAGTTGACCATACAGGCTATCTTGACATAGCTCAAAGGGACTTCGAGTGTCTCAAAGGTCAGGCTAGAGAGCTTTATACTTCATTCAGTAGACACTAAGATTTTTCAAGTAGAGAAGATCAGTACATTGATAGTCTAGGGTTTGATGGTTAAGGCACAGGAAATAACTTATCACAGTTGAAAGGGCAGGGTTTTTGGAATCACAATATCCAGAGTTTAAATCCTTAAGTCCTTTTCCCAACAAACTCTAATGACCAGTGACGGCTAGGATTTTGTCTATTTTGCTCACTATTTTATCCTCAGTGCTTGGCAGAGTGCCTGACCCAGTAGGTGCTCAAAAGCCATTTACTGAATGAAAATGAATGAATGAATGGCTATGTTGAATTCAATCCCATTTGACACACATTTATTGAATACCTACCATAAACCTTGGCACTCTGGTTACATAGTGTGAGCTCTTCAATGGGAGGGTCCCTGGGAGTCTGATCTCTGATCTCTGTCCTCAGTGCCTTACACAGGTTCTGTTTGGCACAGGGTAGGTCTTCAATCTGTATTAATTCCCTTCCCTCTCATAGTCTACGTAGTTTCCTTAAGACCCAGTGAATTCTTGGATAGGCTCGTCCTGAACATACCACTGTAGTTAGTAAGAGAAGGGAAGCTGAAGGGGTGGAAGGCTTCAATAGACCAATAAGAGCAGGTGGCAGTGCTAACGATATTTGCCCCAAAGCAAGCAATGGCGCTCTAGGAGGCCAGTACACAATCTGAGTTATCCAAGCTGGTAAAGAACTGGGTGGGAATGAGAGACCATTCTCACAACCCTGTCCTGCATCCAAGGCAGGGGGCCTAAAGCAGGGAGAAGCTAGCATACTTAGGTAAGGTGGAAACATAAGCTGCAAGACTTGTAGGTGGATGAGGAGGGGAAGATCTGGGGCTTATTTCCTAAGCAGTTTGTCCTGACCCTGGAGATCTGCCATTTCCATATCATCCTTCTGGTTAGGAGAGCCCTTCTGACCACAGTAGAAAGGGGCTTATTCTCCCAACCCCCAATTCCTATGGGCCTCTCCTCCCCTCTCTCTTCTTCCCTCCCTTTCTTTCCTGCAGAGCTTCCCTCAAGCCATAAAAATAAAATAAAACACAAACACCCACAGTCCAGGAGGAGGGCGTCAGACAGATAATGGGCATTTTATATCTTTTTATGACACTCCCCATAGGCAGCTCAGCAATCACAGCGCAATAAAGGCAGGCATGCAGCTTGCATAGTTAAACAACTGCCGGGTAATTAGGCACAGCAAACACACCACTGGGGAGGCCTCAGGCTTGCCCTGGGATCTGCCTGCAGCCCGCCCGCCTGCTTGCAGCCAAGTAGGTGCCAAGCCCAGGCCTAGTAACATAAGACCTGGTTGTGGTGCTGGGGACAGGCCACTGACAGCTGCCATAAGCACACCTGGGTTCATGCCTGTGCACACTCAAGCCCACCTGCCCACATCCACACAAAAACACTTCCTAAGCAGCCAGCCTGGACCTTATCTCCCCAGGGGGGCCACCCTCTTTTCCAACGAGGGCAATCTAGGGTCTCCTGAGGGCCCTGCTTTAGGGCCTTTAAAGAAGTCACAGCAGGCACTAGCAGGGACCAGCTCATCAGGGTAGCTCAGAGCTTACCGAGTGGCACAGGCAGGAGGCACATGAACACACAGACGTGTTTACATGGTTCCTCTGTCTCTTGTAAATTTTGACTCAGTACAGAGCTGAATTCAAAATAATTTTTTAACACAGATGATTCATACACACCCCATACACATATTTCTATCACTGTACTTACCACTTCTACTGTGTTTTCCCCCCATCTGCCTATTGACTCATCCATCTTCCCCACCAGACCAGGAGCTCTGTAGAGGTGGAGACCAGGTCTGAGTCACCTCTGAGTCCAGAGGTCCCAACCCATAGGACTTCACAGGGTGACTGGTGGCTGGAGATGAATACAGACGTCCCAGCCCAGGCAGAGCACAGGACTCTTGCTACCTGAGACCTAGGTCCAGGGGATCTAAGCCCAACCAAGAGAGAAATGTCTTCATGAGTGCGGAGCGCACTGTACTGTACATTGTCCACCTCTTCTCTAGCGCCCCAGCCGGTCAAATTCAGAAATTATAGGGAACTGAAAACCAATTCATGGGAAAAATAAATAAAAACCTACTACAATCCCACTTGAGACAGCCAAAGGTCCCATCTATAGCTGCCACCCAGATCAGCCCTGAGGAGTCAGCCAGGGAAAGGTAAGGCACCCAAGCTCAAACCACTCTTCCCCCAAGGGAGGTGGCAGCAGGCCAAGTCAACTCACAGAAAGACCATGGGTTGAGCCAGCATGGTCACATATGAATGTGAATACACATCCAGCTACTTTATCCTAGTCTCTACCTGGCCATCACTTGGTGTCTGCCAAGAGAACAAATAGAGGATAAGAGATCAGAGGAAGGGCCTAGGTTGTTCCCTGGCTTTAGGGTACTGAGAGGCTCCTCTCCTTTCCACCCACAAAGAAGCAGGGAGACAATGAGCTTCTTCTCATCCTGTATTCTCATGGTGAAGCCCAAAGCCTAAAGGCATTTGGCTTCAGTCCAAGCCAGCCCAAAATGTGACAAGTGACAGCTATCCAAACTCCTCCACAACGCCTGAGTCCCTAGCTCTCCTATCCTGATGCTGAGCAATGCCCTGCCTTCCCTGGACCCTCAACTTCTTCCGGGGGGACAATGGAGCCATCCCAAGGCCAGAGATTGAAGGTGGTAAGGGTAAAAGAGGAACTTCTGCTGTCTTCCTTGCATCTGTCTCATTTTTAGATGGGAGCAAAAAGGGAAAACCTAAGTTTCCATGAATGATCTCATAATGGCAGAGATAGAAGAGGCCAAGAGACCACAAGAAGAAACTCCCTCATCCAACTCCCTTATTTCTTAAATGAGGAAACTGAGGACTCAGAAAGGGCAAGTAACCCAACACCAGAGCCCATGTCTTTCACTTCTAGAGTCAAGTTCAGTCCAGATCTCTCTGTGTTGCACCATATATCCCTCCAAGGACAAGGGCCTCATCTGCCCACCTCCAGTACCTAGAGTCAGACCACAAATCCCATACCGACACATTCACCCACATTCCCATTTGTGGGCCCATGCACACATAAGAATATACACAGACACACTCAAGCCTGCACAGACCTCCCCAACTGGGTGAATGCACTTCTTTAAACACACACAGACACACATACACAAATGGATGCACCCTCTTACAGACACAGTGGTGTCACTCTCAAGAGACCTGGAGTACAAGGCCAATTCCTATCCTTGCCCATTCACTGACTGTCACTGACCACACAACTGATAATGGCGGCTGTGTGTTTGCCTGGGTTCAAACCAGGCCAGACTGCCTTCAGGTGGTATCTGCTATGGGCCAAGTGACAAGAGGGAAGCTATGGAAGAAGAGAAACTGAATTTGCATCCTCCTGGTCATGTGGCAGGCAGGCTTCTGAGTTTCTATTTCAGCACCCACAAAATAGAGACAATAGCTCTCGCAGCCCCTTAGTAGCTATGAGGATTAAATGCAATCATGTGTGTAAAGTATCCAACACAGATGGCATCAACTGGGACTCAATGCATTGGTGCTCTATTATTACTGATACTGATAAACATGGTGAAACCTGCCTTTGTAGACTGACCTACAGGCAGTGTGGGAGATGGAAGGCAGGATTGTGCCTCCTGCCTTGAGGGAAGTTACCCTATCTTTCTTTTCCTCTTCTTTTCTGCAACTACGCCCAGTTTCAGGGTCTAGAATAGCAACAGCAAAATCAAAAGAAGGGGAAACACACACACACACACACACACACACACACACACACACACACACACAAAAACCCTGGGGACAAGGCAGACTAACTTTAACCCTCTCAGACTCAATAGATACGTTCATCTTTCCCCTGCCACCACACCCCATCTTTCTCCCAAACTTTTCTATAGTATTTATGCCTCTTAGTTTGCTGAAGTCCCCTCTGCTTGCCTAGCTCTGTGGACTAAGAGAAGCAGTATATCTAGTCCCTTTCCTCAAGTAGCTTGCGGTTCCTCACCCAGACAGACCAGCCCATACACAATAACAAAGAGGCATGGGCTCTGAGCTGCACTGGGCCCTAGTAACTGGCCCAAATGGTTGGAGTACACACTCAACAGAATACCTAGGTTTAAATCCAGGTCTCAAACACACCCAGCAGAGCTCCCAACTTTCCTGTGCTCCAGAGTGAGCCCAGAATTCACTTCCTCAAGGATGCAAGAGAAAGACAGGTGGGGCTCATTATGGGACTAGGACTAAGAGGCTGCCTCATTTGACAGAATACAGAGCAGCAGCCAGCAAGAGAAGGCAGGCCCTAAGGTGGGCCTGCCATAGAGGGCACTATAAGAACTCCAGTGGGGAGGTTGCTTTGCAGCAGCTGCAGGGAACCTCAAGAGAAAGAAAGAATCCCGGCCGGGCGCGGTGGCTCAAGCCTGTAATCCCAGCACTTTGGGAGGCCGACACGGGCGGATCACGAGGTCAGGAGATCGAGACCATCCTGGCTGACACGGTGAAACCCCGTCTCTACTAAAAAATACAAAAAATTAGCCGGGCGAGGTGGTGGGCGCCTGTAGTCCCAGCTACTCAGGAGGCTGAGGCAGGAGAATGGCATAAACCCAGGAGGCGGAGCTTGCAGTGAGCGGAGACTCGCGCCACTGCACTCCAGCCTGGGCGGCAGAGCCAGACTCCATCTCAAAAAAAAAAAAAAAAGAAAGAAAGAAAGAGTCCCAGCTGCCTTGAGCTGATTCCCTCACCTGCTTCTTTCCTGCTCCCCCTCCCTCCCGCTGTACCCCGTGTGGCCACACCCAGCAGGGATGCAGAGCAAGGCAGGCTAGCTCTCCAGCTGAGGGTGTGCCAAGCTGCTCACCTAACACTGAGTGCCAGCATTCCTCTAAGAGCTTTACAAGCATGATCTAATTGATTCCTCACACTGTGATTTCCCACATTTACCATAAGGATATAGAGGTCTTCTGCCTACGGTCTCAGACTGTCCATAGCTAATATGCTAAAAGGTAGGGTGGCCGCTTCCCTCCCTGCTATCGCTGGCCCACGGGCTCTCTCTTCCCTTCATGCACGTAAACGTGGCAGTTTTCTGGAGCTACTATACCACTCTTAGAAGGCAGTTTAGGCTGGCAGCACTCTAGACATCGGCCAATGATTCCTTACGGTACACTCTCACTCCTCTTGTCCTCCAGTAAAAGCATACACATGGCTGGTCCACACAAGTAGCTTAAAACACCTGAACACTGCTGTGTGTAGTTCCCCAATCCTGCAAAGTGCTTCACCACTTCAGGCCTTTCTTCACACGCTTCCCTTTGCCTGGATGCACTTGCACCGTCACCTGAGAACGTACTCATCTTCAAGACTCAAGTATCTCCACCAAAACCTTTCTTGATTTTCTCTCACACACCCCAAATAAAAATGACTCCTCCCTCTTTTGCACTGGCAGCAACAAAGTAAAGCAGTTAAGAGCATGGACTCTGGAGTCTACTGCCTAGATTCAAATACTTACTCTATCACTCACCAGCTGATGAACCTCTCTGCCCTTCAGTTTCCTCAGCTGTACAATGGCTAATAATGGAACTTCTCCCTTAGAATTGTTTGAGGATTAAGCGAGTTAATTTGTAAAAAGCATTTAGAACAGCACCTGGTTTTATTATTAATTATTTCTACCTTACAAATGAAAAAACCAAGGTTCAGGGAAGGTAAGTAACTTGTCCAAGATCGTAACACAGGTAGATGATAAGGCCAGGAATTGACCTAAGGTGAAAGTGCCTCTGTACTCCACTGGACAGCCAAGCATGCTGATGGCAGCCAGAATCAAGGGCGTGAGATGATCGACTCTGTTCCTCAGTGTGAGTTGAGGGTAAGCTGGTCCAATGACAGCATTAAGCTCATCCTTGCCAATGCTCACATGAACTCTGCTGTGAGAGTCTCTTTTTCCTAGCTCCTGCCCACAATGTCCTGTATGTCTACCTTGATCTCCTGTCCCCCCTGACTCCTCTTCTCCCTGTAGCCTAGTCGTCTCATCTCCAGTGGCCAGTACCAGGGCAAGGGAAGGGCAGGGGCATAGAGCTATCATTTCATCCTCAGGTCAATTCTAGAAAGTGGATATGATTTTTCTTGTTTTATAGAGGGAGCTACCAAGGCTCAAAGAAGTTAAGTGACTTTTCTAAAACCCCACAGTTAGTAAATGTAGAGCCAAGATTCCATATCGTCTACTTGACTCCAGAGCCTAAATTCTGTGTGACAGATATTAGTCATCATTTACAGGTTGAGAAAGGGACTTGCTCCAGATCACTCAGCTAGTGAGTAGCAATATTAGAAATCCAAGCCAGACTCCTCTGGCTCCAAAGCTCTTCCTTTGCACAGCAGTTTCCAGCTGTGAGCCACATCCCACCTCCCCAGGACTCAGTGTATACACCATGTATCACCTGAAGACTAAATGAGGGGTAAATCTCACATACAGCCGTACTATTTTTCCAGGTTTCTGCAGATAATATTGTAATTAATAAAACACAGGGCAAGCACAGTGGCTCATGCCTGTAATCCCAACACTTTGGGAGGTTGAAGTGGGTGGATTATTCAAGGCCAGGAGCTCGAGACCAGCCTGGCCAACATGACGAGACCCCATCTCTACCAAAAATACAAAAATTAGCTGGGCATAGTGGCACACCCCTATAATCCCAGCTACTCTGGCAGCTGAGGCATGAGAATCGCTTGAACCTGGGAGGCGGAGATTGCAGTAAGCTGAGATTATGCCACTGCATTCTAGCCTGGGTGACAGAGCAAGAGACTGTCTCAAAAAATAAAATACAAATCCACATTAAAAAAAAAAAAACGAATTTACTACAGTTTTTTTTTCCATTATGTACTTTATCACTATATACCCAAAATACAAGTTCCACAAGTCCTGAAGGAGGAAGGGAATGTCTGTGGCGTTTTCCGACATTGCTAAGAGCTCCTTGTACTCTGCCTGCTTACTTCTCTAAGAGCTCTCCAAAACCACACTTAAGTACCTTTCCGAAGGTACTGTCCTGATTCTCGGTTACAAACTCACAATCAAGAAACGTCTTCTGTATGGAATAACTGTCCAAATGTCAACAGCAGCAACAGGAGGCACAATCCCTTCTGGGACCTGAGTCCCATAAATGCTAAGAACTAATGCAGTTTCCAGCACAGTGGACCCAAGTCCTGGGCTATGGAAGGAAGGAGTCAGGGCAATGAATTTCTGTCTTTCGTCCCTTAACCTCTAATTCCTTCCCTGCCCACTTCCCTAAGATACATGGTCTGGAGAAAAGAGCACACTGACCTGGGTTCAAATCCTAGCTTCACCTCTTCCTGGCTATGTGCCTTTAGGCAAGTTTCTTAATTTCTCTAAGTTTATTTGTCTGGGAATTCCAGCAGAGGAATAGGCATCTGGAAGCTGGAGCTCTTTAGTCTAGCCCAAGATTCAGTGTGGATTCAATTAATGCTTGTTGATGCCTACTGTGTGCCAGGTCCAGTGCCATGCACTGGAAATTCAGAGATGGGTGGTATATAGACTTCAGTGAGCTCGCAATATAGTGGGAAACAAAAACATGTAAGCAGATAATTACAAAAGCATGTAATACACTCAATACAAAGTTCTGAAGCCATACAAAGGAGGAAGTGACTTACTATTTCTACCAGAGGTGGGGGAACATCAGAGAAAGCATCACCCACAAGGGTTTTGAAGGATGAACAGGAGTTTCCCAACACACTAAAAGGGGAAGGCAATGTAAGAAAAGGGAACAGTATATGTAAGGGGAGGTGAAACAGTCATGTATATTTGAAAAACAGTAAGAAGTTTGATATGGCTGGAATGTTATGTAGACAGGAGTTGTAGAGCTAGAAATGGTGCAATCAACTAGATCATCCAGGGCCTTGGTATCTTGCTCAAGAGAAAAGATGGGGCAGAGCCTTTAATACCTACCCTTGGCTCTGGTGCTCTTCCTGTCAAAACAAGCACCCTGCAATCACACCCTTTCCTGTGCCTTTGATTTAAGAGTTCCCCTCCTGGCCCTGACAGTAAGGCATTTCTGTCCCACAGATTATAACTCACTCTGGGCTATTATTCAGCTCCCCAGCCCTGGCCCTGCTGCAGTTAGTCCAAACATAATATCCTTCATGCATATATTATCTGTCTCCCTATTATCTGGAATCATTTCGGAATTAAATTTCAGTCCTGCAATATTGGCTTCAGGAGCGGCGCGCTTTATGGGCTAGTCAAAGGTTAGAATACCAATCAAAATAACAGTGCCGATGCAGCGAGACATTTTAATATTCCAAAACCCGGTAATTGTAAAAGGACATAATATTTTTTCCCTGATTACCCCAAAGGCAACACATGTTAACAAGGCGAGGGAAGGAGTGAAAGAAATTTCAGAGTTCAGACAGCTGTAAGACATATTTAAAGGAAAAGCCCAGGCTGGGCACTACACCATGGGGGCAGGGAGATGGGAAGAAAGGAGACATTCCCTCTAGCTCTGGCAGCCCCTGACTCCAAAGACAGCACTTTCCCTCCTCTATCTCTGGACTACACTCCAAGAGCTTATTCCCAACAGCAGATGTTGCAGACAGTGGGATGAAAGGGGAAAGAGCTCAGGATCTGGAGTCTCAAGGCTCAGGTTCTTGTTTCAGCTTACAATTCAGTAGCCTCCAGCCTCCAAGACTCATCCCTCCCAGGGTTCCGGCATCAAACCCAGCAGCAAGCACTCTGGGCTGCTCTCCCACTCACTCTCTTCTTATCTTATGCCTGTGCTCACACCTCCGCCTCATCTATACCTAGTGCTCTGTGCACGTGTTTTTTCCCAAAGAGAGATGAAGGCCCTGATCTACTTGGCCTGCAGAGCGGATTCCCATCAGGATACTAGCCCACAACTGCCCACTGCCCCACAGACAATGCTCTGCACTTTGGATGATGCCCAAGACCGAGACCACAGCCCCAGTCTGGTTCTGACCTCAGAGTGACCCAGAAGTAACTGCCTTCAGCGCAAACTCTCCCCCTCTCCAAAATAAAACCAAACACCTTGCGGAGCCCCCTAGCTATTCATACCTCTCTTGGTTTTCATTTTTGTTTGTTCTTTTTTCCAAGTTAGCTTCTGAAAAGCCCTAGCAGAGGAGCTCTGTGGCCAGCACCTTGCAGCCACCCTTCTACAGCATCCTAGCTTCTGTAGCAGCTTAATCCTCACAGCTCCCCAAAAGTCAACTGACTAGCAGGGTTTTCGATCCCCTCACTCCTGATGACTTCCCAGCCAGCTCAGCCCACTTGCTGAAGCCTCCAATCTGCATCATCCTGACCTGCTGACCTGCCTATGGCCCCCAGCAAAGAACTTCATTAAGGCCGAGAATTTATTCCTCCATAAGCCCTTAATTTATTACTGCACTGATTGGGACTCTGAATGCTCCAAGGTCAGGAAAAGTCGCTCTCAATCGTAGACACCAACCCTCCCTTCGGCAGTTTCTCCTGCTGCACCCTCCCAGGGGAGGGGGAGAGACAGAATGCTTCTTGGAGGGACCCAAGATTTTCTTTAAGAGCTGGTCCCAATCCTATCCTCTTTAAAGCACCCAGAAATTGCAGCAAGGCATAGTGTACAGATGGCAGAGGAAAAGTGGAGCAGCAATCTTCATATCCTGATATATCAGGGTCTGTTAAATTCTGGGTGGCCCTTGTCCCTACAGCTGCTGGATTTGACTGGCTGAGCCCTGCCTGCCAGGACTGACTCAGAATCCTCCTAAGGCTGCCTGCCTGCTTCTCCAGAAGCCCACCTCCCTCAGTCCATTTTGTGTTGCTATAAAGGAATACCTGAGGCTGGGTAATTTATTTTTTAAAAATGGTTTATTTGGCTCATGATTCTGATGCCTGGAAAAGTTAAAGATTGGGCATCGGGTGAGGGCCTCAGACTGCTTCCACTCAAGGCAGAAAGTAAAGGGAAGCCAGTTTGTTCAGAGATCACATGGCAAAAGGAAGCAAGTTGAGACAGGGGGAAGTGCCAGGCTGTTAACAACCAGCTCTCTTGGGAGTGAATACGGTGAGAACTCACTGACATCCACCACTCCTGCCCCAGGGAGGACATTAATCCATTCATTCACAATGCAGACACCTCCCATTTGGTCCCATCTCTAACATTAGGGATCAAATTTCAACATGCGATCTGGAGAGGACAAACATCCAAACCATAGCACCACTCTATCAGGCCCAGGCGTCAGAGGGAATTCCACACAATTTGCAAATATGTGTGATGCGCATATGCTTGTGTGGCTATGTGTGTAGGTATGCATTTGTATTACATTTATACATATGTGTCCATGCACATGCAAGAGGGAAACATATTTTATGCGTGCATGCATACATACACATACTCACATCCTTATGGAGGTCTCATCCATCCTTTCTGTTTCTTGATTCCTTATTCATAATAACATTCTTTTCCATTCAACATCAGCTACCCATTTCCATGGCCATACCTTGAGACTCAGAACCTGCCAACACCTAGAACTGCCCCATCTCTGAAATCACTAATTCAGACACCTATTCTCCAACCATAATCTCTAATCCTTCCATCTGGCATGTTAAACTATACCCAGCATACCAGTTCCTCATTTTATTGGTACCTATTTACTTTTTCCACATCCATCAGACTCCCTGCTATCTTCTTTTCCTCCAACATCCAGCTTAGATCCCATAATCCATCTTGTCAACTGCTGTCTTACCAATATTTTCAATTCCCTATCCCTTTCATCAAACCTCCTTGAGGAAAATCTCCACCCTGGATGAATCCAAATGTCTACTTTCTCCATGCCCACAACCAGGCAGCTGAGGTTCAATAAAGAAAAGTCATACAACTGAACAGAGTGGTTCCACAATGAATTAATACAATCAACCTCAACTGGATCCTCAACACTGCCTAGAAATCCTACTATACTTCTCAAGTCAGTTCATACATCTATTCTTTACTAGAACTACAGCAATCCTGTAAACCCTCCCAGCCCTTCCTTATTAGTGATCAGCAAATGACTCATCTTGTTTCACACAGTAAAATAAAAGCCATCAGATGGTAACTACCTCAACTTGCTGCCACCAAATCTATAAGCCCACCTACCTCCATTTGTGCCCATCTTCCTCTCCTTCCCTCCTGTCCCAGTAGAAGCAGGGATCTTCCTCCTAAAGAGAGCCAATTTCAAGAGTCTAGGTTCTTCAATCCTTCTCCTCTCACCTCCTCAGATGCCTCCCTTACTGGCTGCTTCTCCCTCCTGCACCTTCAACAGGATTTCCTTTTCTAATAGATCCTACAGAAAAATGCATCTTCTACCTTAAAAACAAAACCCGCTTTAACCCCCACTTGCCCCGCCACAGCTCTTGTCCTTTCTCTCTCTTCAAAGCAACATTTCTGAAAAGGCTGAAATTTCTCTATCTCCTCATTTCTCATTTACTCTTTAGTTCACTCCAATCTGGCTCCTGTCCCTATCATGCCACTCAGGACCAAGATCACTGAGGCCCCTGTTATTAAGTTCAGGGATCATATTTTAGTCTTCCCCTTGTGCAGCCCTCTCTGAACTGACCACTCCTCTTCTTCTGAAACACTTTTTCTTGGTTTCTGCAGTACCACACTCTTATGACCTTTCTTCTTCTATCACTTTTTTACTCTCTGTCTCTTCAGCATTTAGCAAAATTAAATTTAAGTTCAAGCTCTGCCACGTACTAATATGAAACCATTCAGCAAGTTTCATTATTGCTCCACACCCTGGTTTTCTCAACCTTAAAATGTGAAAAATAATAGCAACCACTGAACTGGGTCCTGTGAGGACTAGACAATGTAGGTACATAACCATAGTGTCTAGCACAGCACTGTCCAATAGAAATATAATGTGAGCCACATATGAAACTTAGAATTTTCTAGTAGCCACACTAAAAAGTAAAATGAAACAGATAAAATTATTTTAATAATTTATTTTATTTTAGTATAGCCAAATATTATTTCACATGTAATCAATACAAAAAATTATGAGACATTTTTCATTTTTTCATACCAAGTCTTCGAAATCTGATGTATAACTTACACTTACTGTACATCTCAATTGGGATGCTAAAACTTCACCAGAAATACTTAATCTGCCAAGCGCAGTGGCTCATGCCTGTAATCCCAGCACTTTGGGAGACCAAGGCAGGTTGATTGCTAAGGCAAGGAGTTGGAAACCAGCCTGGCCAACATGGCAAAACTCTGTTTCTACTAAAAATACAAAAATTAGCTTGGCATGGTAGCACACACCTGTAGTCCCAGCTACTTGGTAGGCTGAGGGACAAGAATTACTTAAACCCAGGAGGCAGAGGCTGCAGTGAGCCAAGATCATGCCACTGCACTTTTGCCTGGGCAACAGAGCAAGACTCTGTCTCAGGAAAAAAAAAAAAAAAACAGGAAATACTTAATCTGTATTTAGATTTTATACAATTAACAGTTTAAAATGTAGATTCACCAACTCATGTTGTACTAAACATAAAATTTTTCAAGAAAGTTTTTAATTAATTAATTTTTTTGAGATGGAGTCTCACTTTGTTGCCCAGCCTGGAGTGCTGTGGCACGATCTTGGCTCACTGCAACCTACACTGCCTCCTGGGTTCAAATGATTCTCATGCTTCAGCTTCCCGAGTAGCTGGGATTACAGGTGCCTGCCACCACATCCGGCTAATTTTTTTGTATTTTTTTTAATAGAGAGAAAGTTTTGCCATGTTGGCCAGGCTGGTCTCAAACTCCTGACCTCAGATGATCTGCCCACCTCAGCCTCCCAAAGTGCTGAGATTACAGGCATGAGCCACTGCACCTGGCCAAGAAAGTTTTTCATTTAAATTGATTAAAATTAAATAAAATTTAAAATGTGTTGTTCAGTCATACTAGCTATGTTTCAAGTGATATACTGCCACATGTGGCTAGTGGAAACTATGTTGGAAAACACAGGTCTAGCACACAAAATGCAATCTGTAATTCAGGACTATTTATTATATTTTCTTTCTATTTTTGACTATTCTTTCTCTATCTCGCAAATGTTGATATTTCTCAGTCCTAGGCTTTCTTCTCACCCTATACCCTCTTCTTTGGCAATCTCATCCACTTTCATGCTTTAATTATCAATCACAGACCAATAACACTGCCAATTTTTTTTATTTCTTTGAGACAAGGTCTTGCACTCCAGGCTAGAGTGCAGTGGCACAATCATAGCTCACTGCAGCCTCAACCTCCTGGGCTCAAGGGATCCTTCTGCCTCAGCCTCCCAAGTAGCTAGGACTGCGAGCACGCATCACCAAGTCTGGCTAATTTTTTAATTTTTTTGTTGAGATGAGGTCTCACTATGTTGCTCAGGCTGGTCTTGAGCTCCTGGCCTCAAGTTATCCTCCCACCTCAGCCTCCCCAAGCACTGGGATTATAGGTATAAGCCACCATGCCTGGTCTTCAAATCTACATCTCTTATCTAGGCTTCATCCCTGAGCCCCAGACCTATGTACTTAACTGCCTCCTCAATGTCTCAAAATCATCTTAACTCATATGCCCCACATTGACTTCACCTTCTTTTCCAATCCTGAAACTTCTCCTTCTCCCATTATCTCAGTCAACTCATTCCAGTTCAGTTGCTCAAATCATAAATCCCGGGGTCATCATGGTCTCCTCCTTCATCCTCAACCCTCACAACCAATCACCATTTCCTGTTTATTATACAATCAGTGCTACTATAATACTCGTTGAAAGAGCAAAGTTGTCCGATGCAACTGACGTATTGGGAACAATTTATAGTAACACAAATTTTACATTTGCTTATGTGCAATTTTGTTCACAAGAAACACTAGATAAACACAGGAAACTATACCTTACTGAACAGGGCTGGGTAGGAATATATAAAACACATACATGCACACGTCTTAAACATCTACCAGTCACCTAGATCACTGCATGTTATGGACCACATTCATCTGGTTACAATTTTCCATTTGATTTCAGATGATCTTCTTCCACTACTTCACAATAACTCACAAGCTGCAACCCTTCTCATGCCCATTTCTATAAGCAAACTTTGGGGTTTTACAGAGTAAAGTACCGTATTTATTGTGGTATTTATGTATTTCTTAAGCATTAATGTATAAAACTATGCTACCATTTTTATTAGATTCCTATCTTTTCTTTTATGTGTCACTAACTGAATTTTTATTGCATGACTTTCTCTAGCACAGTGATTTTCAGAAATCTATATATGTTGCATTATAGCAGAACCGACTATACCATTTAATACTCAGGAATTGGCCCATTTCTCTACATTTCCACTGCTATCAGTTCAATCCAAGTAATTACCATCTTTCACCTGGACCACAGACACAGCCTAATTCTGTGGTTCTCAACCAAGGACAGTATTCCTCCACTCCCACCCTGGCCAGGCCACTAGAAATGTATACGGGGTGATATTTTTTATTATCACAATGACTCAGAGAGGGGCACTATTGGTATTCAATCAACAGGGGCTGGGGATGCTACAAGTTCAGCAATGTCACCCACACAATGATTTGTCCCACCCAAAAATGCCATAGCCCTATAAAGAAAAACCAGCAACTGGTCTCCTGCATCTGCTCTTAACTCCTTCTACACTACGGCCAGAGAGAACTTTCTTAGAATGCAAATCAGATGATACCCCTCTTATATTTAATACCCTTTAATAGCTTCCTCTTACCCTAAACATCAAGGTCAAAATCAAAGTGTGGTCTATAGGCTCCTGACTTCCTTCTAGCCTCATCTCATGCCACTCTCCTTTTGCCACCTTCACTACGTTTTAGGCATTCATTCACTCAACAAATAAGGATTAAACATCTGTGTGCCAGGAACTATTCAGAGTGATGGCGGTAGAGCAGTGAACAAGAGACACAAATTCTTTCTCCTCCTAGAACTTACATTCTAGCTTCATAAAGTTGCCAGGCTTCTCCTCATCTCAGTCTCTCGTCACATGCTACTTTGTGCTTAGTCAATTCCAACTCACTCTTCAGGTCTCAGCTTAGATATCCTTCCTCAGGGAACAATTCTCTGACCCCACCCTACTAAGTTAGCTCCTTCTTATATGATCCACGACTCTGAACTGTTTAGTGTTACTCAATGCAACTAAAATTATTTATTCAACATCTACCTTCTTATATCCCCAGGCCCTCACACAGTACCTGGCACACAGAAGGCATTCAAAATATTTATTGGTCAGGCACAGTGACTAATGCCTGCAATCCTAACACTTGGGGAGGCTGAAGAGGGCGGACTGCTTGAGCCCAGGAGTTTGAGACCAGCCTGGGCAACATGGCAAAACCCCATGTCTACAAAAAATACAAAAACTAGCCGGGCATAGTGATGGGCGCCTGTAGTCCCAGCTACTTGGGAGGCTGAAGTGACAGGATCATCTGAGCCCAGGAGGTCAAGGCTGCAGTGAGCCGTGTTTGTACTACTGCACTCTAGCCTGCACGACAGAGTGAGACCCATCCCCCATCTCACAAAAAAAAAAAAGAATATTCATTTACTGATGAAGATATATATATTTTATACATATGTCTGTTTACCTGTGTGCACATATCTTTATACCTTATGAATACATATGTATAAACACCTTCATGTCTGGGTATGTCTCCAAATACTTCTGCAGGTGACTGCTTGTATGAATATGTGCATATACATGAACGCATGTATGGATACAGACATGCAATCTGGAGTATACTCACTTGGGGTGTATGTATTCACATGCATATACATGTGTATATTTATGCATGTGCGTGTGTGTGTGTGTGTGTGTGTGTGTTTATTCTTCTGGCCCCTCAGTGACAGCTCTGATCTCCTGAAGGGAGCTGGGAGCAGGGCCCCAAGTCCTCTCTATGCTGACAGCTCAATAAGAATATAAGATCATTCAATGACGTTCCAAATGTCAGCAAACACAGGCCTGCTCCACTCTGCTACAGGGGAAGTAGGTGGCAGCGGGAGATGTGGAAACTTGGCCATTGAAAAGTGCCTATTCCCTGATGCAACCCACACCATTTCTGGAGAAGTAAGGGCAGCTGAAAGACATTTTGCCTCTTCTCAGATTAGAGGTCTTAGGAAATAGGCATGGTGAATTCATCCCCAGTTGCTCACTCACTAGGCAAGTCTCAGGTGACCAAGCAGACCAGGACCTTCCCCACCTTTCTCAAGGAGTAATGCTCTGCTGGGGGAGTGGAGGACGAGGAGAGAAGAAAGGGAAGGGAGAAACACAAAGTAAGATCAAGGACAGGAGAGGACCCTGTAGAGAACCAGAGCCTGGGTCACACAGGGGACACAAGGCATGGAGTAAGGCTTTTACATAATATTCCTACAACCTTGACAATGACCTCTCTGGCTTTGCTTTTATCATTACTCTTTTTAAGCAGGAACCTTAGTGCAGCCTGCACCAAGTCACACAGCATAAAGGTCAGAAAGAGTACCATGCCCCTGGGCCTCCGGGACTCAGCAGCCTCTATGTCCTGAATGGCTGTTGGTAAGGACTGAGCTAAAGTCCAGAGTTAAGCCATCTCTCCTGTCGGGCCTTTAAGCACCCTTGCAATACAAAGTGGCTAGAGTACAGAGAGGAAGGGGTTAGACCCCTTGTTCTCCCAGACTTGCTCAGCTTACCTCACACAACGAAATCACGAGGCCAACTAGGAACAGAGTCCTCAGTTTCCCCTTGTATCTATTCCCTTCCTCTTCAGGTCAGCACAGTCTGCAGGGAAACCAAGCTGAACAGACTCTGGGCAGCCTGCCTCTACCCCCACCCTTTGGGCCAGCAGCACCAAGGTGACCCTGCGTGGCAATGTTACAACATGGGTTGGCTGCTTTCCTGCCTTTCTGCCAAGGAACCTGGAGGCAGGGAGCTATCCATACACCAAAAAGTCTAGTGAACTTCACAGGGTAATTGTTCATGGTCAGCGCCTGCCTCGCCTGGCCGGGCCTTCACATTGCATTTGCTGAGGCCAGCAAGCAGCTCAGATGTGCTCTGACAGCCGGTATGCTATATTCCAGGGTCCATGCCTCACCACACCCACACGCCTAGCCCCACCCACATGCCTAGCTCTGCCTTGGGGGACCTCTATGGAACTAGTCCTCAAAGATGAATCCGTCAGCCAGCAATTACTCACTGAGCACATACTCTATACCTAGCCCTGGCCTAGTCACCGGAGACACAGAGAGGAACCAGACTTCATCTCTGTGATCCAGATGGCCATGTGTGGAAGGAAGTACACATGGATTCAATTTCAACTGAGATAAGTGATTTCCCAAGTGCCAAGGAACCTCAAGGCAAGAGACTGACTGCTGGGCTTCTCAGAAGTGATAACTGAGTTGAATCTTCCAGGGCAGGGAATATGTCGATGAAGATGACTGAGGGACATTTCAGACAGAAGGCAGGCCATAGGGCAAGGCCCAAAGCTAGGGCAGTGCCTAGCTTCTTCAGCATAAGAGGAGTAGTAAGCAGCAGTTGCCCAGTTTCGTGGGAGATCACCAGGAAAGGGGGGTAGGAGTCAAACTGCAAACAAGCCAAGTGCAAAGCACCTGTCCACCAGTGGAAAGCAAAGGACTTCACAAATGATGCCACAAAGTATGGAACTAAGTCCAAGGTCATTGTCAGTGTGGGACAAATACTTATAAAGCTTTCTCTTCCACTGCTACTCCACATGTTTGCTTAGCTCCAGCCCCCACACACACCAAAAGCATGCTGCCCTCCCTGCCGAGAAAGCATTCTCTTCTCCTCCTATCCATATCCCACCTTCCTTGAATGCCCAGGTCAAGACTCAAATCCTCGCCATACCTAGCCTCACCCCCCTTGACCTCTCTCTTCTCTAAGCGCCCTGGGAGCCACTACCTTGACCCCTGGTGTGTTCTCTTTTCTCTGAGCTTCCTCTGACTGGTAGCGTGAAGCTCCTGAGGCTGCTCCAGGACTGCTGCCCTTAGATCAGAATGATTTATGGAGGTGAGTCTCCCTAGTGCACTGGGCCTCCCAGAGCAAGGATCCCTCTAGAGCAGGGATACTCTGCTAGGAAAGTACAGTTTTCTAAGTGATTCGTTCTCTTCCAGGGCTCACTATCCTAGCCACACAGGGTCCTTGTCGGTCCATAGCCTCAGCATCAGCTCCCCAGATGTTTGATGCTACATGAGTTCCAGTCTCTGCCCTCATGTCCAAAGGGAACTGGACTCTAGATTCCATGGCTCTTCCTCACATGAACCAGGCTCTCCTGGAGCAAGGCAGGAACAAAGCCAACTTAAATGAACTCTGCCTCCCAACCAGAGTGATATATCAGGACCAGGCAGGAGGGTCAGAGGCCACATTCATGATAACAACAAAGGAGAATACTTTCCCAGAGGCTCAGCTAGTGCCACGTCTCTCCTATAGACAAGGCACTCTGCCCACAGACTCAGCTCTGAGCAAGAGCCCCCAAAAATCTCCTCAATTGGGACTTCTCTGCATGTCTGGGGGACACCAACTAGGGCAGTGTCATAATCTGCCCAGCTGCCTGGTCCCCAAGCAGCTCTCCACTGTCAGAAATAACCACATTTCAGTGCATATTAGCTAAGGAAAAGGAAGAGGTTAAGAAAAGAGAAGAACAAAAAGAAAAGGAAGGAGAACAGATATAAGAAAAGAAAGCAAAGGACAGGAGCTCTGAGGCACAAGAGCACCAGGGGAAGCACCCAATTGGGGCTCAGACACAGTACCTTTTTCAGATTAATCCACTGCTTGAAGTAATCCGCCACCGGCAAGCCCAAGTACTGGCACTGGCCTGGGAGCCTACAAAAAAAGGGAAGAGAGAACAAGTTGGGCGCATCCATGTCCCAGGTATGAAGTCTTAAGATAGGAAGTCCAACAGAGCCTATGAGACAAACAGACCTCAAAAGATCAATCCATTAGCCATGAGTCCCACCCCACCAAAGAAAGGGACCCCACCTCCAGCACCATGGACACCGGACTCCAGCTCTAGCCCTCAGATCCAAGTGTGAGAGCCCAAAAACTCTTTTCAAAATAACAGCAGCAGGCCACTATTTCCTAATGGCTTACAGTATGCCAAGCGCCTTATATTTTCACATTTCATGTTCAATGCAATGCTGAGACATAGGTACTGTTGTCTACATTTTACAGACTAGAAAATGAGATTTAGAGAGGTTACCCAAGGTCCCACAGCTAAAACATGATAGCGCCAAGAACTGAACCCAGTTCTGTCTGACTCCAAAGCCTATGTTCTTTCTATGCACTGGTTTGTTGTTTTGCTACAGCAGAGAGGCAGACAGACAAGACAGGAGGAGAGAAAGGCAGAGCATATGATTTAGAGATAGATGAGCAGGGGTTTCAGCTCACATTTAAGCCTCTGGCTAGAGGTTTGTTTCAGATAGAGAAGAGGCCAGGCAGAAGGATAAGAAGAGGTCAGAATTTAAGGATCTGTTCTTGTTTTTTTTCTTTAAATTAGAATTTATCAACGATCTCCCCCTCTAGTTGGTGATGCTGTTTTACTCAGACAAATCCACTCAATCAAACATGCATTGATGCTTAACGAGGGTCAGGAACTTACGAGTCAAAAAGTAAGATGTAACTCTTGCCCATAAAGGGCTCAGTTTGTTCAGAGGTACAGGCAATGAAAGAAAGACAAAAACAGCCTTAAGTTGGAGCGTGGGGGCATATGCAAGGATGGAGGAAGACAATACTGGAAATAGCAGCCAGGAAAGATCATAGTCTTATTCCTAAGAGAAGAGCTTTGTCACAGGCAATGGAGCGCCTCTGATGAGTTGTGATTTACCAAGACTGTTCTAGAGGCAGCAAAAATAATAGACTAAAACAGCAGGGTAGGAGCCAGGAGAGAGAAACAGTAGTGGTAAAGGTGGTGATCAAGGAACAGACATTAAGATGTAAAGGAGGCCCCGGTGACTAAATAAAATGTGAGACCCAGTGAGAAAACAGTAGAGCTCTGCTTGCTAGCTTCATGCTGCTCACTAAGATGGATCCAAAGAAGGACGCAGTGGCATGGAGAGCCTATGTGACATCTGGAGCAAGCCAGTATTTGATCAGTTTTATTACGGTTTTTAAATGCTCTACCTGTAGCATACCCACTTTCTGCCCAAACTCGGGGGGAACTGCTCCCCTGCCCCATCTTTAGTATGCCACTAGAAGGAAGCATGAGGTTGGGAATGCAGTTGTAGATATATGCCTGACACCCAATAAGCACTCGATGTCTGCTGAGTTTGAGGTGCCTAGGAGATACTTGGCAGTGAAATGGTGTCTCAGAGGCAACTGGATATCCAGTTTTGAAGAGAGGTCTGGAATAAGAATACAGATTGCCAAATCATTAATATCATTATTAATGTAATCATTCACATAACCTAAGTAAAATTAAAGCCAGGAGAGTAAATCAGATCACCTGGGAACAGTATAGAGTAAGGTGAGCAGAGGGCCCAGGCTAATGCCTTGCAAGTTTTATTGAGCTAAAATGAAACCAGGTTACCTCCATCAGACCATCATTACACACAAGGACCTCACTTCATGAAGCGGCCAGATCTAATTTTGGACTCGATTCTTAGAACATCCTTCCTTAAATACTAAAGTCTGTCTCCCTGTAACATCTACCCGTGGGTCCAAAGTATGTCTTTAGAAAATACAGAGAAAAAGACTTCCATCTTTTCCTCACAGAACCCTTCCAAGATCTGAGAGTCTAGAAAACTTCCATGAGAGTACCCTTCTCCAACCCACATACCCTTATCAACTTTAAGAGTTCCTCAGGAGACAATATGCCATGAGTCAGGACTTACCCAACCTATCCCCATTCCCAAAGGGCAAGGCCCCAGACCTTTCTCAGAGTATTAGACACCTAAAGTCAGACATGCTCTTTTGACCTCACTTCATATTACCTGTGGTCAATCTAAACTGTGATAAAAGCGTGCTTCCCCTTTCTGGAATATATAGAACTGATTTTTGAGTTTGAAATGTAAGTCATTAGTGTCAACTGCCATAGAGTGGTCAAGCAAGATGACAGTTGGGAAAAACCCAATGGATTTAGTAACGAGAAGGTCACAAATAATCTTCGTGAAAGGGGGATCAGTGGGCTGAGTGTGGGAGGCGGAAGGCAACCTGCAAAGTGTGGAAAGAGTGAGAGATAAGACAGTGGAGATTACAAGTGCAAAATCCTTTTCTAGAAAGTTTGGCTACAAGAATCCAGTTAAGATGACTGATTCCACTCCAGAAAGTTCAAGGCCATCCAGCCTTCCCTCCATTACCCTTCAAATATTTGACAGATACTAATAGAAAATTGATCCCCTTGTTTCAGGCAGTGTATAGTAAGGATTTACTTTTATAAGACCCAAGATATCTCACCTGAAGAACAGGTTACTCTCAAACATCCAAGTGGCACAGTGACATTAACTACAACTGGTCAGTTTCCTGGAAGGGAAATTCTGGCTGAGGCCAAGATGATGAAGGGGTATCCAGACAGATGTGCCCATGTGGGATGAAGGACCAAGAACATGAGGAAATAAGGCAAGGTTTTTAAGGATGAAAGGTAGCCTTAGGAGCTAGAATGTGGTTGCCTAAAAAGCAGAACTGTAATCTGACAATAATTCTATTTCCTTCAATCTTTCTTTCATGTTCTTTATCCTTGGTATTTGTGAAAATCCTTGCTGAACTCAGCTATTTTAGAAAAATCACATTAAGGTCTATGAGTGAAGGGGGCCACCAGAAGCAGCAGAATCTACAAAGGGAATAAGTCAGGGGGACTGGCCAGCAAAAGGCAGGGAGCCTCAATCTTATTCTCCCCTAGCCAACTGCAGCACTCTCTTTTAGTTGACACAGGCCAGCAGTCCTTTTGGCTCTGGCTAGCCCTGGGAGAAGAAGGGGCTCTCTCTTTAGCAGAATTTTAAGGGAAGACACAGCTGTAGACATTTCCACTGTCTAGGAAGGGTCTAGGTCAGTGGGATCATACCTATCCTTCTCAGAGGAAGACCTATCCCAGAGGGGCCACACTGAGGACAGACCAGACTGTCAGGTTGGATACTCAGCCTGAGATATGGCTCAGCAGCAGTCCTGAGTGTCATTCTGAATTCCATGTCTGACTGATGCACATGGGGGTTAGGCACTATCACTCTCACTCAGGGGCTCTAGCGACTTGCAGGTACACACGCAGTTTGCAGATTCACTCACAGGGATTCAGGTTGCTGAGTAGTCCTCTGGGTGGTCCTAGCCCTATGACTCCAAGACACAAGCCATACAAATGTGGCAGGGCCCAGCCCCATCTTCATGAGAGACATAGGACCAAATGCCAGAATTTGAGCTCGCAGGTGCCTCATGGGAAGACAGCTACATATCTCTATCACACACCCTACCCCAGCTTAGAGAGGATCAAGACAGAAAATCTGTGAGGAAGGTGGGTTACAGTGGTCATCATCCCTTACACAAAAGAGGAAACTGAGGCTCAGAGAAGAAAAGGATTTGCTCAAACAACAAGCCAAGGGTCGTACTAGAAATGGAACCCAAAGCTTCTGACTGCACAGGCATAAGCTGTATAGATACACTCAGGGTTCTCTACAGTCCCTGGGAAGGCAAAGCCTGGGGCCTTAGAGAAGCAAGTAGCGTAGTGGTCACTGCTCAAGGCCACGCCTGGGTTCAAGGTTCTTAAGCGCCTAAGGTCAGTGGGTATCAGTGGGTACATGGTTCCACCAAACTGTCAAAAAAAAAAAAAAGTGCCCCAGGGACAAAGGGTCTGAATGCTGTACATTCCTACCAGATCTTGATTCCAAGAAAAGAGCCACTGGCAGTGGGCCCTGGACTAGCCTGCGGGCATGAATGTGCAGGCAGGTTTATGGTGCCCAGGTCTCCATGCAGCTGGATTCACTGGGCACAAAGCAACCCAACTGCCCAAACATCATCTGGTCATGCTTATTACTGCTGCCCAATGAAATTTTATGCACCGAGTCCACAGGTGTGATTTCCCCTTCTTTATGAGGGCCGGAATGACATCACTGATGGCCAATAGAAAAGAGCCAATTATGTCCAGGCCATAAAAAGGAATGAGATTTTTTTCAACCAAATCAAAAGTTCCTTCAGTTTCATGAATGCAAGAGGCCCCTTTAAGGAAGCGTCCCCCAATCCTGCCTGTGGGCTCAAGGGACATGATTGCTTTCCAAAGACTAGGGGTCTAAGGCCAGAAAGGTGGTCCACCCTTGGCATTTATCATGTGACCTGCTATCACCACATTAGCCCCTCAGGGTCACCAGAACAGATGAACAAACCCTACCCTCAGACCCTAGCCAGATCCTCTCTACTCCATCCAGGGGAAAATTAGAAGAGACAAGATACTCAAGTTCCTTTATTACTCCTTTTGAATAACAGAAAAGAAAGCAAAGAGCATTCCCCCCGCTTAGAAAGAAGAGAACAATATAGAGGAAACGGGGGTGTAAGAAACTGCCCCTCACCCCCATAAGCACACAGCACAAAGCAAAAGGAGCCAGCCTTCCCCACCCCACCCCTCATTCAGCTCTACCACCTGCAACTGAGCCACACTGGCTCGGCCCGAGACAGCCCTGATGGCAAACAGGTGTGGCTAGCCCGGCGCCAGCCAAGGCAGGGGAGTAGCTCATTAGGGGAACACCCCCGTCGCTAATGGGTATGGCCACGGTGAAGCTATTGTGAGCAGGAGCTCAGCTTTGAAGATTAGGTGAGGCAGACGTGGGGGGAGAGCTGCTAGGCTGAGGCAAGGAAAGCTGCACATCCATGGAGGTCTGCCAGACAGACTGGCAGACAGGCCAACAGCTAGGACCAGCAAAAGAGCAGGCACCATGCTGGAAAAGGTGATGGACACTCTGCCTTCCATGCTTTCATCTCTTCAAGACTTAGGGGCAAACCCAACTCAGGGAGATGCATGTCATTCTCACTTTTAGCAGACTCAAAAATTTGAAGAGGAAGGGGACCAGCAGACTCTGGAGGCCTCCTTGGCTCCTTTCTCCCTCTCAAGAAAGGCTGTGGTACCTGGATCTTGGAGTGATGTGGGCTGGCAGTCCTGGTGCCTGCCAGCTCCAGGACAGGCACATACTATTTGCCTGCAGGAGCAAACTACTGTATTCCATGTGATATGCAGAAATGACGGAGTGTGGAGAGGCTCTGTCTTCTTCAAAGTCATCATTGGACCATGGAGGCACAGAAGGCCCAGGTTTGGGGAGCAGTGGGCCAGTAGAAGCCAACCAACCAGCCAGCTGGAAGATCCTACCACAGGGATACCTGTGAGGGGTGGGTGGGCTTGCTTCTATGCAGAGTTGCCACACTTGCTCATTCCAATACACTCTCAAAGAATGCTGTCGTGAGCAACCCTGCAGCTCATAACTGCCACGATTTCCTATGCTTCTTTCCAAGTCTTGAGCCTTAGGAAAGGGCCCATTCCCACTGGATCCCAGTCAGGGAGTCCTATCTAGTCAGAGCCTCCACAGGCAGCACGATGTGAGTCTGTGTCCAGCACGTTCAGGCTACTCCAGCCGAGGCAGCACTTAGCTGGGGACACAGCTCTTTGTCTCTCCTGTTTCCGTTCCCCCACCCAGAGGAGATAAACAGACCCTGGGTGATAAACGGCCCGCCTTTCACGATCACTTTTCCTCAAGTTGAGGAGAGTAGCTAGTGATGGATGGGCTGGAATTTGGTTATCAGGAAGGGCTGTCAGCCAGAGGTGCCTATCTCCTCCCCCACTACGCAGGGCATCATTACACTGTGGCATCGAGGTAAAATATGACCAAGGGGAGGGAAGGAAGAAAGAGGGGAAGGCTGAGCTTACACACGGAGCAAATTGAGCAACAATGAGAGCAGGCACGAGGCTGGGACGTTAGTTATCTGCCCGTGACACCTTTTATCTCTGCACAAATTGGTCCTTCCTCCCCCACCGCATCCTCTTATACAAACAGAGGCAGACACAATGTGTCACCACTGCAACAGCATAGCAATTTAACCCGAATTAGTGAGGGGGTCAAGCTAGGAAATAGGGGTTTCTCATTTCAACAGGTTCCTTAGTCTCAGCTCTGAACTACCACATTGAGCGAAGGAGGGTAGAGAGAAGGCAGACTCATAATTGAATTCACTCACTTGGCCACTGCTGATGTATAAAAAATTAATGCATGAGCCTCCTACTTACCAAAGCTGGTTAGTATCTATCTCACCTGCGAGATGCACCATGTCAGAAGACACAGCATGGGCTCGCCCCAGGCAGGCCTAGCACTCAGTGCCTTTAGCCAGGATAGGAATCAGCAAGAACAGGAAGAGAAAAGCACTGCCCAAGGACATCAGCCCCAAGACATAAACCCCTGCTAGAAGCCTACAGGACAAAGGGCTGGGGAGGGCTGGGGATACTATAGGAGCAGATCGCATCAAAGGTGGTCCTTGACAGTTCAAGAATACACTTCAGCCTACACAGAAAAAAGGCATCCTGGCTCCACCTCCAACAGAAGAGGTCCAGGTTGTTCTGTGAATAACCCCTCAGACAGACAGTCCCACACTGCTGCGCCTGAAATTGAGGATGCCAATGGCAGCACTGATGGCACTGACAAGGCAAAAGAACAGAGAGGAGAGGAGCCTAGCCTTTTCCCCAGTGACCTCGCCTACTGCAGGACCTGGAGTGACAGATGGAGAAGGCACCTTGGGACTCATTCTCCCCATCAAAGTCCCCTGATGGTGCGGCATGCGGCTCAACCCCTGCCCACTACCACGGCTCCACTACACTAAGATAACTTGGTCAAATGACCACGTGTCCTGGGGTAAGTGACTTCACCTCCATGCCCTGCTCTGTGAGGGTTAAAGGAGCCAACCAAGGGAAACATGCTTTACAAATAAAGCCTCATAGAAGGGATTCCAGCTATAAGGAGATCGATTAAGATCAAACCTGCAGCCGGGCGCGGTGGCTCAAGCCTATAATCCCAGCACTTTGGGAGGCCGAGACGGGCGGATCACGAGGTCAGGAGATCGAGACCATCCTGACTAACACGGTGAAACCCCGTCTCTACTAAAAATACAAAAAATTAGCCGGGCGTGTTGGCGGGAGCCTGTTGTCCCAACTACTCAGGAGGCTGAGGCAGGAGAATGGCAGGAACCCGGGAGGTGAAGCTTGCAGTGAGCTGAGATCGCGCCACTGCACTCCAGCCTGGGTGACAGAGCGAGACTCCGTCTCAAAAAAAAAAAAAAAAAAAAAAAAAAAAAAAAAAAAAAAGATCAAACCTGCAATGGCCTTTGGAGATGCTTCCAGGCCATCTGCATTGACAAGACAGTGCCTTGGTCAGGAAAAGGATACTGGAGAAGGCTTGCTGGGGGTGACAGGAAAAGGGAAAGTTCTAGAACCACTCTACAGCTGCAAAATGAATTCCAAGAAGCTTGGGCTGAGGGGAGGAGTTATGAGTAGAGGAAGCACCTTGGGACTCATTCTCCAAATCCAAAGATTCAGCACACAAATACCAAGGAACAAAAGCCAAGACCCCAGGACAGACACAAAACGAGAGAGCTTTCTACCTCAACCAATCACTTCATATTCAGGAGTATCACTGAGACCCAAGACCCTCAGACAGAGGCTAATGGAACTTGATTTCTCTCTTGAGAGAGCTTCCAGGCCCACCTAGAAGATAACCATAGCAGACACAGAACGGTCACTGTAGGAGTGACTACTGAGAAGTGGCCATCTCACTTCTGCTGGTGGGAGGGGAATGTCGAGGGTACTCACAGACTCAGCTACAATTCCCCAGACTCAAGCAAGTGCGCGTGCGTGCACACATGCGATCCCTCCATTCTCCGCTGCCGGCCCACAGCTCTGGGGGGAATGCACTGCTGACTTATCAGCCCACTTTGCCCCCACACTTGCCCCCATCCTCTGGGACGGCTGCAGGTTACAATTCCAACCACAGGCTTCAGAAAGATGATACACTTGCTGGAGCCTGCGAAGGGTCAGGAGAGAGTACTGTTTGAAATACCAGCATGACAGCTGGCTCCTTGTCTGTCTCTTCCTCCCCAACCCCCTCCCCAAACTTGTCATGGTACAAGAAGTCTACAAGCAGCCCATCAGCTTTAAATATCAGTGTGCGTGAAGCAGGAGCACGAGAGCGAGGGAGCGGGAAGCCGACAGCGAGCGCCTCTGTCGCCACTGCCTGTCAGGGAACACTAATGAATTTCACCACCAGCAGCCAGGCTTCAGATGGGGGTGAGCTAGGGGCTGGGGGGTTTTCTAGGGAGAACTCTGGCAATATTAAAACATATTTTCCCAAAGCGCTGTTAATAAATGTCATTGCGGAGCTGAGAACTACGGCCTACCACCAGGACTTCAAGGGCAGAAAGGCATGGAGCAAGCCCCACTGTCCTCTCAAACACGGACGAGAGTGCAAGTATGAGGCTGGAGGCAACCGGTTGAGCCCCACAGTGAGGCTGGGTGACCTTCGCAAGCCTCTCACTTCGTCTTGCCACTGTTACCCTCACTCATCTCATCAAGGCCTTGGGATGCCTTGTTGAGAGGACTAGGATAAGAAGGAAAGGCCTGAGGCAGGGAGAGATGACCAGCTGTGCCTTCCTGGCCAGACTTACCACCCACCCCACCTCAACCAACTTCAGCTCACTCACTTCACAGTGAGGCCCCACAGCAAGGGGTTACAGGCCATGCTTCCAGACTCAGGTGAGGTGGGGTGAGAAACTCTGGCACCAGTCCTAACGGGAAGCTACATTTCCCCCACAGATGTCAGGAGCCAGAGCTCCTTATTATTTTACAGATAAAGAAATGGAGTGAGAGTGGGAATGTGACTTTCCCAAGACCCTACAACTAGAAAGCAGTAAAGCCAGGAATGGAAACCAGGTCTCGTCATTCTAAAAGCCCTGTTCTTTCCACAATGCCACACAGCTTCTTTGAGGCAGGGCTGATCACCTCACTGTCTCCTGTGTGTCCTCTACCCCCAGGCTCTGCCCTTCCCCTCCATTACCCCCTACTGGTACACATTCACCTCTGGCCTGGCATGGGCCACAGCTGCCATGTAGCACTGGGCTGGGCTCCAGGCCAGGGTGAACCCAGCTGGGCAGAGAAAGCCCTGGGAATGAGCCAGGCCATCACCTGGGAGTCTCTACAGCTCACAGGACATGGCTGCAGGCATAAGCCCTCCCTCAGGTGCCCTCTGCACAGCTCTGAGCAGGAGTGTCTAATCTGGCAGCGACCTGCTGTGCAGGGGGCAAATGACATTTAATTTCCTCTTGGTTTCCCTATAGTACAGACGAAAGGCCGTCACCTGCGTCTGGGTCTGGCGGCACAGCTGGAAGTGTTCCCAGACATGCTGCTCTGGAGAGTTCCCAACAGAAACCAGAACACAGGCGGTGCAGAGGGATGCCCCATGGTCCAGGTTGCTGGTGTTCCCAAGGAAAGCCAGCTTCAAATCACTAGTGCCAAAGTTGCTCAAAGTCTCCAAAAGGCACTGTATATGCACATAGCGCCTCCCTGCTCCATGGCTCTTTAGCCTATCTGCCAACTATCTCTCATTTCTTCCCTATGGAGACCACATGAAGCATACAAGTGCCACAAACACCCTGTGGAACCATATGACAAGTACCTCCCCAGTGCCACAAATAGTCCTTAAAATTCTATAACTTGTATCTCCCCAGCCCCTCTCTAGGGAAACAATAAGACAAGTGCCTCTCCACTGTCCTTTCCATGGCAACTCATCAGGGAAAGGCACAGTGCCCCACCTGTCGTGACTGTAGAAGTGCTGGAACTGCCACCAGGGCCTGGCCTGAGCTCTCTTTCCCAGATGGAATGGCAGAAGCCCCAGCAGGGAATGGGTATGGAGAGGAGGCTGAGCAAGTGGTGGGAGGTTTCCAGGACACTTTGGTCAGTGCCTCAGCTAATGAGCTATTCTCTTTTTGGTCAGGGAAACCAGGAGCTCCTTAGCAGATTGAGCTGTCTCTAAGACACCTTGCTCATCCCACTACAGTCTTCCCCTGGCCTGTGGCCATCTTGACCCTATGCCTGAGCTGCCATTGTGTGGCCTACGATGCCCTCTGGAGGCTCCGCAGAGAGGCATCCTCCTAGTGTTCAGGATCTGGGATGCAGTCTAACCTCCACTCTCAAATAGGTACTCAAGACACAGCTGTGCCCTTAACCCTCTAGCTGGTCTCCTCTGCCCTGATTCCAGCTCCCCTGACTCCTTCAAGAGGTATAGGCACTTGTCCTATACAGAGTAAGACTTCTAGATGGGCATTAGAATAAGCTAGTGATTTTTAAAGTGTGCTCCATGGAGTCCTAGGGTTCCAAGGAGGAACATCAGGCTACTTCTCGGACCTGGGGAAGAGGAGGAAGAATGGGAGAGGAAGAATGGGCTGGGCTTTTCCCCATCTTCAACCAGATCACGCTGGGCTTTAAAATTCTGTTCAAAAGAAAACAAAGTTTAGTGCTAAAAAAAATACTACCATTCCATCTCTCTACAGTGCTCCTCTGGGTTCTCACAGCATTTTTTTTGTGCCTTTATTGTAGTGTCTTCATACTCTACCTTACTTACCCTATTATTAGGTATATGTGTACTGGTCTTTCTGTCCTGATCACTTGGCAGTCCCCATAGTCCCCAGCACAGTACTTACAGGGTCCAGAGCAGCTCTCAACAGGTGCTGACTTTAGGCTACTACAGGAATGCCAGCACTTCCGGGATATGCTGGGGTCAGCACCTTAAATGGCAATTTCCAACAGGATTCCTTGGGAGGGAAGAGCTGCAGTGGAGGGTAACTGGTATTTACTGAAAGGTCCTTGTGAAGATATATAGCACATGCCACTCTTAAATCAATGAATGGGACACATCTGCTACCATGAGCAATCATCTAAATCAACTTCCAGGGGACCAAACAGACTTTTGCATTTGGCCAATCTTTGGGAAAAATGCAACAAATTTCAACAGGAAATACTACTCATTAGAAGCTTCTAAACCCTGTGTGTGGGACCATGGGAACACAGGATGACGTTCATCAGATGAGCATTCACGGGTGTGTCCCCTGGCTTCCTATAGCCTGTAGAGGAGTCACTAGTCCCGTGTTTCTGGTTATAGGACTGAGAATGGGCAAAGCCCCTTGGCCCCATCAACCAAGCCTACTGCCTGGGCCTCCTTCTCCAGCTAGGTTTAGGGAGGGGGCCAGGAAAGCAGGGGACTGTGCTCCTCCTAGCTAAAGCCACTTGTTAATAGGCCTTAGATTCCTTTATCCCTGGGGAAAGGAAGGTAGCAATGAGCTCTCTTCTCCACCCCCCTCCACCGTGCCTCCCAGCAGGGCCAGGGAGGACAGCCATTAGTGTGTGCCTCAGCAGACAATGGGGAGGAGAAGTCTCCAGAGCAAAGGACAACTGCAGCAATTAGAATGCAGGGAGGTTCAGAAGCTATTTAACTGGGTGACCCCTGAGGTCGCTGCATCTGACTCCCATCCCTGGATAAATATTGTATGAGAGGGGAGGGGGTGAGCGAGGGAGCCGGAATGCTGCTCCTCCTTCCACTCCTTTCCCCATCCCATGCGCTGCCTCCAGCCACATACACCAGGAACATTATTTACAGTCCTGACAGTCAGAACAATCACTCTGCTAACCAAGAGGGAATGGACAAAGTCGACTTACCAAAAATTGACTATGGCAATTGAAGAAGAAACCAGAGCTGAGCCAACACAGACGCAAGGCTCCCTCCACAATCTGGGTCCAGCCGAAGCAAATATTCTGTCACCCCAAAACCCCAAACTACTGGCAGGTGAGGCTGGTCTCAATGGCAGAGAGTAAATCAGAAAAATAGAGCATCCTTCCACCTTTCGGGGGCCCCATAGTGAAAAATTCCTGGCTCTCATCACTACCTAGGTGCTCCTTGGCAAAAATGGGAGTCCTAGCTACCTGCCTAGAGGAAGCCAAACCAGCTACATGCCACTTGTCCAGCTTGCCCCTTAGCTGACCTAGTCGAGTAAGGCCAAGAGCAAGAAAGTCAGATATCGCAGGAAGGGGTCAGGGTGGGGGAAGAAGATAGTGTTTGAGAGCAGGCTGTGCCTCAGCCCCCACATGCACCGCTCCTCCAGTCCTGCTCTAATGCACCCTGACATGCCTCTGAAGACAGAGAGCTGTTTGCAGTCAGCACCGTGATTTGTTAGTAATTATTTCCATGGTGTCACATTGCTGTCACTCTGTTAACAAAGAGACAGGCTGCCTCGGGCTGCCTGCGAGAAAGAATCGCAGAGAAAAAGGCCTGTCAGGTTCCCGGGATTCTCTGGGCTGGCTGGCTTTCTTCCCCAAACCAACGTCCTCGCAAGCTTTGGAAGAAACAGTTTTACAGAACTATCAAGTCTGAGTTGTGTCACCCTTTAGCCAGGGTCACTGAGAATTTATCCCACCCACTCACAGTTGCCCTTCCCAAAGCCCCACAAAGCTAAGCCCCCAGAGTCCACAAATCATTCAGGCATGGGCCACTATGCCAGTTGAAGCCTTGAGTTCCCTGGCCTTCAAATCCTAAGACCTCTGCTCCCTGACTCATCTTCTTCACTGGGGTGTTCACAGCCTCTCATGTGCTCTTAGAAACCTGACCAAAGAAACCTAATTCAGACCAAACAGAAGCAGCCACCCTAATGGCATGGCTGGGGAATAAGAAGAATATGATGACAGGGTATCTTTGCCTCTTGCATCTGCCAGCCCCAGTTCAGGAGCATAGTGGCTCAGGTGCCAACACCCCTGTAGCCTTCATGTGCCTCTGCATCTGTGAAGAGACACTTGCGGAGCTGTCTCCGCATGTGACCTGTCTTTCCCAGTGCCTGGATCTGCACAGCATCTGCACTAGGAGAACTGGTGGTTTGCTTTAGCACAAAGTAATGTCTCCATTACCCTGGCTGGGAATTAGAGGACAGATTGGCAAGCGCTGACAAAACAGAGGTCACTCACCTTACAGGCATGAAAAGTTGGAGATTAATTCTCTCCTCTCACAGAGGGAATCAGACTCCAGGATAGTGGAAGGGAAGCACCAATACTGAGAAACCCTTTCACTGCCAAGCAGCAGCAGCTAATGTCACCTGTACCAATATCAGCAGAAAAGGCAGATAAAAGGCCACAAGCCCTAGAGAAGTCCTGCCAAGGTGGCAAGGCCCTCGCCATCTAGCTCCTGCAGAATCCCAAAGGACAGAAGAGCCTGGACAAGACTAAGATTCTTCAAGCATTAGATCCAAAAGGCAGACAGCTGCAAGCACTGGAATGCAAACTCCATGAAGGCAGGATGTTTGGGAAGTTTTCTTTCTTTATTCACTGCTGTATCCTTAATACCTAGAGCAGTACAGGGCACATAGCAGGTAGTCAACACATCTGCTGAAAGAATAAATAAATGAGTCAATACAGCTCAAAGGCCACTTCCACAGGGGCCCGTCTCTCCCTATCACAAGGCCTCAGAGAAGAGGGAGGCCAGTGTGGGTTCCAGAATAGACAGGGAAGACCACATGGCCAAAGGACTGGAATTAGGTTTGAAAGGGTGAGGGGGATTGGGACAAGCTGATGGACATAGGGAGATTCTCATATTAAATTGAAGATTCACATATTCATTCAGCAAACACACACTAAATAACTCAATAAAGTATAAGAGATGTTCCAACAAAAAAATAAAATGTAGTATAATACGAAGGAATACTACATAGAAATATAATAAAAAGCCTAAATTCTTCATACATACAATGCACATGAATCTCCTATACATTATGTTATGCAAAAGAAGTCAGACACAGGTCGGGTGCGGTGTGTCTCATGCCTGTAATCTCAGCACTTTGGGAGGCCAAAGCAGGCAGATTGCTTGAGCTCAGGAGTTCGAGACCAGCCTGGGCAATGTGGCAAAACCCTGTCTCCACAAAAAAAAATACAAAACCTAGCTGGGTGCAGTGCACGTGCGTATAGTCCCAGCTACTCGGAAGGTTGAGGTGAGAGGATGACTTGAGCCCAGGAGGTAGAGGTTGCAGTGAGCCAAAATCACACCACTGAACTCTAGCCCGGGTGAAAGAAGTCAGACACAAAAGAGGATGCCTTGCGTGACTCCGTTTATACGAAAGCCAAGATTAGGTAAAAACTAACCAAAACTAAAAGAAGTCAAAACGGTGGTTAGTTGGCAAGGGGAAGGCATCACTGACTGGCAAGAGCCACAAGGGAACTTTCTGGGATGATGAAAAAGGTTCTTGATCTTGAGCTAGGTGGTAGTTACCCAGGTGTATACTTGTATAAAAATATATTGAGCTATATACTTCACATTTGTATATTTATGCATCTGCACCTATTTTATACCTCAATTTTTTTTTTTAAGAGACAGGGGCTTACTCTGCTGTCCAGGCTGGAGTACAGTGGCACAATCATAGCTCAATGCAGCCTCAAACTCCTTGGATCAAGCAATCCTCCAGCCTCAGCCTCCTGAGTAGCTAGGATTATAGGCATGTGCCACCACACCAGGTTATTTATTTTTATTTATTTATATATATATATATATATTCTAATAGAGACGGGGCCATGCTACCCCAGGCTGGCCTCAAACTCCTGGCCTCAAACAATCCCGCTTCAGCCTCCCAAAGCACTGGGATTCCAGGTGTAGGCCACTGTGCCAGGCCTTGATTTTCTTTAAAGACCCCAAAACAAGCTGATGCTCAAAAAGTGCTTTTAAAAAAATCATAGATCTAAACAGTATCTCATACAAAGGAAAATATTTTCCATGAGCACCAGTGGTTCCTTCTTGGAGCTTGAGAAAAAAGGTCCTCCAGCCTTCACTGTCTATCTGACAGAGATCAGAAAGGCCCAAGCAAATGGCCAAGGCCTAGGAAGGTGAAAAACGTTCAAAATACAAAAGAGTAGAGCCCAGGTCCCCCACCTAGGAGGTTGTGACCTGGTGGGAGGCTGCATGGAACCTCTATTCCATGCCAGGTAAGCTATAGGAAAGCAGAGACAGGTCATACAGTGCAGCCAGGTGTCCAGCTGGTTCTGAGGCCCTCTGAAGCAGCCTGGATTCTGCCACAGAGCACAGAACCAGAATTCCAAAGACTGCCCTGAAGAGCCACCAACATAGGATCCAATTTGTCTTCCTGACAAACCAGGCAGAGACTGGCTGAGTTAGCCCAACTCTGGGCTAAGGTGAAAGTCTCAGAACATACAGCCCCTCCAGCCAGCAACGAGGAGGTGACAAGACTCTCATCTATGGTCAAGGGGAGAGCCTCATATCAAATCCAGGGCCAGAACCAAGGCGGCAACACTCACTTCTGGACCAGTTAAGCAGTAAAGAACCACTCAGTTATCAACTCAGGCCAAAGCATGAGGCTCCTACTGCCTTGAACATCTTGAAGCCTGATCAGTCATTAAGCAAGTATCTTCATCTTTTATCAGCGTTTTCACTGAGCAGAATTTCCATTCCAGGGGTTCCTATAATCACTACAATGATTTAGATCCTCTGACACCTTCCTAGGGGGTGAGGAAATGAGGCTGCCACTGGGGTTCCACCCTACAGCCTAGAAGTACCCAGAAAGTAAAACGCCAGAGGCCCTGTCTGCCACAGAGGGGCTGTGCTTGTTGACCAGACAGCAGAGCTTCTCTTCCAGCCCCCACTGAGGCACAAAGTCCTTCCAGAGCAGAGCAACTATCCCAAACTCAGGCTCCGAAGGAAGGACACGGGGTGAGATGCCTGTTGACTTGCAGCTCCAGGATCACATGGGTAAGTGTGAAGGGAGCTAAGGTTGGGAACCAGAAGAGATGCTTTGGCTCCAAAGAAACCTGCTCCTACCCTCAGGCCTGCATCTAGGAAATGGTTAATCCCCAGCCAAGCCCACCATCAGGAGCCCCTTTAGTGCCAGTTCTGGGCCCGGGGACATGCGCAGGAGGGGGCTTTCACGTTTGTGAGTAGGCTAGCCCCAGGGGCATCAGGCAGAGGCGGAGCACCTCTCGTTCCTCCAAGCCCAAGAACTCTCAGCCCAAGGAGCTGTCAGGCTAACGAGGCTACCCCACCATCACTCCATCTGAGCGTGGCAGGCTGCACCGCACGACTGGCTTCAGGTGGCTCTTCTTTAATTAATGGCATCCCGGGCTCTGCAGGGAGCTTCACCCCACAATGAATGGCCCTCTCTCATTAGAGGCAAGCCTGCCATGATGTATTCAGGGTGAGGGCCAGGATTCATTTCCCTGTCTGTGGGTTGGGGATGTGAGGGAGGGGAGAGGCAGCAGGGAGAGATTTATATCGAGTGACTTGGATTAGCTGCAGCTGAAACATGACCCCATCAACTCACGCTGCCTTCTTGGGGCTAACCTGGTGCACCTCTGCTGACGAGAGGGCTCCAGGGAAACTGAAGGGAGGGCAGAAGGTCTGGTTCCCATTCTCTCTGAGCTCAGACTATAACTCTAAGTCCCAGAATTCCTATACAATCTTCAGAACCTCCACCCCTGCCCCCACTGTGCACTGGGAGCCTGGGCTGATTCTGAGCCGACCTTACCCATCAAGAGACTTTTTATGGCCAGGAAGCTGACCCACTGCCCTCATGCCCACAGGACTGAGACCCTGACTACGGCCTCAGTTGACTCTTCCGCTTTGGCAGAAGGCAATACCCTCATTCCTTACCTCACAGAAGGAGGCCATGACATAGTTTGCCCCCATAACTGCCACCTGGATAGGACCCAAATATGTTCCGCCACAGGGCATCTCAGACCTCAGGCCACCCTGCACTAGGGAAAAGGCTCCAGTCTGACACAAAAACATGCCATCAGTCATTACCTCACTGGATCATATGATGATCCATCACGATGAACCCAACCTCCAGGGTGGCGAGGCTCTGGGCACACTAGTCTCCTTCCCTCCACTGCCCTGACCCACCCACTCCAATGGCTGAGCAGGGGAACTGGTGCCCTTCTAGGCAAAAAAAAAAAAACTGGGGCCTTTGGCTATCCAAGTTTCAAATGCACTTCTCACAGACTTGGAAAGAAAGTCACCCTGCACTGTGCTAGCCACATAGGTGGTTGTAGGCCTAGGAGCTAGGTTGATTCAGACTGGTAGCAAACAGCACACAGTCCTACAAATTCCTCATGCAAATATCACTAAACTTGACTTTCAACTTTGCTTGTGCTTGGAAGAAAAATACTTCAGAACCTGCTCTCTTTCCATTCTCAGCCCCCTTAGAATGTCCAATTCACTAAGAGAGCTGGAAGGTAGGCTTTCACCTGTCCCTGTCAGCCAATCAGAAGGCTGCCTGGCAGGCCTGCTGTGTCCCTAGGGAGGCCAGGCAATGCCTATCATCTGCACGCATTCACTTCATGTAATCCATGCTTCTTCCTGGCCCTTGTGGAGGAGCATTTATCTCTCTTTCCTTCCCTACTCAGAAAGAGATGTAGCTCAGTTCCGCTTTGCTAAGCCCTATTTGGCAATATGTCTAAACACATGCAAACTTAATTAGCTCAGGAGGGGAGCCCAAGCGCTTGCAAGGACAGATAAAAGTAATGGGAAATGAGACAAGTCAAGGCTGGCAGGGAGTTCTTACTCAAGCCCCTTCCCCCAGCAGGCTGCTAATCAAAGGTGATGCAGTTCAGTGCTGATACCAACTGGCACACCTGTGGGCAAGGGGCAAGGCTCTTGTGAGCCTGGTGACACGGTGCGATGCCCCATGTGCTTCCAAACATAAATACAGAATAGAGGTGTCCAAAGTGATGCTGGCTGAGGTTTCCTTAAAACAGATTTGAAGATTCATTAACTTGTAACCCTTCGAGGAGACTCTCAGGCAGCCCCAAATCATACCCACCACATCTCCTGGCCAACTAGGCTCCCATAGCAAATGAACTTAACAGTCCAACCCCTACCAATACCAAATGAGGAACCAACAGCCTAGGGTGTCAGAAAACATCCCGAGGCTCTGCCACTCGGTGCGAACAAAGGAGAGGAGGAGGGTATTCCCACCGTGTATCACCAAACCACAGCCATGGAGGAGGATGGTCAGACAGGACGTTCATTAAACACATGGTTCTAGAGTCAGAATGCCCAGGTTCAAATCCCTGCCCTGCCACAAACAGGTTATGTGCCCTTGACAAATTACTTACCTCTCTAGGTGTCAGTTTCCTCATCTGTTAAAAAAGGGTTATAAAATGAACTTATTCCACAGAACTGTGGTAAGGACTAAATGACATCATATGAGTAAACAGCACAACAGGGCTCCTGGTAAGTAATAAGTGCTCAATAAACAGTGTCTCTCTTTATTCTCTGATGTTCACTTTTCCAGGAGTCCCAACCCTCTGTTTCGGAGGCACAAATCTCTCAGAGAAAGCATTTTGCACTGCTCCTGGGACCAAGTTCCTCCTCCCTGGCCTAAGCCTGTGGGCTATCTCACCCAGTACCCACCATGGAGGGCCCAACACACAGTGGCAGTGAGGAAATCCAGGGCTTCCTGACATTAGCAGCATAATTCTCTAACCCTTAACATTCAGGCTGGTGTAGCAAGGCCTAAGAATTGCTCCTCTAGTCCATTTGTCCTGTACACTGGCAATGAATGCTTCCTGAATCTACCTACTAACAGTCCTCTGTCGTTCTTCCTGAGCAGAGATTCCACAGGAACATTCCATTACTTAGTTGTCACTTATTCAACAATTATTTATTGAACAACTACTACATGTCAAGTCTTGTCCTTGTCCTAGGGTTACAACAGTGCTCACAATGTAGTGCAAGAGACAGACAAGTAGAGGCAGCCACAGCATCATTTTATGTATTAATGTGTACATGTGCTCCAGGAAAACAAAGGAAGGCACCTAGAGAAAGAAGAGGGATCACCAGGAACCGGCCAGCTTGTGCATGTGGCTGGTGGGGAGGGGTGCAGGGGTGGCACACAGAATATTGAGAAGTGAGGCTAAAGATGTAAGCAAGAACCTTGAAAGTCCCAATAAATGGTGTGGACTTTACCCTTGAGGGCAAGGGCAAACCTTGAAGGGTATTAAGCCAAGGGATGACATAATCTGCTGCAATTAGGAGAATGGAATAGAAGCAGCAAAACTGGAGTCAGAAGGGACTAGTTAGAAGACTTTTGTAGCAATCCAAGAAGAATATGATCATCCTGACTGGGCAGGGCAGTAGGATGGGAAGAAAGGAATAAATCTGAGAACCTCTGGGAGGCAGAATCAACAGGATTTGGCAATTAACTGGTGTGGATAGAGAAGGGATAATTTTCAGATTTCCAACAGAACAACTCAGTAGATGGTGCCAGTCATTATTTGAGGGAATGATGGAGGACAGGGTGTGAGGAGAAAGATAAACATCTGAGCTTGAAGGGGCCTGTGGACAACTAGGTGGACATGTAGAGTAGGTAGCTGGATATGCAGGTGTGGCGTTTAGGTGGCAGATTAAGCCGATTTCTTTTCTCCAGTTGGAGAAAAAGATTAGAAGACATCAGCATACAGAGGATAGTTGAAGCTATGGCAAAAGATGAGATCACTGATAAGTGTGAATGTGTAGAATAAACAGAAAAGACAACCAGGATAGAAATCAAAGAAACACCACTATTTAAGAAACACCAACATGAAAAAAAGGAAGAAAAGAAGTATTAATATCTACCCAAGTGACTGAGGAGGAGAAGCCAGAGAAACAGAAAACATAACAAAAGTACAGATAAAGATGATTTCAAGAAGATTGCAGTAGTCAGCTGTTGAGCAATGCCAAGAGGACCCAGCCCAACCCGCCGCAAGCATGTCACTAGGCCCCCTTCTAGCCATCTTCCACATTCCCACAGGACAGTCACGACCCCACAGTGCTCACCCAGGTGTGTGGTTCCATCATGGCACCTTTCACTCCAGGTAACAGCAGTCTCTTCAGTGGTCTTGACCGCTTGACAGCAGCCTCGAGGAAACCTCAGTAGCCCCTGCTGAGTGCATGCTCCCCATCTCCCCATCTCCAACAGTGACAGTGTAATCTGGGCAAGTATCTTTCCATCTCCAGACCTCCTAAAACCTGAAGTGAACTCCAGGTCCACACCAGTAGAGCACAGCCAGAATGTAGTATGCACACCCCAGCAAGAAGGCGGGGGGAAAAAAGGAAGTCAAATGCCTGCATTTATGTGTTCAACCTCCCTTCTCCCTCCAGGGGGAGGAAAACTTCCTGCTCCAAAACTGAGGCTGAGCCTAAGTGAGGGTCTTCTCACCAGACTCTGAGCAGGCCCCTGGCCCCTATTCCACCAGAGAACAGCATCTGATTCTCCTACCCTCTCTAAAGGGGACTCTTCCTAGACTGCACTAAGGGCCAGGGCCTCCCTCAGGTCAGCTCTTTCCCTCCAGTCTTTCCCTCTTCTCAATCTTCCTTCTTCTCAGACTCAGGGCCCACTGGGAAAGCCTCTAGTCTAGCTTCTCAGCCATGCTGTGCTGTTTGGCTGGTGAACCTGGATCTTCAAGCTACAGGCTAAAATCTAAGTTCCTCAAGTGGGTGCCTGTGCATGTGTCCCTCCTCAGTCTACACCAGCGCTAACCCCACCACAATACCAAAGATGGAGCCCTCTGAAAGAGGCACTTTCTACCTGGGTAAGCAGAGAAACACCACCAAACCCAATGGGAAGCTTCAAGAAGCACCAAGCAAGGTGAAGAAAAAGTAGGGCAGGCAGGGAAGGCAAGCTGACCAAGAGCCAGACCCGCAACAAGTGGTGTTTCTTCAAAAACATTGAGAGGAAAATTAAACCCACACCACTAAATAACAACTCACCTTAGCAGGGTCTGTGACTACACACCAAAGCCCACGTACACCTGGAGAATCAACTCATCTGGCTTTGACAAAAGATGGACATAAAATGATTTGTCAGGATGGGAGCAGATATCTTTTCTCCAGTGGGATTTATGCTGCCACTTCAGTTCCCATTTCTCAGTGCCCACTTATCAGCCCCTTTCCAACAAAAGTGATGTGAAGCTGCTGGGGAGAGAAGGGGAGGAGGAGGTAAGGACAGCAATGAGAAGGAACTATGGCTTCCGGAAACTAGAGTGTGAAATGAAAATGTTTGCTGAATTCCTAAGACTTAGTTAAATCTGAAAACGGATGTCAAAATAAGAAGTAAGCCACAGACTAACAAGTTGTGAATGTCAATTTACCACCACCCTTGTCAGGCTCATCTGCAGCCTTTACCGGGCGCATAAAAAGGTGATGGCTCTGACGAGAGCCATATGACGAGCCTCTGCCAAGAGGTTCCAGGAACACCGATTAGCTGTGCGCTGTCACGCAGCACTACTTAGGTTTCCTCTCCGGCTGTTTTTATTTTGTTACACATTTAATTAAGAGCCTTCCCAGCAGTTATGCAGAGACCTGTTTATAAGAGGCAGCCACAGAGCTCCCTCCCCCAAGCCCTGCCACCTGCTTCCTTTCTGAAAACCCTTTTCTGAAGCTTCACCAGCCTTCCCAGTCCAAACCCAAACCAGACAACCAAGTCTGCCCTACCCATCTCTTTTGGAAACTACACGGTCTTAGAATTCAATTCTGTCTAGCTACGTGTCTTTAGCTCTCCGAGCCACAGGGGTTTTTGGTTTGTTTCATCTATAAAAGAAAGACAATACCACCACCCACCAGAGATGCTAGTCAGGAGGTGTGGATGCGGCAAGGTATGCGCTCATTAAAACTTGGCTTCCTTTCATATACGGTTGGGTTCCACAACCCAGTCTCTCTTCTTGATGATATCATTTTTCAGGAAGAGGCAGGGCAATCTCCTGAGTCACTAACACCTGTCCAGGGTCCACTGTGCTACAGAACAGGCCAGACCAAAAGAAGACAGCACCCTCTGAAATTCCCTCTCCATCTCATGGGGAGATCAACTCCAAGTTTATAGTCTCCAACCTCATGTACGGGAAAGTTTTCATATACACACATATGTACACATCATGCACAGTTAAAGTAGATGATTCTGAAATGCATGTGTTTGGAAGGTGAAGATGCCAAAGAGAGAACAACACTGGATGAAGGCAGTCCTGGGGAGGCTACCTGGAGGAAGTAGAACTCTGGACTGGACCAAAGGGCCTTCCTCCTGGGCCATATGAATCCCAGAATTCTGGGTATCAGCCTGAAACTGGTCCCACCTTGAGTAGCTTCTCTTGGGCTACAGAGATCCACGTCAAGTCCCTTCCTCGCTTTAAGGACTCAAAGCTGCCCAGGACGCCATTAACAAGAACAAGAGCCTTCTTCCTCCACTCCTTCTCCATGGACTCCTTCTGAGTCATATTTGCTTCTAATTCCAACCTGTATAATTTCCCTGACAAAGAGGTGTCACATGGGAATATGGAGACCTTCTGGAGTAAACCAAGAGGGGTGCAGTCAGTGTGTGTACACACCTAAAGGGTATGAGAGATGAGGTCTGTGTGTGCTCATGTGATTTGGGGCCTTTTCTTCCTCCTGTCTCACCTAGAAAGTTGGGGTCCAATAGCAGGCTTGACACCCACCTGGGTACATAACTTCACCTCAATGTCCAGCAACCAAAAGGCTTACAAAGGGCCTTGGTGAGGAGATGACACCTGATGTGGTAGAAAATGTTACTGCAGAGCTACTACACCACACACCTCACAAACATCCCACTTTATGCTCAAAAGTTCACACACACACACACACACACACACACGGAATACCTGTTGCTACCTTCAGTCACCATGAACACAGAGGTAATAGATTCTATGACTCCTCAGCAAACAATGCCCCCACCACCTCCATCCCACTTCAGTTCCCTGGGGGCCATCTGAAGCCATGTATTCATGAGGGCAGACAAGATGCACAAGTGTCAGCCCAGCAAAGAAACTGATTCTGTCTTCCATAACCAGGACAGGATCAGGAGACAAAGGTAAAATAAGCAGTGGGGACAGAGGAGGAAAGAGGAGGCTGGTGACATGGGCAGCTCCCAGAGCAGCCCTCTCTCATCCCACCACTGGGCTCCTAGTTGGATCACCAGGGTCCTGCAGGCCAGATAAAGGGGCAGCATAGTATAATAGTTAAGAGCAAGGACCTGAGTTTGAATCCTGGCTCTGTGTGTCCTTCAGTAAATTACTTAACCTTTCTGTACCTTTACTTCCTCAGCTATAAAATAGGAAGAATAATAATGCCTACTTTATGTAGTTGATAAATAAGTTACTATATTTCATTACATAATAAACATGGTATTTGGCTTAATTTTTTTTTTTTTCCAAGACACTCTTTTAACTCCTCCCTTCCAGGGCAGTAACACACAGCCCCAGCAATTGGAAGGGCTGTCATGAGCAGTGAGACCTGGCAAAGGCGGGAAGGCCCCAACTGTCCAGGCATGCCCTTGACTTCCCCACACCCTGCTCCAGAGAGGCAGAAGGCAGGGCTCCCAACCCTCTTCTATCCCTGGCAGCCTCAGAGACCTGAAGAATCAATGACCCAGCTGCCTTGTAGACATTTAAGCCTCCAAAAGGCAAGACCTGGTCCCACAGATTCCAAGCTCTGCCAGCAAAGTAGCCCTTCTCATACTCACATGACTTTTAAGTCCCAGTCTCCACAGGTGACAAAAATTGACTTGACGTTTGGATCTAAGAGGCCTTCCTTCGCCATCCACTCATCGACCCTCTGAAAAGTACACAAGAACAAATGAGATTTTCCTTTTTTTTTCCCTGAGCCTGTGAAGAGCCACAACAGCGAAACACAGATAAGCTGCTTGTAATCAGAGCAGGAGAAAATTGTAATCTTATCCAACTATGGCCCCCGCTGTGGGCTCTCAGGCTTGGCTGAGAACCACGGAGGTATTTGGAAGACAACCCCTTAGGAAGATTCCGCAGCCCGAGTGTGTAGCCGGAGGGAGACCCTACACTCGCCTATTGCCTAGCAGCCTGCTCAGATCCCAGCAGGTCAATTCAAATACCTTGCTCTGACTTGGCTGTTCCTCTCATTGGTCCCCTGGCCCAGCATAGACAGGTTGTTGTCCTGGGGCATGAGAACACAGTAGAAGGAGGCCCCAAACAGGGGCTCCAACCCACAGCTTCACTCATTCATTTATTTGTTTTACTCTTCTACCAAATGTTTATCAACCAAACTTACAAATTTGGTTATTCACCAAATGAAGGTGACGAAAATTTTCACCTTAAGAGTCCCCTTTACTGGACTGGAGCCCCATCCTGACACCTGGGATAGTGCTGCCTGCTCCAGCTGCTAAAAGTTCAAAACTGGCCCCCAACTTCGTATTTCTCTTCTTCATGGCTGAGGATTCAAATTCAGCAGAATATTTTGAAGGCTGAGCTCAACTTCTACACAGGGAGAAAAACTGCTCCTAAACACTCTAAATCCTTCTTTCCCTTCAACCCTTTGATCCATTTATTTGTGCTCACACTGGAAATTCAAATACTAAAATCAGTATACAACAAGAGAAATATCATAAACAATTCAAGACTGGGTGTGGTGGCTCAGGCCTGTAATCCCAGCACTTTGGGAGGCTGAGGCAGGCAGATCACTTGAGGCCAGGAATTTGAGATCTGCCTGGCTAACATGGCAAAACCCCATCTGTACTAAAAATAAAAAAATTAGTTGGGTGTGGTGGTGCACTCCTGTAATCCCAGCTACTTGGGAGGCTGAGGCAGAAGAATTGCTTGAGCCTGGGAGGTGGAGGTTGCAGTGAGCTGAGATCACACCACTGCACTCCAGCCTAGGTGACACAGCGAGACTCTGTAAAAAATAAATAAATAATAAATAAAAAGAATTCATGAAGCATTGCCTATTTTTCAGAAGACCCCAGGCATGGAGAGGGAGTCACACCACTGCATCTACCCATGCAAGAGATTATTTTTTAAGGCTATCTCACATAGTCGTTAAAAATGCAGGATTGGAAGTCAGACACATCTGGATTCCAACCCTTGGCTATTCTATATCCTGGCTGTGTCACTGATGGAGAGTCATTTAAAAGTCATGTAACCTCTCTGAACCTCAGTTTCCTTCATCTATAAAACCTTACACAGAGTTGTTCTGAGAATTAAATGTGATAATGTTTTAAGTACCTACCACAAAACAGGCAGTAGGCTGAGAAGGGGAGAAAGGCAGATCATCATAATACAACAGATCCAGCACTGGAGACGTGACCACAGTGCTACAGGACCAAGAATAGGAAGTGGCTAGCCCTACCTTTCACAGGGAAAGGAGTCAGAAAAGGCTTCTCAAAGAAGATAACTGAAGTAGGAACCTGACATGGTGGAACACAGTAGAGGATACTACAGGTAGAGGCAAAGGTACATATGCAATAATTTTGTATTTGAAGCAATTATCTGTTAAATGTCTGCCTTCCCTGCGAATATAAGCACCACGAAGGCAGGAACTCTGCCTTACTCACTACCTTAATCTCTCACCCAGCACAGGATCTACTCAAGAGATATTTGCTGGTTGACTGAAAACATGAGTAGGTAGAAGTTTAGGGTGACTGAAGTCCACAGTATATAGAAAGAAAGGACAGAGGCTGGAGGACTAAGTTAGGCCAGACTGTAAAGGGCCTCGTGTGCTCAGCAGGAAATTGAGAGTCCATGGATATCTTTAAGTATCTTAAGTAGGATTACTTCTAGCAGGTATAGGCTGGCTCCCTGGATACCTCTGTGATGCCAGAGGCCCGGCCCACGCTAAAGTCATCCTTGACTAAGGCCAAGGATCCTACCTAGTTCCGCGGCTATAGCAGCCCGATCAACCAGAATGTCAGAGTTGCTCCCCGGTGCCAGACTATGCAGACCATGTGGTCTCTATAAACGCTCTTTACAGTCTGTACACCACAGAATCCTCCTCAGCCAAAGAATCTTCCCAAAAGATAAATTCTGGATCCTCTACTGCTGAATGATCTGTCTCCTCAGTTACTCTGGCCCAACTCTTTGCATGTACAGGCATGTGCGTGTGCACACACACACGCGCACACACACACGCGTGCACGAACACACGCGCACACACACACACGTGCATGAATCCTTTCCCCAGGGTCACCTAAGAGGTAAGGTGAAACCAGGGCTCCCTAAATCAGTATAACCTCCCCCAAGCTCACTGTTTTATATCCCCAAGTTAAGTGCCCCACATATTAGAGGGGCTCCCCGACGCCCCAACTCCTGCACAGTGAAAGAGAGAGCAAGACACAACAGGAGGCCACACTCAGCAAAACTGGGCCCTTATCACAGGAAGCACTCAACACTCACTGGGGTCCCTGGAAGCTTAGGACCCAGGCCACTCGCTTGCACAGCAGCTATTTAGTGAGCACCTTTTACCACGAGTCAGGTAAACATCTAGCTGGCTGCCTGCTAAGGGCCTTGGTTCGGACAAGAAATGAACTCTTTATCTCCATAAACATCTCAGGACTAATGAGATGAAGCAGAGTCCAGTCTGGTCTCCTAGTGCAGCCAGAAACTCTCTTCAAGCTGATACCAGGAATTTTCCCCCCTTACCCACAAAGCATGTAGTAGCAGAAAGTAGCTTCCTGGGTGAGACTCAGAATTCTTTGAGCACCCTGCTCCAGGGCTGGCCTAGAGTTAGCAGGGGTTGCCTTCTCAAGATCACATCTCCTCCTTGACAGGGGCCACTGAGAAAAAAAAAACCCATAACCTCAACAGTCCTGGTTTGGTGCTGGCCCAGAGCAAGTATCTTCCTCCAGGATCCCAGCTACAGATGTTCCAGGAAAAAGGTACCTGTCTTCTGGCATCCCTCAGGAGCCAGGCCCTGGCAGGGGATGGTGGCCAGGACAGAGGAAAGAATGAGTTCCCTCTGTCTCCTTGAGTCTGTTTTAATGGGGAGCAGTCCATGCTAAGGAGCTCCCTTGGTCATAGGAATGAATCTCTTCAAAAAAAGATGGTCAATGTGGGAAGCATCTCAGAGCTCATCTTATCTTCTCCCAATCTACTGCAGGTGCCCAAACTCTGACCCCCAACCAGACTGGACACAGCCTGGGTTCCCACACTCCCAGGGACAGGAAATACCCTCTGCCACTGAGGTGAGCCTAAACTTGCCTCTCTGACCCTGGTTCCATCCTTGGGGGGGCCCCACGAAATTCAATCTGCATCTGTCTCCTGCATGGGACAGGATCTCCTGGCTAAAAGAAAGATATCTTGCCCTGCTCCCTGCCACTACGCTACTTCCTCTAGGCTGCACACCTCCAGTGTAGATGTGCCGTGCTATTCTTGCAGATATTCTGCTTTCTCCTGCGCTTTGATTAAGGTCTGAGCTTTGGCTTTATTGGTCTTAAAAAATAAATAAAGCACCTAATGAGATCCACAGGCTTTTTCTCTTCTCCCCTCACCCCGCCCATAGAGAAAGACATGGAAGGGGGACCTTCTCCCCCTGTGAAAACCTCCAGGCCAGAGGAGGGTGGGAGACAAGCTAAGACCAAGCACTGTCCTTCCTTATTCCCTCGGGCTACAGTGCAAGAAACAGCATCTTAACCTTTTCTAGCTCCCCGAGGAGAACATCCTGGAAGTGTGGTCTCTGCCAAGGGTTTTAAAGTCTTTAATTTGATTTCCCTCACATAGGCAATTGTTGTAATTATTCTGATTAGGAATCATTACCCAGTGCAGCCTCTGCACCCGACAGGCACAAAGCATCCAGCGGCAAGCTGCAGTGGGGCAGGCGGGCCCAGCCACAGCTCCTGGAGGAGCTCTCAGCAAACAAAAGCCATCGATGGGGAGTTCTGGGTGAGTTAATGAAGTGCTCACATGCCACAAGAAGCCAACACTAAAGCTAAACAAAAACACCTCCAGTCCCCGGGGCTAGTCCCACAGTACCAAGCTCAGCTCCCCTACTCCCCAGCACACCCAGCACAGGCTACCCCGGAGCCAGCCAGCCCAGGGCCATAGGCCAGGAAGGGGTGGGGGCCCCTCTGCCCAACTCCTGGCAGCACTGGGACATCTTGTCAGAAACCCTGACGGGAACAGCTGGAGATGACAGATCAATGGTTCAATACTCTCAACAGCATGTCACTGATGTGACAGCAAATGTTATTCTAATCAAGCCATAATCATAGTCAAATTACACAGCTACATTCTCAGGAGGGGAGGGAGAGAAAGGCAGCAGGAAGGGGTCAGAGGTCAGGAATTAAAGGTCACTCAACCTACCTCCAGCACTTGCTGCAGGCTTGGCTGACCATCCACCATGGCTTGAATAATCCCGGTGAGCTGAAAGGAAAGAGAAATAACTGATGGGTAGAAAACCAGGGTGAAGGGACTCAAGGCTGAACAGAACCCTTTCCTTTCTGTTTTTCTCCTTCTGCTGTAAAGGGCTCTGATCTGGCACTGCTTTAGGTTCAAAGCCCAACTAGAAGACTTGAGAATAAAGACCTAGGACGCAGGACACAATGTGAGCTTCTCCCATAAAATCCTGCCCTGAGATGGGTGTACACATACACACACTGACCACAAGGCATGTTCTCACACCTGTTTCAGCTTTCAGCTTGCAAACAAATTGATGTTACATGTCTTTTGTATTCAATAGGCTCAATAACTTCCCACAATTACAGTTTCAAGTAAATTCAGCTCCTAGCTTCACAGAAGTTCCTGTAAAACTTGGGGAGTTCTCATACAGGACAGGCACACTTGGCTTCAAGTCCACCCCTTCTCTGAGCCTTGGTATCCAGCACTGCCCCCTGCCACACTCTCCCTAACACCTTCCCTAACATCTATGAAGTCCCACAGGCTCCTATCCTTCACCCTGCATACATGGGTCATCGATATGAACTAGCCAAGCAAGAGACAGAGTCACCTTTAACTGATGGGGAAACTAAGACAAAAAGGCCTAATGTTCAGACTATGACCTAGAGAATTTCTGACTCAGGCCTATGCTCCACCTAGGTCATGCCTGGGTTCAAACAAGCTTGTTGTTTTCCTTTGTTTTGGTTTGGTTTAAAGTAAAAATATCCCTCAGGCACAGACTGGGGACAGACTACTTAACAAGGATCTGAGGGCATAAGGCCCCCATGTCCTGGACACCAACTGGAAATCACCACCCCCGGCATGTCCCTGGCTACTTTCAGAAAGAGCAGTATCTCAGCCTTGCTTGGAAACTTCTTTTTTTTAAAGTGTGTTGGGGGGGGAGATTAAACTCCAATTAAACTATAATTATACTTAATGAATACCAAATACCCAATGCACAGAAATCTCTGGCTCTAAGTGGGAAGGTTATTTTCTCATGGTGACTTACATGGAATGGTAATATACACCTTTTAGGGAGAAATTTTCATTTTAAAAACGCTGAGCTCCTCTAGGTGGGTTTCTGTAGTTCATCAAGTCATTATTAGGTGGTATTTTAAGGAAGTGTAAGGACACAGCCACTCTATTTTATATTCCAGAAACTGTTTTTATATTAATCTGTATTTTAATTGGGTAACAGCTGCTGCCTACAGACTTCCCATGGTCTAAAAGGAAAATAAATTAGAAAGATTAACTACACTGTTGCTTCGCAAAGCTTTAACCCACAGCATGCCCACCCGGCTGGCACCTCCACACCCTTTCCTTGCTTGGAAGACCAAAGAACTGCCCAGCAGAGGGAGGGCCTGAGTCAAAGAGAAGAAAAGATGGTCCACTAAGGGCTGGGGGGCTGGGGGTGGGGGAGTGCCCTCGGTCAGCAGCTTCAATAATCTTGGAGTACAAAGGACTCCTCCTTTTATTTAGTCAATAACTATTCATAGAAAGTCTGCTGCGGGCTGGGCCACATTACAGGAACTAGGGATCCGGCAGTGAAGAAAAATGTAAAAACTCTGCCCTCATGGAATACGCATTCTCGGCAGCCCCTCCTACGCCCAGCCCCAACTAGTACCCAGAGCCTGTACACCTTCCAGAGCCACAAACTGAGTAAGCAGATACCCTGTTTTGCCTCAGTCATGAAGGGGCCAAAGAGAGTCAGGAGGAGGCTTATTACCAACCCCAGATTAGTGACAGACACCCACAGGCCCACCGCTGCCGGTTCTGGTCCAGCTTCTCTCCTGTTAAGCCTAGAGCTTAGACACACCTTCAAGCCTGGAGCTGAGGCTTGAGATCAGGACCATCCTGGAAAAGGCGGACCACAGCCACTCTCACTTCTTAGGAAGCTCCAGGGTCCAAATGTTAGTCTTGTGTCTGGTCTGAGTTTCAGGGGGCAAGGTAAGGTCCACTTCTTCTCTTGGCTCCCACCAACAGTCTCTCAAATGAGCTGAATGCCAAGGGCTTCAAGAAAGTCTCACTCACACAGGAAAGCAATGCACCCTTGCCAAGAGCCCTCCCTCCCTGGAGATAAGGTTTAGGTCAGCACCTGTGTACCCCATAAGCCCCTGCCCTGGGCCCCAGGAATATCACTGATGTGGGGCAAGAAAATCACTACATCAAAATGGAAAACCAGAGTGCTGCTCCGGGGTTCTGCTGCAGGATGCCTCACTGCAGACTAAGCCCAACTCTCCCACCAGGAGCTGGGGAAATGGAGCTCCAGCATCCTGAGGCTTTCACAAACTCCACTCCAGTGCTCAGTGATCCTAGAATCATCAGCCTGGGAAGAGCCTAGTGAGGTAAGCTCCTTCTCTCGCTATGCTTCCCAGACAACAGCCATTTTCATTTGTGGCCCAGTAAAGCACGGCTCACAGCTGAGTTCCTCAAGGATTTGCATTTAGCCCCCAGAGACACAAGGGCTTGAGCAGTTGGCTCAGCTAGACAAAGCCTTCTCAGGGAAGGCCTCAGGCCCCTGTATTAATCCCTCCAAGGATGGACCACCCCGTATCAGCTCTGCCAAGGCACTGGACAAAGAAGGGATGAAATTAAAGTTAGTTCTGGGCTGGGCGTGGTGGTTCGGCGGGCAATTCCAGCCCTTTGGGAGGCTAAGGCAGGAGGACTGCTTGAGCCCATGAATTTGAAACCAGCCTAGGCAACATAGAGAGACCCCATCTTTTTTTTTTTTTTAGTAAAAATTAGTTCGTCTACCTGATAAGAACACCTGTAAGGCTTATACAGGATGCTATGAGGGAACAAGACAATTCTGTTAAATTAATACTGGGAAGTTCTATCTTAGGCCTAACTTAAATCCTTCATGTCACAGTTTAAGCCCAGTCCCACTTGGGTTAATACATGTTTGTAAAAAGCTTTCACTCCTCACAACAAAAGGTACTAGAGCAAAGCCAAGTATTATTAAGCTGAGAACCAGGATTCACAGGCTAAACAGAGCTCAGAGACCTTAGCCACTTAAAGCAGGAGAGGTGAGAGGAAGAATTAATGTGTGCTCTGTGGCTCCTTTCACTGAGGGATTACAGATTAACTCCCACTTCTCCAGACTCAGAAACCACAAGGCAAGGGGCTTTTGACCCTGACTGATAACATGGCTGGTTACTGAGATCCCCTACCCTCACAAGGGCTTTGTCCAGGAATGAGCTGGCTTCATCATAAACACTAGCAACTACAGGAAGCAGCCCAGGAAACTCAGTGCCAATAGCATGTCAGCATCCAGCACTTTCTCCTTTCACAGTTTATCTCCAACACAATCGTATTCTGACACCAAGACAGTTTGTTGATTACATAAGCACTTGTCTCTGGTGTGCAATCTGATAATCAGACCCACTCTTTCTCCTCAGACAAAGAGACCAATAAATCTCACCCTTTATAAGTACAGGTGCAAGACAAAGCCCTTTACTGCATTTAGCAAAATGAGTATTTCTCTAGTTTTTTTCATGATAACAACAACAAAAAGAAGACATGGTTAGGGGCTGTGCAGCAGCCCAGCTGCTAGAGACAGAGACTTGATGAGCTGGAGCAGATTCCAGAGGTCACAGGGAAAGGGCTTGGGAAGGAATGAAACACATCCCATCCTATCTCTGTCAGAACCATGTCTCCAGGCCAACTCTCAACTGAAACTAAAAAAGGACCTCAAGAAGGGTACTAACACTTTCCTAATATGAAGCAATAAAAGTAAGAGTCTCTCTGTGTGTGCTAGAGACCTGTTCAAAGTGGAATCCTTTTTCCTACTGTCCAGTACTGAGCCTGCTTCTCTCCCCACACAAGCATGTGCCCGCCCATGTATGTGCACGTCATATGCATGTGCGTGTGCGCGCGCGCACACACACACACACACACACACATATATGCTGGGGTTAAGAACTTCTTGTGCACAAGAGAGAAAATCCTGCCAGAGGAACTACTTAAGTATAATCTGGAGGTTTGGGGTTGTTCCTCACACTTACTAATGAGAGATTTCCTCTGGTTGGAATGACCTCCATCCCTACCCGCAAAAGGCACCAACTGCCAGATTGGATGAGGTCTCAGAATGACAGTCCCCATCCTGTGTCTATGCCTCTTGGAGATACAATTCCATCTGATATGGAGACAGGGCAAAATTTATATGATCTGCGGTTTTCCAAATAAGACTTCAGTTACTCAAAATAACAAGTTAGCAGTACAGTTGTTTTTGGGAGAGACAGAAAATAACTTCTTGACAATATTCATTCATTTAAGGGACACCTATCAAGTGTCTACTTGGTAGCAGACCCTAATGATGGGATGGAGATGGATCAGGTCTAGTTTCTTCCCTCAAAGAACTTATAGTCTAGTGAAGAGAGAGATAAATAATTATAGTATAAATGATCTGATCAGTTCTATGTTGGAATAAGCACAACTCAATCTGAGGATCAGGGAAGGTGACCCTAAGCAGAGTCCTGGAGGTCAAGCAGGAGTTGGCAGGGAGAGTGGGAACTCTGTGCAGGCAGAAGGACCATCATGTGAAAAGACAGACTATAAGAGGGCAACCTCTGGGTGAGGGGAGCTAGGTGGGAGACGAAGCAAAGAGAGATGAGGCTGGTCAAAAAGGGATGGACAAGATCATGGCGAGTTTTGAGCTCTGGAAACCTGAGACAAAATGGCAGACCCAGTGCCTACAGAACAACCACATTTTCACTTTTAGAACAGGCTTCATAATAAGGATCCCAACCACCACTCCTACTCCCCTCCAAATTATGTACGTGCGTCCTTGGGTGAAGCTTTCTAGAAAGAAGAAACTGTTCATCATAGCCTCACAATCCCTCCTCCCATCCCCACAAAAAGTAGCAGCAGCAGCCTCACTCTAAAAGAAGTCCCTCTTCTTCCTATACTCTCAAGCATCCACTCCTGCCCAGGGTCCAGCTCCAGCAGAATTCTGTTCCATTCCTAAACAGGTAGCAAACTTACCAAAATTTGGGCCTGCTTATCTATGTAAGGACAAGAAGACATTAGCCTTTCAGGCCAGTGGAGGGATCAGGGAACTGGCTGGCTTAAAGAAGTCTTTCCTTCCCTTCCCATAAGCAAGGGGATTTTCATCATCATTAAAATGGTGATTTTTCAAATGGGCCAGAAAAGTCAGATTAGTGCCCCCTGGTGGTATAGGTAAATCCCAGGGGAAAGGGGAAAACCCAGTAGAGGAAGGAGCGAACCAGAACGCAACATCATTAGTTGGAGTAACAAAAGGCTTAAGAGGCTAGGCACCTTGGCAGATAGATGCCTACAGCAAAAGCCCCACCTGGATCAGTTGGCAAACACTGGCATCAAATTCGGAGCAATTTCGAGGCCTCATATCTGGGCTAAGTCAGCCTCAGGGCCTACCAGGGTCAGACACGCTCATTCCCAGCCTTCTCACCAAGGAGATTTTTTGGGATAACTCAAGAACCCCTTTCCACCTATTTCATTCACATGTAGCAGACAGGTGTCTAAATGAAGGCACAAAGTCTCTAATGTACCTCAGCCCCAGACTCTTAAAAGATTCTCGTCATCCCTGCTACCACACATTCTTAACCCGATTGCACCACAGCCTGTTGGCCACCACTGAGTGCATTACATGACATGTCACAGGGAAAAGTAGCCACAGAAGGCTTCACACAGTTCTGGGAGTTAGAACTTGCAGGGGCCCCTCCCCTCTGCCAATGGCTCTTTTGAGCCTCTAGCAAGCATCAAAATCTCAGTTAGGCCCAGTTTCGCAACCTGTAAAATGGGATCAATACCTCCCTGCTGACAAGGAGGCCAAGTACAGTACCCGCCTAGGATAAGGAGATTTCAGCCTTGGCCAGTCAGGCCTCATGCTTCACTCAGACCACTCTTCTCTTCCCTCGGTGACAGAATGTACCTCCGACAAACAACTTATGCTTCATGCAGGGCCACTTTACAGGAGGACAGAGTAACAATGCCAGAAAGCTAAGAAGGCCTGAACATAACCCTGCCTTGCAAGTGGCTGAAATCTTTACCTCTTGCCCAGGGGCCCTAAGGGAAATTGAACTGGAAAGAACTTGAACCCCAGAAGTGCCATTCTGCTCCTGGTCTCCAAGTGCCGGTCACCAGGAAGGGATGCTGGGGAAGCAGGGGTAGACTAAGCCACTGCTCTCCCTGGGTCCCCAGTAACAACAGTGACCTGAGTGGAGCGTCAGACTTTATAAAACCTAACTGCTAGGTCCAGTGCGCACTTGCCTTAAGCACTGATAATCCCTATGCTTTCTCTAAGTGGCCTATATAGAGCACCAAGGATTCCAAAATTCCCCTCCCAGCAGCCCTTGCTGCCCACTTCTAGGGCTCTTACCTCTGTACAGAATGGGGTAAGCTGTGGATGGACTACAGGCTGGACATACATGTGAAAGGTAGACTCAATCTCCATGGTCCGGCCATTTAGCTTCAAGATGGGGAACTCGATGATTTCCTGGAGTGCCAAAGATACAGAAAAGGAAAAATAAGTTATTGTAATCGACCGTTTCCAACAGTAGCTCCAAGTCAACAAAAAATGAGTGTTTTGGGTTCATTAGCTCCTGCCAGGCCAAACCCAAGATTGAGTGAAACGGCACCAGCAGTTACAATCCTAACCCTCCCACTGCTAATATCCTCATAGGTTCCAGGGACCGGACACAGACCTCAACCCCACTGTTTCTGGAAATGGGAAGGAAGACAGTGGTGCCATCTGCCCCAGTTTCTCCAACTGGTTCTCTAGCAGAGGCTTGCTAACTCGAGCCCCTAAGAATACCCCCTTCTTTCTCTTGCCCAGGTCCCTGTCCTGAAATGGGTCTGATCTCCTGCCATATAGACAACCAGCCATCAGACCAATGCGTAGATTTCCTTGTATGAAGTTTGAACCAAGCTGGTAAGTTTCTTCATTATTTCTTAATTTTTTAAAAAGATAAAAAAGCCAAAGGGGATCCCAAAGAGAAGGAGAAAAGTGAGTAACAGTAACAGGAGCTAGCACCTCCCACCTTTCTTTCAGGCAGTACACACTCCCCCTACACCGCCAGCCCAATTGCTTAGCCAGCCCTTCCCAGTCCACTGAAACATAATGGAAGAGAAGGAGGAGGAGTGACAATTTGTTTGGAGTCTCTAAGATTAATTTGTCTCCGCTATTTAATAGAGATGCACAGCACCAAGGTCCTGGTGTGCAAATAGGCTTGCAGAACGCTGGCTGTGCAGCACGCCTCATACATCGCTCCTGGGAAGGGAGGAACACACCAGAGAGGGGAGAGGGCAGGAGAGAGCACATGCGTACCAGAGAGAAGAGGGAAAGCAAGGAGAGAGAATAAAAAAAATTATTGCTTTTTAATATTCAAAAACAGTTTGCAAAATTTAATCAAAGCAGAGGAAAAGCTAACATTTTTACCACTTTGACATTTTTATTAGCGCTTTCATAAATTTTTAAAACATGAATGGAATTAGTTTACAACACACACACAAAAAAACTGCCCTGAAAACATCTGGAAGAGACAAATAGGAAATAATAAAAAAAATAAATAAAAGCAAAATTCTCTGAGAAAAATTAGCATGTGGAAAGGGCCTCCACTGCAGAGAGAAAGAAAGGGGGCTCTGCCCATTCAGTGGCCCCAATAGCTCCGGCAGCACCCCTTCCCCGGGTCCTTCATTCTGGAGAAGACCTTTCCAGTATCATTAAAATCGAAGTAAACTGGTTCTCTCCAGAGACAGCCTGGAGAAGCAACACGAAACAGATGACACCTGACTGCACTTAGGAAATGAATGGCTGGGAAAACACAAGGAGAAATGGTCAATCTCCTTGCTGTCCCAGGAAAGTCAGGCATCCTCCCCGCAAAACATACCCACTAATATTGGGCTTGTTTTTAAAGCATCTATTTCAATCCAACACATAACAGCAGGACCTAAAACCAAATCAAGTCCGTCAGATTTCATGCTAGAGAGATTCAAAGATTCTGGTTGCCTTGTCTCTGTGGGCTGATCTCCAAAGATGAGGAAGCTGACAGGATCTTACTCCCAGAGACAGAAAGGGCAAAATGGCTGCAAGGCTGAGGCAGAGGGGAGAGAAGGGAGGCCCAGGCTGCTGCTTAGACCAGGTGATACCTCTCCTCTCAAGGTGAAGAGAGGGGAACACTCATTTCCCAATTCCCTGGACCTTCTGTTCCCCATGAAGCATTACATACAGAGTAAACGGGGGTTTGGAACTGAATAACAAAATTGAACACACACCAAAAAAACACATATTGGTCCCCCTGCAAAAAATCAGGTATCCAGGATTTCCAAGAGCCAACACTGAGGTATGGCCCATGAGTCAGGCTCATCTGACTCCTGATTTTTCTGATGTGTCCTTCCTCTCCCCCTAAGTAGAAGAAACACTTCCTCAACAGAAAGAGCTCTATAGCCTGGTGAGTTTGGCTGCCCTGGTGTCTAAGGAAACAAATACAGCCAGCTCCTCACTAACAATGTTAGCTGGGCCCACAATGAAATTTAACCTGTGACACAACTGTACTTTTCATTTAAACTTTCATTTGGAGAGCAGCAGTGTTTGGAGACCTACAGTTTGTCCTGCTAATAAAGACAAGTGTTGGGACCTTTAAGGATGTCATTCATCTTTGGCTTCTTATTAAATTCAATTTTCTTAAGCCCATGATACATTATGAAATTAGGAGTTGACATTCCTCTGGAAATAAAAATATCTATCAAACATAAATAGAAAAAAACCCTCTATTACCAAGAATTTATGGCTTAAAGTTGATCTCTTTCCACTTTTTTACAAGCACATGGTTTGTTTTAGACATCCGAAATGCTATTATAGATCTAGGATTTCATTAGTATTTATTATAAAATACTATGTGCTTCAGCTTCCACTCTGACCAGCACCAAGTCAGCATTCCCAGCACACTCTCTAGAAACCTGGCCTTTGGGTTTCCCCATTGCAGCAAATAACAGCAAATACTGCAGCTCAATATTCAGACTTTCCTGATGTTCGCTTCCTCACCCAGAGGGAAATGGGGCCAACTAAGTGCTGAGACTCAGAGCCATCCTCCCAGAGAGGAAGAACAAGCCAGACTCGCATCCATGCACAAAAAAAAAAGGAAGGGGGTAGGTCCCTGAAATTCTCAGGGGGCCTAGACCCAAGGCCCAGGACACGTCAAATTTGGCCTATTATAAACATATCTCTGATAATGCTAGCTTATCAGCCAAGCCTTCTTCCCAAGACCAAGAAGAGGCAGTTTCAAGGGCCAGTCTCAAAACATGACTTTTCAGGGGCCCTTTCTCCACAACATGAGGAGCTGTTGTAACAATGAGCCTGCACACTGGCATATTCACTTGAGCCACTGAGGATGCAAAAGAGAAGCTTCTGAGAAAAGACCCTCTGAGAAGTTACAGAAGCAAGGACCTCACTGAGGTACTTCTTACCTTCCCATGTTGCCCAGTCAGTACCTTCATACTTCCCAGAACCTTAAAATACTGGCCCAAACAGCCCAGTAGTGGGAGAGGTGCCCCAATCTGCATCAAGTTGGCACAACTCTGCAGCCAGGGCACCTGGAGCATGACAAACATTTTGACGATTTTTAGCTGATAATGATCAGAGATGGAACCCCATCGCTACAGGTTAGTGGCATTAATCCCAACACAAAGATTTGTGACAATGTGCCCAAGTGCCAGCCACTATGTCCAGTTGCTCAGATAATGAAACTGTTATTCCTGACCCTCACCTTTTCTCTCAGCCAATTTCATCACTCCCCTAGGAAGGTTTATTTCAGAAACAGTTTTGTGTAAAAGTAGCACCAGGAAGGAAGGAAGGACCAGTCATATTTACCAGCCCTCTTTCCCTATCCTAGTAAGAGCTTCACAGTTCTTTGCCTTTGTATGCCATTTGCATTTAATTAAACTACCTGAGTGCCTACTTTGTGTAGGCTATCAGACAGGGGCTGGCGCAGGACTAGAGATAAGATGTAGTCTCCACTTTGGAGAAGTGCATGGACTATGAGTAGAAAAGACAGGCAAACAAATAAAGAACAGTACACCGTGATAAATACCTTAGTGGAGGGACGTACACTGTGTTATGTTTTTCCATTTACAAAAGCGTAGTTTCACATACATTTTCTTATTTTACCTTCCTTAATACTAGGAGATAGGTTACATCATCACCACCATCACCATCTTCAGGTCATAAATCAATACTATTAAGTATCCACTATTCACCAGGCAGGGGCTGGCTGTAGACACAGAGATGAATACAATGAAAGGTGGCTTCTTTCTCTGAGATGCTCAAGTCTGGGCAATGGGTGGAGAGGAGCTGGCCTCCAGTGCTCTCCAAGACACGTGGAAAATGCAATCATTTTATTCCATTTATTGTATACTACATGGCAGATACTGTGCTAAGAGGAATGATCTCATTTAATCCTCCTAACTCATGAGGTGGGAATCATAGTCATCCCTATTTCACAAATAAACTAAGGCCCAAAGATGTTAATTCACTTGCTCACACTTATGCTGCTTGTGAGGGACAGAGCTGGAACTCCTAAAGGGGAAAATGAGAATGAGACTTAAAAACTGAGTAGGATTAGCAGCTTTCAAAATCTGAAGGGTCAAGAAAGATCTAGTTCTCTTAGTCTAAAAGGTTATCCTGTAGAGAACTCAAGTCTACTATCTCCTAGAAACAGAGTCTGCTCTCAAATTTTAAGAGCAATGAATGTGGACTATCCAGGCAGAAAAGTTCTAGAGGTTTGCTACTGAAAAGATTCCACCATGGCTGCAGTAACACAGATGGCAAGGCAGGAACCATGTGCCTTCAGTGTGATCTCTAGCACCTAATTCCTATGCTGGCACACCAGCTTCACTCTCTCAACTTTTGTTGGGTAAACATATGAAAGAGCTGCTAAGTGGAGGATACAAGCCAAGGGCCTGGCTGTACCAGAAGACACAAAACTCTCCGCAGAATCAGAGAGGGGAAAAGATCTGCCTAAGATGTCAAAGATGGTCAGTGATACAGCTAGGATTCAAACCCAGACATTTAACAGTTCAAAGCACTTTCTATCAGATCTACTCTCATCTCTAAGTGGTTTCCTCCCTCAACTACTACAAACCACCAAATCCCAGTCTTACCTAGGGTAATCAACCATCTTGTTGATCAGGACCAAGGGTTTCCTGCAACATGGACTCTTCTTTTTTTTGAGATGGAGTCTCGCTCTGTCGCCCAGGCTGGAGTGCAGTTGCGCGACCTTGGCTCACTGCAAGCTCCGCCTCCTGGGTTCACGCCATTCTCCTGCCTCATCCTCCCGAGCAGCTGGGACTACAGGCGCTCGCCACCACACCCGGCTAATTTTTTGTATATTTAGTAGAGACGGGGTTTCACCATGTTAGCCAGGATAGTCTCGATTTCCTGACCTCGTGATCCACCCGCCTCGGCCTCCCAAAGTGCTGGGATTACAAGCGTGAGCCACCGCGCCTGGCCAACATGGACTTTCAATGCTAACACTGAAACACCGTTTACAAACTACCTATAGCACTGGGCTGTCTGCCAATGGTGCATGAAAACTGGCCATAACTTAACAGCTAAGAACAAAAGCCTCAGAATTGGGATTTTTCAAATATCCAAGGTTCCAAACCTATTGTACCTACTGTCTCCCTCAATATTGTTGAGGGGAGAGAAGACAGAAATAAAAAAAAAAGCACCAAACAAGCATTCATCTACCTTGTAAAATGGGTTGGAACAGGTATTTCAAACCTAGTTTTTTTTTTTTTTTTTTTTTTTTTTTTTTTGAGTCGGAGTCTGACTCTCTCACTCAGGCTGGAGTGCAATGGCACAATCTCCGGCTCAATGCAACCTACACTTCCCAGGTTCAAGCAATTCTCCTGCCTCAGCCTCCCGAGTAGCTGGGATTACAGGCACCCGCCACCACGCCCAGCTATTTTTGTATTTTTAGTAGAGACAGAGTTTCACCATATTGGCCAGGCTGGTCTCAAACTCCTGACCTCATGATCCGCCTGCCTTGGCCTCCCAAAGTCCTGGGGTTACAGGCTTCGGCCACCGCGCCCGGCCCCTAACTGCTCTCTAATTGCTCAGCTAGGAACCCCCAATGATTTCCTTCATAAACGGAGGACACAATGGCAACAGCATTTCAAATGAAATTTCACACCCACAATCAGTAGATTACAAGAAATAAATGTGTAAGTTGCTTTTGGGGTATTCAAACTCCCTTCAACTACAGTGTCTGCAGCAATACAAATACATTTGAAGACAGAACAACAAGAAGAGGATTTAAGTAGAAGGGACTTAGGTTAGACTGTTGGAATTCATAAAAATGGGACAGAGGGTTTATAAATTCTGGTTTTTGTTTGTTTGTTTTTGAGACAGGGTTTTGCTCTGTTACTCAGGCTAGACTACAGTGGCACGATCTCAGCTCACTGCAACCTCCGCCTCCCAGGTTCAAGTGATTCTCATGCCTCAGCCTCCCAAGTAGCTGGGATTACCACACCCAGATAATTTTTGTGTTTTTACTAAAGACAGGGTTTCGCCATGTTGGCCAGGCAGGTCTCGAACTCCTGGCCTCAAGAGATCTGTCCACCTTGGCCTCCCAAAGTGCTGGGATTACAGGCCAGAGCCACTGCGCCCAGCCCAGAGGGTTTAATAGAGTAGCATTCTAGCCCTTTTTCCCTAGGCGTAGATTCTCCTCTGCCTGAGCTGATGTTTCTATGTCCTATCTGAAATAAGAGAATGATCAGATCATTTTTCATGGCTTCCCCCTCTTAACCTAGGAAGAAGGAACTGGTTTTCCTTCATAACAACTAATCTATTCCTTCAACCCTTGGAAGAAAATTCCAAAAAGTGTGTGTCCCTGCACTGAAAGGTTTGATAAAATCTAAAAGCAACACATAACACAAGGTAGAAAATGCAGTCCCTGACAAATATGTCGGTTCTACCCAAATATTTAGTTTTGGATAAAAGTCTCATGCAAAGATGGGCCCTTTCTCCAAGGATCAAGGAGCCTCCCGGCCACAGGGAAGAGGGGAAGTTGGATGGGAAAAGTGAGGGCTACACTGGGCAATGGGGTACGGTTTGCAATAACAGTTTCTCCCTTGGAAAAAAAAAAAAAAAAGACATTTTATGCACAAGGAGCTTATTTCTTAAACAAACACTCATGGTTTTGATTTACACCACAGTCTGCTCCTAAATAATTTATGGCGGGTTAAATTTATTGCCAAGCCCTGGCTGGCTGCAAATTCGAATTGCCAAATAATTAGATTTTAGGGCAAAGCTTATAAATTACCCGTCGATTTGTCCGGACTTGTTTGTCAGTTGCTTTGTGCTTCGGGTCATCTTTGGCATTTGGCTGTTTGGGTTTTAATTGCTGATTTACACTTTGACAGATGAGAGCTGATGCTCGAAGTTTCAGGACAAGGAAGGGTAAAAAATCGGAGCTTTAAAAGCCTGATTTTTCACCTACATGTCCCCCCTCCCCATCTCCATAGACCCCAAAGCAATTAAAATATAGAAAAGAGGCTGAAAATAGACACTGCTATTCTTTATTCGAGGAAGGTATGGGCGCAGAGTGAATTATAATTTACCTTTATGGAAATCTGAATTTTTCAAACAACACAATACCAATAAATGAAGCAGACAAAGTCTTAGAAACCACATCCTCACCCGAGGTGTGCACACCTGCGTCTACCTCTGTATGCACATGACTCAGAAACAGCCACAGTTCAAACATTTTTACATACTCAATTGTAAATAACTTCAGATATTAGTGGCCTCTGGGAAGCCGACCCTTCAGGGCACCAACAACCAAATGATTTCTTTGTAGCTACCTGTATACACACATTTGTCATGAAATTAATTTAAACAAATCTCAGGTTATGTGCTAGAGAGGTCCCCTGGAGGCATCACTAAGGAAGGGGCTAGAAGTGCAAGGGTGCCAAGCCCAAAAAATCTCTCTGGATAGTACCCTGGCTCTATCACTGTGTTGATAAGAGGGCCTGATCTCTCTGTGTTTCCCAGAGAAGCAGGGCCTGCCTCCCAGTCACCTGCTGTATCCCAACAGCTTACAATGAGGTTGTGGATCAGAATAATACTAGTACTAATTCTACGAATAAGAGCTAATACCTATAAGCCATTACATATCGAACACTGTTTTGAGCATTTAATAGGTTTAACTCAGTTTATCCTCCCATCAGTCCTGTAAGAATGGTGCTATTATTAACCCCACTTTGCCAATAAGGCAACTGAGGCATAAAAGAGTACAAGTAACTTGCCCAAGGTCATACTACCAGTAGGTAGTCACGACTCAAATCCAGACAGTCCAGTTTTGGAGTCCATGCTTTTAAACACTATGCTCTACTGATTCTCATCAGAACAGCGTCTACCTCAGCTCCCCTCACTTTGAAGGTCCCAAGTCCACATTCTGGGACTTGGGCACATGTAGCCAAAGCCTGTTCCATCAGTCACCCAACGAAATGAAGGAAAGGCATGAGTCTTGCTCAAGATCACAAGACGAATTAGAGACTTAGTTAGACAAAGACCATTTTTCAAACCAATCCAAATATTGCCTTAAGATACACTAGCTGGGGGTGAAGAAATGGCCGTGAGTAACAAGTGATCAAGACAGGACCAGGCCCACTCAGGCAGACTGACAGTTCTGGTCAGACCACTTGACCAGGAGCCCAGGGAAGCTGGCTGGGCTACAGGAGGCCTTACTCAGTAATCCCCATCCATAGCCCCAGGGACTGCTGATCTCTTCACAGAATACTGCATGCCCGTGGGGTGGTTCATAGATTCCCTGTTCTCTGCCCACAAGTGACAGCCAGCAGCCAGAAAGGTAAACAGTTGTGCTGGCATGACAATAGACTTTTAAAAATTCACTGACTAGTAAGCAAGCAATACACAGACTGATACCCCCCCCACAATGCACTGAACACATTTCTCATACATTGTCCCATATGATCCCACATCTCTGTGAGCAGTTTTACAGATGAGAAAGCTAAGAGGGTCAACTGTTGTCAAACCACAGTCCCATCACTTGAGAACTTGTTAGAAATGCAAATTTCTGGCCTCCACCCTAGCCCTTCAGAATCAGAAGCCCTGGGGATGGGGCCAGCAGCCTTGGTTTTAACTGCCCTCCAGGTGACTCTGATGCTTGCTGAAGTTTGAAGTTTGAGAACCGCTGGTCCAGACTACAGCAGTGTTTCTCAGACTTCAAATGACCTGAGGAATGTGTCAGATTGCAGATTCTATCTCAGCTCTGGAGTAGGGCCTGCCTGACATTCTGCATTTCTAACAAGCTCCCAGGTGATAAGGATGCTGCTGGTTCTCAGACCACAATTTAAAGAGCAAAGGTGTAGTCTAGAACATCTATGTGACTAACTCCTTATCGCTGAGGTACTGACCAAGTGAGAATCAGAGCCCAAGGCTCTCAGCTCCCCTCGCAGAGCAAACCCTTACTTGGCCCACTTTAAGCACCCGAGTCAAGCCCTCTAAGTCTGCTAACCATCCCTAGCTCTTACTGCCGACATTTCATCCACCTTGCTGCCAAGAGCTAGGGCAGAAAAACAGGCCTGTCACATCCAAGAACTTCATAGAGTAGACTGGCACATCTCTGTCAGGAAGCGAGCAAAAAGTCTTCTTGTCATGGCAGTGCCTGCCTCCTTTCGGAATACTGTCAAGACCAGGGCATCAGCTACCCTCAGAGTGCTCAGCACACTACTGTCTCAGCCCTGCAGAAAAAAACCTTCCTCTGTCCAGATGGAAGCAGGACTGGATACCTCTCCTATGAGAAGACCACTCATTACATACACAAGCCAGGAGCTTATCTGGTCTATCTAACTGCCTCTGGTCCTGAGAAAGGCCTCTCCAACCCTGGCCACAAATTTGGAGCTGCGTTACAGAATTCCTGTATATCCTAAGGCACCTGCTTGGGGACTCCTTGCTATCCTCACCAGCCACCACATTCAACACCATACACCATGAATTTCCTTTCAGGTCTGCCCCCGACATTGTTTCTCCAGTCACATTACCTTTCCAGTGAAAGTAGACCTGATCAAAATGCCATGTTTCATCTCATTTATCAGCCCTGCCCACCATCTGCAACTACCAATCCCGTTCAGTTGATCAGTTGGCCTTTAAAATGCTACTAGTGCTGTGAACAATGCAGACACGGTTCCTGCATTTCCAGACAATGCAATCTCAAATCTTGGCTCTGTTTTGTCACACTTTTAGAGAGCAAGATTCCAAGCTTTCTAGCCAGTTATTATCCTATCTACCTAACCATCACTACCTACCTCCTGTAGGCCAATGGCCAAACAATGCATCAAGTAGGTCCTAGAGGAATAACTACCCACATTACCGCTAAGGAACTCAACTACAACAGCGCTGCCTGTTATGTTCTCCCTGATACGGATCTTCTACTCAGAGTACCCCATTTACAACAACTATAGATTCCATGCACCACTCCTTAAGAAACCTCAGTACCACTGACTCCTCAGTAGCCCACTAGTATCCAAAAGAGTTATGAGCTACATAAGAACATGGTTCTCAAGCTTGTTTCCTTCCCAGCACACCTAAAGGTTACAACATGTAACTTCTCCCCATTTTCACCATCGCCAACCAACTAATAACCTAGTCCAACCCACTAGCATCTCTCTCAAGTACTGCATCTGTACCAGTCTCCCAACATACATTTTTAACCTCTTGGAAAACTTCCTTTCAATTCCCATAAACTTTGGTTTACAACATCTATTTCTGTTTCTTCTTTTCCACTCAGTAACACATTCAAATTTCCTTTTCAGGCTCCCCAACTGTACCCCCATTGTAGAGTATGAACACTCCTTTACTTTCAGCAATATCGGCATCTCCAAATAAGTGCCTCTGCCAGCACCGAACCCTCAGATTAGCCCTTGGCTGGAATGGCCTTCCAGGACTAGATACTGACCACAGCACAACAACAGAAGTAGAGCCACTTGTGTATCAGATCTGTTTTGCCGCCCACTGACCTTCCAGATCTCCTTACTGGCCAACTACATGCAGGGACAGGACTAAAACAGCAGCCTATCCCAAGGCACCTCTACATCCAAATAAAAGCTGCCCTGATGTTTTGTCTCTCCCTCCAGATTTCTCCTTTCTGATTTACCTCCTTTCTGACTCTCCCAACACCTGACAGGGTTTTGTCCATGGCAGCAGCATCAATACATATAAACGCCTTTCTGCCTGTGCCAGCCTGTTCACCCTTCTGCTGCAGACCTGCCAGCCTTTGATGGGGGGGGAGCTGGTGTCAACGTGGGTACACTCTTGTTTCAGGCTTTCAGGTTATGGCCCGATTTTCACAGCTAGAGCTCAAAATTCATCACATAAATGTAAGGCTGTGGGGGTTTTTTAAGTATTGTGAACACTCAGGATAAGAGGATAAAAAATAATCATCCCAATGGCATCTTAATCAAAATGATGCAAGATCCTTTTTCCCAGTGAGACACAGAGATGGAGAAAGGGTCTCCTGATATCAGTTTCCTCATGTCAAACAATGGAGATCAGTCTACAAAAGAAACGTAATCAAGAGGGGAGAGGAAAAGCAGGGCAGGAAGGAGGTAGGGAGAAGTGAAGCCTATGGACTTAACCTAAACACTCTTAGATTTCACTTCCCCCACTGCTCCCACTTTCCGACCTGCTGGCTTGCTTTTTATGGCTATACCTGTTGCCAATGCTCAGAGGAAGCTCAGCCTCCACCCCCATGCCCTCCAGTCCCTTCTGCTCCCACTAATCTCCACATTACCCAGACCTTCCTGCCTCTTCATCAGTCACTCCTTCTACACTAATCTCAATGTTAGTCAGTCAGATGTTTATCTTTTTGAAGGGTCTAAACCTCCCTGGTCTATTGAAGGTGGGTCCAAGCAGATCCAGATCCAAATTCCCAGTATTTTTTTTTTTTTAAGCAGGGGGAAGGTGAAGGGGAGGCGTCATGTCATGTCATTCCCCAGCCTCTGACTCTTCCTGGAGACCTAGCAGCCCACCCAAATGCTATGCTGAGGTATCAGCCTCCTGAAAATGCCTCAGAGCCTTAGTCTCCCTGAAAATACCTCAGAGCCTTAGCTCACACCATATCCACTTTCACCCACACCCTTTTACCCACATTTTATTGGGTAAGATGCTCTTAAGCCTCTTCTAGCTTTTGTACTTTCACTTATAGCATCCCAATAAGACCTTCTAGCTCAAATGTGAGAAACAGCATAAAACTGACATATATAATCCAACTAACTGAACAGTGAAATACTTGCCAGGTTCCAAGTCTTTATTCTCCTTCTACCTCATTTGCAACGTTTCCACAAACAAGCCTGCAATCAAGGTCAGTTTTTCCAGACTTAGGCCATTGCATTCTGGCTTACTATGTGAACCCCTTCTTCTTTTCCTGCTATAATAGTTCTGAACGGCCTCAGGCCCACTTGGCCCTCTCTGGTCTCCTGAATTTCTTACAACATGAAAACTCCGCAGCCCTCCCGCACACTGTGAGCAGGGCTGATCATTCCCATCCTTTGTGCCCCACTGTACCCAGCACTTACCCATGTCATGGTAGTTCTCATACGGCCTAATGGTTGTCACACAAATGTCTGCCCTCCTTGACTATGAGCTCCTTGAGGGGAGGGACCATTTCCTGTCTTTATACCCCCAGCATCTAACACAGAGCTTGAAGTTACTATCCAAAGAGTAAAAAGAAGCCTTTTCATTGCCTCTAAGGTGGTTATAATGAGGTCTTCCCCATTCCTTTGCTGACTTAGCTGGTTTTGTCATGTCCAACAAAAACTTTAAAAGGCAGCTCAGTGTCACTGTTATTTTACAGTCCCTGATTTCATTCACCATTTATCAATGGCCCTATTCTTTAGAGCTCTTCCCCACCACCAACCTTAGCCCAGTGTCTAAAAAATCTGCATTCCAACAGCTGTCTCAGCCCTGGGGAGGCCACCAGGATAATAAGAGGCTGGGGGGATGTTTCCTGATTTGCACTAAATTATGTGGTGATTTTGTTACCAGTGACTCAGTGTTCCCCAAGGAAAGTTCCTGGTCCCACCCCCAGGCAACTCCACAGCCTACTACACACCATGGCAGCTTAAAGGTATAAGCCCTGGGGAAGGTGGAGAAGCAGTCTGAATAGAGCAAATAAACCGCTTCGATCCTGCCTCTGCTATGCCAAACACACAAGGCAGCGCCACCATGCATCAGTGCTCCATTCCCTGAGATGTATATTTTACTTCTACGTTGCTATGTCTGTTCCAAATACAGACAGGCCCTTCGTGAAGTCGCAATATGGCCAAGACTCGGACACAGCAAACGCTTGTTCCCATTCCGGGAGTACTAGTGAGGAGCCACAGTGGGAGCCAGGGGGAGGCCCAACCTTATGAGGGACCACCAGGAAACAGCAGCCTGTGGAGGAACACGGCTTTGGAAGGAGGAGGGGCAAGTACCACATTTATGGAGGCAGTGACAAAAAAGACAAAGGGGCCTAGTGGGCTGTCCCATTCCCACCATCACTGGCCATCAATAGAGGAATTCATTTATAGTGACCCTGAAAGAAGAGATGTGTTAAAGTAGAGATATAACTAAAAAGAAAGGCAATAATTGCACTGATGGGCAGGGGAAAAATTATTCCAGGAGTCAGGAGCCTGTGCAAGAACACTTAAGGCTCACACAGTCGTCATAACTCAGCCCCCTCAAGCATTTTGTGCTCTGCTTATGGTGTTAACTTTAATGTCTTAACATATAACACCATCCACACTAACACAAAATACTACACACGCCAGATGAGGCTGAGTTATAGTTGCTGTGGGAAGCATAACTTTGAATTTCCTGATTTTGGTGCATTTAATCTCAACCATAATGTTACATTAATGTCGGTATTGCATTTCATTTCCCAGTTTAGAAGAATAGCGTCAGTGCCTTCGCCTGTCTGTACAGAAAAAAGTGCGTGCTGACTGGGGCCACAGACAGAGGGACCGCAATCCAAGGATTAGGCTCTCCAGGAAAAAGACCTGGGCCCCATCCCTCCTGACTGGAGGAGTTACAACAAGGACAAGCAAATGGGAAGGGAAGGGTGGGTTCTTTCTCCAGGGAATTGCTTTTCTGTTCACTTAGTCACGGCGGGAACCAAGAACAGAGAGAAGGAAAGAAGCTAAGCATGGAGCAAAGAGCAATGTGTGGGGCAGGGCGGGGAGGCAGTACGTGGGGTTAAGAGGATTTCTGCCTTTCAGCCTCGAACGAAGGAGAAAGAAATCAATATAGTTCGCTTTGTAGGGATCTTAACCAATTTCCTGTAAAGTTTTCCAAAATGTCTCTTTCACAAAAGACTAGTAACGATGTGGCAACTCTAGGTCACACTGAAACCCTCCGCATCTCTTCTATATCAGCCCTCTCTGTCACCATCAACCCTCCCCACCTACCCTTCAAAAATAACAGCATCTGGACAATTTTCTGGAAACGAGAAACTCCTTTACTCATAGTTCTAACTCAAAATGCAGATGGACTCTCTTCAAGGTTTCCGTAAAAGGGAAAAAAATGCCCCTGTGGACAAAGACCAAACACTAGAAACCTCAACCCCAAAGGTCATTTTTCTCCAAAGGTATGGGCACTTGAATACAGATGAGAAGGCAAACAGTCAGTGGGGCTGCTGCAGAGCAGAGACAAAAAGACTACCCAGGAGCCTGACGGATGGCCAGAGCACTCGGGGAGGAAAGCAGGTAGCCGCCAGGATGGCAGCTTCTCGGATGGGGAGAGCTGGGCTGCACCCTCCCTCCCTGGTCATCCAGACAGCTAAGGTTACCTCCTCCTCCCAACGTGCTGTGGCCTATACCTCATTTTCCTCACTTACATTTGCTTTGGTCTCTTCTGAACACTGAGGTGGTGAGCGAACTTGCCCCAAGGTTAAAGATACACAATTAAAGATCCCACCAAAGCTTTCAGGCTGCTCTCTGGGCCTCAGGGTCACAACAACCATCATTCGGTGCACATCCACACCAAAATGAGCAACAGGAACTCCTGCTAGCGAGGACAAAGGAGGCACAATTCTCCTAAACCAGATACAAATCTGCCTCTATGTCAGGAAACAATTCCTAAAACAAGAAAGGAGCCGCATTCCTGAAATGTAGACCCTCTAAAACATTTTAAGCCATCTCAATTATCATTTAAGTGAAAAAAACGTTTTCAAATGAAAACCAGTCTCCTATTCAACCAATACCTATCATGTTAATCTGAATCAAAACATGTAACACAAATAAAATGAGTGCAAAAACCAGAACACCAAAGCCTATGACTGGCAAGCCAAACACTCCAGTTTCACCTAGCTGAACAAAGTACAAAAGTAAACAGCAAAACTGATGACAAATGGAAAATACCATGTTTTACCATGTTTATAACCAATACTGTTACTCACCCAACTACAACAGGGCTTACACCTGTTAGTTTTTCACAATGGCATTCCTTTAGGATAGTCCCAATAAGCTGACTCAGCTAACTTAGGGACTTCTGGAAATCAAAGATAGATAAAAGAGCCCCACATTAAGCCTCCAAATAGGCCATGGCCTAAAACTGTTTCTGCCTCCTATATACTCAAGGGGTGTGACACACTCTCATAAAAACAGAAGTGTACCATGCAGAGTCTTGAGTACTGAAAGTTCCTACTGGCTGTGGTGGCTCACACCTGTAATCACAGCACTTTAGAAGGCCGAGGTGGAAGTATCACTTGAATTCAGGAGTTTGAAACCAGCCTGGGCAACATAGTGAGACCCCATCATTATAAAAAATAAATAAACAGAAAATTAGCCAGGCATGATGGGGTATACCCATAGTCCCAGCTACTTGGTAGGCTAAGATGGGAGGATTGCTTGAGCCCAGGAGGTTGAGGCTGAAGGTTGAGGCTGCACTGAGCTGTGATCACACCACTGCACTCCAGCCTGAGCAACGGAGCAAGACTCTGTCTCAAAAAAAAAAAAAAAAAAAAAA